>NC_084496.1:20556914-20871722 GCF_030035675.1 Rhineura floridana
CAGAAAAGGCCAACGGGCCTAACAGCAAGGAAACAGTGTCCCAAAGCATAACCCAAAGATCATAAGCATATTAAACAGGTCCAAATTGGTCTTGACTTGATGACAAATTTTAAATATTATAACTCTGAAGAGTGATAATTAGTAAGGTAGCAAAAAACCCCAATATCCTCCAAAAAGGTAGGGCCGTGATGTCGGACCACCTGAGAAAATCACCCTTCAGGTGATACCAATGGTACATTTTCCTCAGGTGGTCCGACATCACGTGGGATATACCAAAGCAGCCCCTAATAGGGAGGGACCGCCTCCTGGCTACTCAGCAGAAATAACTTGTTGTAATACATGCCTCCCGAAGGAGGCATCAGCAGAAGCGTAACGGTCTATCTTATGTTTTATGAACAAATTTGGGGTAGACCATACAACCGCTCTGCAAATCTCTGCTACAGGAGCATTGGTTACGAAGGCAGCCGTAGTGGCCGCTGACCTAGTGGAATGTGCCGTTATGTTACGAGGCACTGGCAGCTGAAGGGACTCATAAGCCAATGCAATACAGGCACGCAACCAACAAGATAACGTAGAGCTGGACACCTTTTTCCCCAGAGTACGTGGGTGAAAGGATACAAATAGGGAATCCGTTGACCGTAGGTCTTGAGGGCCCTCCGGACATCTAGCGAGTGCCAGGCCTTCTCGAGCGGATGAACATGGTCCGGACAGAATGAAGGCAAAACAATGTCTTGGTGATAGTGGAACGCTGAAATGACCTTGGGATGGAAGGAAGGATTGAGACGTAGTACCACTGAGTCCTTATGGAAAATACAGAGATGGCGGGCCGAGGACAGTGCCCCCAACTCTGAGATTCTTCTCGCTGAGGAGATTACCATGAGGAACAGGACTTTGAAGGCCAAAAGACGTAATGGCACAGATCGAAGGGGCTCAAAAGGAGGCCGCTGTAGGGCTTGCAGGACCTTCGATAAACTCCACGAAGGGAAGCAATTACAAACGCTGGCGACAGTAGGACAGCCCCCTTCAAAAAACATTTGACAAGCGGGTGTGAACCCATAGGAATAGTAGGAGACGTGACAGAGAGAATAGATGATATGGTGGCAGTGTAGCGACGTAAGGTGTTAGGTTTCAGTCCCATCTTCAGGCCTCTATGTAAAAATTGCAGTAGATGTTGAACATTGGCCTGAGATGGTAGAATGTTTTGAGAGTCACACCAACTAGCGAAGGCAGACCAGGTGCTCTGGCAGACACGAGAGGTCGACTGCTTTCGAGACGCGAGAATTGTGTCCACAACTTCCTTAGACAGTCTGGAAATGTCCGCGTTCAAATGCCACGTTATCAGACTGAGCCATTCGGGATCCGTATGCCAAATCGGGCCCTGAGAGAGAAGATCTGGTCTGAGTGGCAACCTCCAAGACTCCGTCACTGAAAGGGATAGCAGATCGGAGAACCACGGCCGACGAGGCCAGTAAGGTGCTATCAGGACCAGATGGGCCCTTTCGCGTCGCAGCTTCCTGATGGTCCTGCCCAGCAGTGGTATCGGGGAAAAGGCATATAGGAGGCCTGCTGGCCACTGAGTCAACAGTGCATCTACCGATTCTGCGCCGTTGTCCAGATACCTGGAGAAGTAGCAAGGTAGCTGGTAATTGTGACTGGAGGCAAACAGATCCACTGAGAGGATGCCGAACAGTCATTGGAGAAGGCTGAACACCATGGGGTGTAGCTTCCATTCTCCCGGGATCACTTGTTGTCTGCTGAGCCAGTCGGCCGCAACGTTTAAAACACCATTGAGATGTTCTGCTCTCAGTGGAAGTAGATGTATTTTGGCCCATTGGAAGAGTTGAGACGCTTCCGTCTGGAGGCACCGTGACCTGGTTCCCCCTTGTCTGTTCAGATGTGATTTCACACAAGTATTGTCCATGCGAATCAATACGTGGTCCAGAAGGAACAAGGGTTGAAAATGCTGAAGAGCCAGATGGACCGCTCTCAGTTCTAGCCAGTTGATATTGTGACTTGCTTCTGTGCTGGACCACACTCCCTGAACATACTGGGAATTCCAATGGGCCCCCCATCCGGACAGACTGGCATCTGTGGTGATTACGGTCCTGTCTGGTTCTCGGAACGGGGTTCCCAGTCTGAGGTTTTTGACCGTAGCCCACCAATGGAAAGAGGTCTGCAGAGATGGGTGCAGGTGGACTGTACGGTGGTTGGACTTGGCAATGTCCTGTTGGAAAGGGAGTAAGGCCCACTGTAAGGGTCAAGTGTGGTGCTGAGCCCATGGTGCTATGTGAATGGTCGAGACAAACATCCCCAGAGCCCTTGCCAGAAGCATTAAGTCCACCCTTGAATGACATGTGAGGTGTAGAGCCGTCTCTCTGATGGCTGTAATTCGATCTGGTGACGGCCTGCGTGGTGTCTAGAATTGCGCCCAAATGTTGTAATCTCTGAGTTGGTAGTAGTTTACTTTTGTCGTAGTTGACAAGCCAACCATGGGTGCGCAGAACCGTGAGAGCAGAGTGAACGTGAAAGAGGGCCAAATCTCTTGAACCCGCTCGAATCAACAGATTGTCCAAATAAGGGTACATGTGAATGCCCTGGAGGCAGAGATAAGCCACCAGGGTTAGCAGCACTTTGGTGAATACTCTCAGGCCCGACGAGAGACCGAAAGGCATTGCTTGATATTGGAAGTGATGGGGGCCGAAGGCAAATCGCAGGAAACGTCTGCGGGTTGGACAGATTGGCACATGAAGGTAAGCTTCTTTGAGATCTATGGAAGCCAGAAAATCCCCTTCATGTAGCGCCTCTACAATTGACGCCAGGGACTCCATCTTGAACCGTCGGTATTTCACAAAACGGTTGACAAATTTGAGATCTAACACCGCCCTCCATGACTGATCTCGCTTGGGAACTGCAAATAGGAGAGAGTAAACCCCTTGTGCTCTCTCCTCCGGTGGTACAGGTTCTATTGCAGCTATGTCGAGAAGATGAGTTATGGCTTCCCGCATGATCCGGCACCTGTCTCGAACTCTGGGTAGAGTGGATGGAATGAACCTGTCTGGAGGGATCAACCAAAATTCCAGTTCGTAACCATGAAGGAAGAGATCTCTGACCCAAGCGACCCGTGTCAGACGTAACCAGTGACTTGCGAACATTAGCAATTTGCCCCCCACAGGAAAAGCGTCATTATTGTCTGCGCTGACAAGCTCCCCTGCCATAAGTTGAAGTTGAGGCCCCTTGACTTCCCCTGTTCTGTGCTCTAGGCTGGAAATGTTGCCTGTTCCAGGTTCCCCTGGAGCAGCAGAAATCAGAAGATCGAAAGTCGAAAGGGCTGAAAGGGGCGATATGGGGTGAAACGTCTGAAAGCCCTATGATCCTCTCTCTTAGAAGTGGCCAATACTGGCCTTCGGCTGTCTTTAGGGTCTACCAAGACTGCCTTGAGGGCTTCATCTCCAAAGAGTAAAGACCCAGAAAAGGGTGCTCTAGATAAGTTGCCCTTGGCCGTAGAATCAGCGTCCCAGTGCCTGAGCCAAAGGGTACGCAGAGCTACCACCTGTGAGGCTAGGGCTCGCGCTCCCAGCTGGGTGGCATCCAATGTGGCGTCAGCTACGAAGGCCGCTGTCTTGTGTAATTTTACCAGGCCCTTGCGGAGCTTGACAGGGTCTGGTTCGGGATCATCTAAGAGTTTGTCTAGCCACATCATAGCCGCTCTTGAAAATATGGAAGCTGAAGCAGACACCTGAATAGTGAAGGCGGTAGCCTTGTGGTTTTTATGCAAGGCGTAGTCCATGTGGCGTTCGAAGGGGTCATTTAGTTGTGATTCCCCTTGCTTTGGAAGGAGCAAGTGCGAAACCAAACTGGAGACTGGCTCATCAATGCCTGGAACAAGCAAGCGATTCATAAAGCCCGGGTCCAGTGCATAGAGCCTTTTGGCCATAATGGAAAAGCACCGTGCCTGCAGAGGATGATCCAACTCTTCCTTGGCCAGTTTGCCAATGGGGTCCGGCACAGGAAGGTAATGATCCGATGATTTTGGAGACTTGAGGACTTTAGCCCCTTTCATGGGGAGAGTGGTAGATTCAGGCTGTGTAGTCTGAAGACCTAATGTGCCCAGAGCTCTGCGAGATAGGGGAAGAAAGTCGGCCGCATCAAATAGGCGATATGAGGTGTCCTCCTCAAAGTCTGCCTCGTCACTCCACTCATCCCCTTCGGCCTGAAGAGAATATTCCGGGTCCTCCAACCCAGGAATGTCATCTCCAATCATGCCTCTAGCAACATCAAATGGGTTGGGCAAGGGGAGTGGTACCACATCAGAACAGCCACATGGGGCTGGGGCACAGGAAGGGTGCTGTTCACTGTGCTGAGTCGATGGAGCTGTTTGGACTCTCAACTGATCTGATAAGAGGCTCAGCATATCTTTCAACTGCAACAGGAATTCAGGAGACAACTGCAGTCCTAGTACAGAGGCTGGTAGTTGCCCTGGTAGCGGACCAGCAGGCGGTTGTCCTTGTGGAGGAACAGCAACAGTGGGCTCACTGGTCTGGAGCGGCAAGCTGGATTGAGAGTGGCAGACCCCGGGCTGGTCAGGAAAACCCTCGAAGTCATCCTCAGACGACCCAGCTGGAGAGTGAAAGAGTGCTGTCAATTGTTCTTGGTTAGCAGCCTCAGAATGTGGCACCGAAACGTAACATGTGCGCTTAGTGGCACTGTGGCTAGACAGGTGTTTAGTTTTAGCCACGGCCTTGGAGTGCAGCCTGGGCAGTTTTTGATTGGTAGACTAGTGATGCGAGGACTTGCAGGGTCTCTTTGCCGCTGCCGAATGTGACTGAGTGTTGATCCGCCATTCTGAGTGCCCAGCAATGCTGTATATATATATATTAATACCAACACACACACAGAGGTGGGGGGTGCGGTGTGGCAAGGGACTTTCACCAAGACACGGTATATATGACACCAACACACGCACAGAGGTGGTGGGTGCAGTGTGGCGAGGTACTATCACCAACACACGCACAGAGGTGAGGGGTGCGGTGTGCCATACAGTTCCAATATGCAGCTGCGGCGCAGATAATTTCAATGTGCAGTCCCAATGTGCAGTTGTTGTGCAGAGGCACTGTTGTAGAATTAAGCCCTACAGGAACGTAACACTTGGAGAGCCTGACTAAATAACTGCACAGTCAAGTAAAGGAGAACAGAAAGGGCAGGAAAAAATGGGCAGAACAAAATGGCGCCTGCGAAAAGGGCGGGAAACTCAGTCAAAATGGTGGCCAGAAAGAAGGAACAATGGCAGGCAGGCAAGGGTTCCTGGTTCTCCAGAAGGCCTATAACGGCCGTGGTAGGAGTCAGGGAGACAGTTAGGGGAGGATGAGCAAGGGTGAGCTCCAAGCGCAGCGTATAAACGATGACGCGCTTTTAAGTAATGGCCGCGGAACTGTGAAAAGAGCCGGGGGGGGTCCTCCCACGGCCACCTAAAGAGCCTCGAGGCAGAGAAAGGCCAGCAGAGGAGCCGCAAAAGCGAGCTCCAACCGCCACTTGCCAAGGGAGGCAGCAGCCTTTCGCCGCAGCCCAATAGCAGCTACTGCTGAAAAAGCAGTTGTTAAAGGAGCCGCAGCCATGGCTCCTGGCGAGGCAAAAAACAATAAAAAATGGCCGCCGCCTGGAGGTGGCAGCAGCAAGACAAGGCAAGGCCTGAAGAGAGAGCTGCAGCTGTGGCTCTCGGGGAGGCTCATCCCAAAGGAGAGGTGAGCCCAACAAAATCGGTCATCACCTATGGAGGGAAGACGTTGATGAGGAAAAAACAATAAAAAACGGCCGCCGCCTGGAGAGAGAGATGGCGGCAAGGCAAAGAAGGGGCTGAAGAGAGAGCCACAGCCGCGGCTCTCTGGGAAGGCACGTCTCTTAGAGACGGGAGCCCAAATGGAAAACGGCAGCCGCCGGATTCCCCAACGAAAGGACTAAAAGGGGGAAGCAAAAATGAGTTAAAAATAAAATCCCCCCCCAAAAAATAACGTCCCAGATAATATAAAAGGAGGGTGAGGAAGAGAGGAAACAAGAAGAAAATTTCACAGTCCCACACACTCAAACTTAGCTACGCTAGAAGATCCAAACGCTTCGAACGAACGAAGGCAAGAATGAACTGGAGTGGGAGGGGCTCGATGCCCCAGGTTTTTTCGATCCATTCTTGCCTTCGGACGCTAGATGGCGCTATATCCCACGTGATGTCGGACCACCTGAGGAAAACATGTTGTGAACCGCCCAGAGAGCTTCGGCTATGGGGCGGTATAAAAATTTAATAAATAAAATAAAATAAATAAAAATAAGCACTGCAGCCGAAAGGCCATTCTTGCCTTCTTTGATATGCAACAAGCCAGCTTCAATAGGACCACAAAGAAATCCCATCACAGATACATTGCAGGCTTTTCTACAATCCTCCAGGTACAGCAGGTCTGAGTCACTGCACCATGGAAGACTTTCTTGTACTCAAACATTCCTTGGCATATGTTTCCCTAACTTCCTTGCAAAACATTGACATTTACTGGATGGGAGGATTCCTAAGGGAAGTGGCTCCACAGCATTTTGCACCAGTGCCCAATTACAGATATCCATTGCAAATGTTTTGTGGACATAGAGCTATGATCCCTGCAAGGGCACTCCATGGCTTTTTCTAGAGGCGATGGAGTTGCACCTACAGCAAAAATGTAAAAAAAGCCTTTCTCTGTCCTTCAAAAAGCAGCATATGAAGTAGAGAGGCACAGGAACATTAAGAGCCCTGATTGATCAGGCCAAAGGGCCATCTAGTCCAGTGGCCAACCAGATGTCCCACTGCGAAGACTGCAAGCAGAACCTGACCATAACAGCACTCTCCCCACCTAAGATTCCCAGCAACTGTGGCAGGAGTGCTTATTCCAGGAATGAGGCACGTTTTCCCCTTCAGATGTTGTTGACCTAACACTCCCATCATCCCTGTCCATGTTGGCCAGGGCTGATGGGAGACAGAAGCCAACAACATATGGAGGGCCACCACAGCAGGCTCACATATAGCTTATTTTCTTCTCATAGTTAGAGAGCTCCATACATACATCTGGAACTCTGCATAGAAGAAATGGCTCAGGGAGGGGGAAGCAATCTGAAGCAGAAAAATCCTGATGCAGAGAAAAAATAAAGCACCTTTTGTTGCTTCTCATCGCCTTTTGTATGTGTGTAAGGCTGGTTAGTGGCAAGTAATCCTTCTGTGTGTAACATATAGTTAGGTACTTATAGCCACAAGGAAGCAAGCTCATCTCACTTCAGTCAGGCACATTAGATGGCTTTAGGCAGTTAATTATTCACTCAGTCTCAGTCCTGTTCCCTCCCCCCCTCCCCAGCACTATGGGGAGAATATTGGCCTGGTATAGTTGGTAGTTAAGGATTACTGACAACACAATTCTACATTTACATGTGGTTGCATTATCCTTTCCTCCCTTCCCAAAGGAAAACCATTAACTCTTTCCCTGCCAGCCACCTAGCTGCTCAAAATTGCTTCCACATGTTTTCCTAGCCAGGGGCAGTGTGAGGGGGAAGAGGTGTAGATCCCTCTGTGCAGAGCACATAGCTGGCATAGAAAGGGATAAATAGCCCCTGCTCCTCCTGATCTGATTCTGCCTTCTACGAGAGCTTTTTCTTGGCTGGGATGGGAGCTCTTAAGCAGGTGAATCACACAGCTGCACATAACTGGTGCCTTGGCCTGAGATAAGATATGCAAAGCACTTGCAATATGTGAAATGCATTATATAAATAAAGCCTTATTGTGGTTAAAGGCGGACCACATTCCAGTTACCAGTGGCACCTTACTAACTCTAGCTTCTACCATCTCTGGTAGGCTAAAAGGCTCAGTAGTGGAACAAAGACAATTATCAGTTGATTATCAGTGTAAACAGAACACATTCCTAGCCTGTCTCTGACAGCAAACAGCAAGTAGCGCTAAGATGACCGGGATGCTATTTAATTCATAGTCCGCTCACCCTAGGGCAGGCCTCCTGGTTACCAGGCAACCAGAGCAGAAGCACTGCCCATGCGTGTGAGTGGATGCTACAACGGCAACTCTTTTCTTCAGCACTCACTGTGATGGGCTGGAGGGGGAAGACCACAATGCTACCAGATACAATGCAGCCTGTATTGCCTGAATTCCAAATGTGCATGATTTGTCAAGGATTGCTTTCAAAATAATGATGAATTGGGGGGTGAGGCGGGTTAGAAGAGGCTAAACCAAACCACATCTCTTCCCCTCTTGCATTTGAAAAGCACAATAAAAACAGAAGAGAGAAAGGTATCCTGATGTACCAGCTTAGATTTTAAAAACTGTTTTAAAAAAGGCTGATAAAAAGGGATGGCACATTGAGTTTTAACATTTTTTGCCATCTTGCTAGTAGTGTGACCCAGATACTAAAAATAATGTTCCTTCCTCTAGGTTATGTTCAACATTGTTATTTCATGGTTTGCACATTATGTTCCTTGGCTGTTACACCATGAGAGTGGCTGCCATGTTTATCTCTAAATAACTGTAAGCTGAAATTTCAATAATAGCTTGGGGGGGGATCAGAAAAGGTTAGAAAACAACCCCAAACTAACTCTCTGTGTATGCATGAGTAACTGCATCTCATTTCTAGCATCAAATGGGGCCAGATGATAGCTGCGCCATGTGATGCTAGAATTTGCAGAATAAAAGCTGAAAAATAAAAGATATGGTCAAGCCTTGCTACACACAGAAGCCTCTGATCCAGGCTGATAAATAGCACTTACCAGATCATCTGTGGTAAATAATTGCCTCTGGGCGACTAGGTAGCAAACTGGAAGGCATGTATGTTTTCCTTTCAGGACAGCGTATCACGAACAAGCAGCACAGAAATATGACCAGGCTATTTGGGGGATTTGTTTGCATCTCTCTTTTCTCACATGACAGTGGACTTTGGAGAGTCAGAAACAGGGAGAACCTGTTTTCTTGGATGACAGTTCATCATGTGGGATTTAACTCCCAAATATTTGGAGGCCCAACAGTGGGCCAAAAACCAAAACCAAAACCAAGAACCACCTCTCTTGCCACTTCCACCCTTCCCCAATGCCCGGCATGAAGTGAGATTCATGCTCCCACTGACCTTTTCTTAAGTCTGATGCAAAACAGAAACCGTCCACAATCCGTTCTTCGAGTTCTCTGTGACATGCGGCTCACAAGCAAGGGGCAAACAGTAGTAACACAAACCACAAACTAAGTTTATGGCCCCTAAAGGGGACTGCATCTGAAGACCCGCTGTGGATAGTCACAAAGATGAACAAAAGTACATAAATACGTGTTAACGAAGCTGGTATGAAAGCAATAAATCTGAGTTAAAAAACAGCCTCTATCCCTGTTGTGGTCACCCCACCCTCAATTTTCTGTGGGACAGTCATAAGGTAATACGTACGTAGATTATGGCAAGCACACTACTCAGAACCTCTAGATATGCAGCTTCATGAGAGCACTATGCTTATCATTGCTAATCTATTAGCACCCTGGGCTCCTGTTGGGAGGAAGGGCGGGATATCATCATCATCATCATCTCCTTTCAGTCATTATTTTGGCTGCTGCCTCTTTGCATCCCCTTCAGAGAGATTTGCACTGCAAGCATTGAGGATGGATGCAAGAGTTGATGATCACATCAATTTCCATCCTAGCCACACTCAAAAATCCTTTTTTTATTTCTGGCACCTAACAGTAAAAAGGAAATTATAGAGCTTGGAGGTGGAGAGAGGGGGAAAAGGCAATGCTCTTTATGGTCCTATACACCATTCAACCACAAGGTGGTGTGATACCGCCATTTAAAAGAAAATTGCAGCCTGAGCTCCTGGGTTGGCCAGGAAGTAGTAAAAGGCCAACTCCTCTTCCACTGCAAGCTTGCTGCATTAGTGAAAAGGGATAAGGAAGGCAACATTAGTATAACCAGGCAGCTCTCTGAGTTGAGGCGTCTTTGGATCTCAACCTCATCTGCAGATATCAAATGGCTGTATTCACTTTGAATAACCCCAGAACCTGTATTGCTGAGTGATCACAGTTATCACACACATATGCAAGTATACTTTTGAAGGACACGTAACCTTGAAGACATTGAGAACCCATGCAAAAGTCATGCTCCCCAGCCATTCCACTCCCAGCACTTGCAAAAAATGCATTTTAAAACATACCGATGAGGTAGTGATGTAGCCATGCTGCAACACAGCTATTCACTAGATCACGAAGACACTTGCCTCTTGCAGGTGCATTAACAGAGCAGTTTTAAGACTTTCATTCTTTCAGGAATGCTTTCCACATCAGCTTGTCCACTGAGGGACCTCTGCACATTACAGGAGATTCTGGGGCATGTTCCAGGGCACCTCTGCTCACAGAAGGCACTGGCGTGGCCTTCTTAGACTGACACCCCAATGTGAACTGATTCTGCATCCTTGGGAATGCTCGCTGCAGGGGAAGGTTGACAACTGCGAACCAGCTCTTTCATGTACATTCATCTGCCATTTCTGATCTTCACATGAGAAGCCCCCTAACAGGCTTTCCAAAATAGCTCAGGACTCCTCGGAATAGAGCTTGAAAACCACTAAATGAAAGCCTTACCAAACTTAGGCTGGAAGTACTGCCCTTACTTTATCGTCAGATACAGAAATAAAAGTGTTTTTAGAAAAGTCGTGCAAGAAATGCCCTCATTCCCTTTTACAAATGGCGTTCAACAGCAGGTCGACATCTAGAAGCCCCATACAAATAGCCTGCCATACATATAGCATGTTGTCTAATCCAAATAATATGTCTAGATGCTTTTTGACTAAGTTTTACTACTACTGTCAGCTACAGAGACAAGCACGGACCAGAGGCAGAAAGCCAGATGTAAACAGGAATGGAAGCAAGCATCTACATTGGTCAAAGTCTCCTGATTGTACAAAGCCAAGCTGCTCTCACCACATGGGATCCTCTGCTTGTGCGTGCAGTAGGATCCCATTTTGGATGAAAAACACATAAAAGCCTTATCAGTGAATCTACTAACCTTTCTCTCTCCATTCCTCCCACTAAAGGCAGCAGGATGCTGTGTCCATCTTGGGCAGCCTTCCCCAGTCCGGTGCATTGGTTTTGGACTATAACCCCCATCAGCCTCAGTCAGCATGTGCTGGCAGGGGCAGGTGAGAGTTGCAGTCCAAAAATAGCTGGAGAGCACCAGGCTGGGGAAGGCCAGTCTGGACCCACTGAACCCGATTTGATGTGAGCTAGAAGATTGCTGTATTTGGTAACTGTCTCTGAATGCCCAATGCAATTTTTGAAAAGGGTGTTTTGTAGAAATGATGGGCCTGTTGAAACTAGGGAACATGCTTTAAAATAAAAGAGGGGGTTTTACAAATAAAGAGAAATTTAGCTGGCAGCCCAGCACAATCTGGGTGTTTTTTTTAAAGTGCCCCTTTTACACAAAGAAATGCTAAATTGGTTGTAAAAGATGTTAAAAATCCAGTTATTGTTGCTATTGTGTATACATCTTTTTTAAGCCATGCTTTTCTGGAGGGTTTTACAAGGCAAGTAAACCCTTTTCTCCATAAACAGCAAATCAAACGCAGCCCCGCCTCTCGGTTATAAAATATACAGTCCATGTGGACTCCCAGCCAGTGTCTAGACAGTAAGGAGGGGAGAAGGAAGGGGGGAGAGAGAACATAAACGCATTTGTGACAAAGCAGAAGCAAGCTCCTGGGCTTTTAGGAGGTAATGACAAAGCCAGGAGGCTTTGTATACAGAATGCGAGTGATGTATGAGGAAATTAATATATCTGAGAGATAAGGGACCAATAAAAGCAGAGCAAGTGGGGAGATCCTTTGTTTAACTTAGTGTCTGGTGTTAAGGCAGAGGTGCACAATAGTTGAAAATTAATTGCAACAATGGCACCCAGTTACCAGAGTTAGCAGATGGCAGATTTTTCCATTCCAAGTGTCTCATGGGTGCAATATTTCTTTGGAGGGAGGGTGGAAAAACACCCAACAACACCACCATCCAGAGAGATGAGACTTATTCACAGTATAATTTTTTTCCAAAAAATAAACAATCAAGACCACTTTTACAGTATAAACACGCCAATTCATTCATTTTACTGATGAATTTCATTCTTGTGGTGGGGGCATGGAAAGGCTGAACAAAAGGGGATAGAAATTAAGAAAATAGCTATTTATAGAAAGCAAAAGGAGGGTCTCGAACAGAAAAAAAATCTGTGCTGACACTTTTGACGAGCAGTCCCAAGGTGTCAGAGGTTACCTGTGCAGCAGCAGGAGGCAAGCTGGGAAGCCTCACTCAGCAGCACAACTTCTGTTTCACAAATCCAGACTTCTTTTAATGCTTGCCGAAAAACAAAGAGCCTAATAATTTCATACTGTATTTATTTAATAACTAAAATTCACAAATAAAAAGGTACTTGCAAAGTCCATTTCGTTGCATCGTCCCAATTTTCCTCCATTTTACTGCTTTCAGACCCATATTCATAAAAAAATGGGCTTGGGTTGTGGTTTTTTTTTTTAATTATAATTGTTGTATGATTGGTCAGTTGGAGCTGAAGCACCAATGGAGAAGATGCTTTATGGAGATGAGCGTACACCCCCCGGCCTTCCCACACACATTTTGGAGGAACGGAGGGAGATATGCCAGTGCCTGGACTCCTCTGCTCCTATTTTCCCCATCCAGAGCAATCTTTGTGTTATTATATGTCTTCTTTCAAAGTCACTGACTGTAGCCTCTTTTACATTTTCCCCTCTTCTGCCCTCGCAGGACCGCGTACACGGTGGACATTGTTCATTTCTTACTCCTCTAGCCCGTGAGCCAGCGGCAAGCAGATCCTGTCGCAGTTCAGTGCTAGGTGTCGAATGGGTGTCTTTTCATTTCAGGTAGGTTTGTGTGTCTTTTCAGAAGGCTGCTATTCCTTTCGCTTCCTTTCATTTTTCTCTTGAGCTGCTGAATAAGGCTACTCATACTCCAGGAACTGTTTGTGATAGAACAGCAAATATCTACAAGGAGATGATGAAAGAGAAAGGACAAGGCACCATTTTAATGCTCTCTACTGCAGCTGATCTATGTTCCCACCTGGCTCTCCCTCAGCCATGTTAAAAACAGGTCTACTTTTTATAAAAGCAGGAATGATTCCAGGGAGGTGGTAGCTCTCTTTCATAGTCATGCTGTGAATCTCTAAATAATTTAAAGCCAATGACTTATCATGGTATGCACCCACTCTGTCCTGGATCTGTACTAAGTGCTTGAAAGCAAATCAGGGATTGGTCTAGTTTGATACTTAGAAAAGCCTAAAAAACTAGATTAAAGCTACATGATGCTAAGCCAGTAGGGGGCACTCAGAAGGATAACAGTGTGGAAACCAGGGGTCTGGTCCTTACAAATAGCTTCAGCCTGGATAGGTCATCGGCATTTGATCATCTGATCACCATGGTACAATTTTATTGTGAATTAAAACTAGTGCAAGGTTTCACTATTAGAGAGTGAAAGAGTACGAAATGCCTGCCTTCAGAGGAGCCAATTCTCTTCCCAAGACTGTAAATGAGTTGTTTTAAAAACTTCAGGCTAACACATCTAACATTTAAGCAAGCAATGAGAAGAAAATGTCAGGTATAATTAAGAAAACGAGAACAGGATAATGGGATTCATCTTCTCATTGCCAACAGTGTGGAATGCCAAAAGTGGAGGCAACTCCAGATTTCTGACATGCTTCTCCCTGCCCCCAAATTAAATACAGCTCTCCAGTGACAAAACACCACAAAATATTGCAGCCTTAAGAAAATATGACTGCAGACAGTGACAAGAATCCTATTCTTTACAAATTACAGGCCTTGGATCTGGGCTACAGAGTGACAGCCACTCGGCCTCTTATAACACAGGACTGCGTATGTCACAGGTCTACAGAAATACAGAAAAAAAGTGCAGAGTTCAGCTTTCAGAGAATCTCAGCTTGTTTTAAAAAAAACCAAACACACACATACACAAATATAATTTTTATCAACATTAGTTGCTAAGACATGCTTGCAAATGCATATGACCAATGCTTATCAGCATCTAAGAAACAAAACAGGGGGCCAAGTAAAATGTTTGGCAACAAGGGAGGTGTGCATTCTTGATTATATACATCATTTATACAGGGAACTGTATCAGGACTAATTGGACACAACATTTTAAATTCTATTTAGTATGCAAAGTTTGGCTTATTTTGGACAAAACAAGTGTTAACACAAGACAATGTAAGAGAAAGGTGCTAGAATCCCCACTGCCTGTCCCTTGTGACTCAGCCCAAAAGGTTAGTCTGAAATCTTATTTTACAAAACGTGTCTTTCTCCATTTGTCCTCATCTAGAGTTCACCAACATTCTGAAAAGGAAATGATCAAAACTGGAGTTTTATGGCTTATGGGCTGAGGCTGCCCTTCTCCGTGTTTTGCTCAAGACATACCCTTCGCTGTCTAGTACATCCTTAATGCTAGCCTTGGTGATGATGGCGTCATCACATTTGAACCACTGGTCCTTGTGTTGTCGAATGAAGCTGGTATAGTGCCCACTCTCCAGGGTTCCTTGGTGATTAACTACTGCAAACAAGGAATACCTGATGAAAAAACAAGTGGAGACAGTGCAGTCAGGTCAAAAGAAAACTCAGCTGCCATTTCAATGAATGTCAATAGTTTCTTTAAAAATACATGCACAAGCAGGACATGCCCACATGGGAACATCCTGTGCTCCACATCCAGCACTTTAGGAAGCATCAACAGTGTTTTGAAGCCAAAGCTATGAAAAATAACTATTAATAAATAGCATAATATAGTAGGGAATGTAGCTCTCAACTCTCCTTTTAAGTCAACATTAGAAGACTTAAGCACTGACTTGCTCAATTCAGTTAGCCTAGCACTCTCTCTCCTACAGTGGCCATGTGAATGGCTCCGGGAAGCACATAAAACAGGACATGGTGGCAAGAGATGTCCATTGTGTAAGATGTTTGGGATCTTCAACTATGGGCTGATGTAGCAGGACCCAAGCACCTCATCCTGTGTACCACCATGGCAACTGCTGGCCACTGGACTGGGTTACTACCAGTGCTGCTAGCTAGACAGAGGTGCTGCAGAGGTTCTCAGGCGATACAGGGGGCCATGGATTTTTACTTGGACCTATAATTCCTCAAGAATATAGCTTTGGTCTTCAATCTGAGTAAATCACCTCTAGAGAGAACACCAAGCTATTGTAAGACTACCTACCTGCCTGGTTTCACATCCTCCAGGCTGCCTGTTTGGTAGAAAAATCACCTTTCTTGCTCAACTCACCAGCACTGATGCCTTGATTGCTCCCAGCACAAAGCAGCCAAGAGGTATACTGCCCTTAAAGGAGGAGGCACCAGTCCTTGCTATGGCATCTAACATACACTGATAATCCTATACTGCAGGTATTTGAGTTGACTATTTTTTAAAGCTACCTGCAGGAGTTCCTATTGCAACATCCTGTGGTCCTATGTGAGGTACATCTGACTGTTGTAAGAATTCTTAGCAATATAGATAAGATTCATGTGTAACAAGAGTCTGCAAAGAACACTACTTCACATCCTGTACAAAAAACGTTCACCTTCTTTCTGTATCACTGGCCTTGAGTTAAAATGAGTTGTGCATATGAGAGATTGTATCCAGCTAACTTCTACTCAGAGTAGACCCACTGAAATCAACAGACCTAAGTTAGTCATGGCCATTCATTTTAATGGGTCTATTCTGAGTAGGACTAACCTTGGATACAACTCATAGATAAATGAACGCTTAGGCTGAGCTTCCTTTTGTAGAAGTATAACATGCCCAACCCAGCCTGCTCACTTGCAGACAGCGGTCTCTTCTGCTGCCATCTACCCATGTACCCTGTTTTGTCTACATCCTAGATCAGCCCTTTAAGTCCAGAACCAGCAGCTGTACTTGCATCTCTCTGGTAGCTGCCAGGGCCAATCTTGGCTTTAAAGGAATAGATCAGTCATTTCAGATAGTGCTGCATCTGGGATAGCTGATAGGTAATGGTGGTAGGGGCAAATGCAGCACAGGTGCTAGAACTGGATAGTTGACAGGAGAATTTGGAGGCTGGGAGCTGGCAATGGCAGAGGAGAGAATGGAACAACAACAATAGGAGCTTGAACAAACAGACCAACTAGCTCTTGGATTTTTCTTTTTTCAAGACTGGTGTATAATGCAAACTGCAGCACACACACCATACATTTAAAATGCATGATGTCCCCCAAAGAATCCTGGGAATTGAAGTTTGTTAATGGTGCTAGAAATTGAAGCTCTGTGAGGGGTAAACTACCATTCCCAGGATTATTTGGGGGAAGCCATGTGCTTTAAATATATGGTTCATGTGTAGCAACACAGACCTTTATAGCCCTACAAGACACTGAATAGATTTCCGTTCCACTTCAAATAATTTAGTCCACCTTATCCAAGAGGGAGAGCCACAGAATTCAATACCACTTACTTATTATCATTGTTTAGACTATCAGCTGGCTGCTGGTACTGCCCATTCATTCTGCTCTCCTTACTACAACAAAAAACATACACAAATATTTAGAGTCATTTAAAAAGGCAAAGGGTTATAAATAGTTCCTCAGTTTCTCTGTATGAAGTCAATTTAAAATGTCAATTTGCATTTAAAAGGTGTACATTTAACATGAGGTTCAAAGTTCTTCATTTATTGATGCTTCTCAAGATGGGGAAAAATCTTAATTTAAGCAGCCATCCATAACTGACATCACCTACCCGTACATCAACAGAACCAATATAATGATAGTAATGTAAAACTCAAGCGCATACTTTAATAACAAAAATATCTGTCATTCTGACTGGTGAGTTGTGTGGCAGGGTTTGTGTACTGCAAGGACCTCTGTGTGTGTGTATTATATATATATTACATCAATTGGCATACTACATCTTTCTGTGAAATCGCTGCCACTGAGGGTCACACAACCTAGGTTCAAGGGTGGAAGGCAGATTTGGCCAAAACTGTAGCAGTGTGCCCTTATATGCAGTGGTTTGTCGTGTGTGTCCCCCCCTCCGGAATGAATGACAAATAATTTGCCCATACAGAGGAAATAAAGAGGTATCACTGGGCTGGAAACCAACCTCTTGCCTGCCCATGATGATCCTGACCAATCAAAATCAAGGCTGTTCTTAATCAGTGGGGGATGGGGTGAGAGAAAAAAATGACAAGGTGACCTACGCTTCCAAAGGTTGTTCTGTTCATACAAGCTTCTGCCCTACAAAACTGAGATGACCAGCAAAAAAACAAAGACCCTATAACAGTCTTCACCAACGTGGTGCCCTCCAGGTGTTTTGGACTATAGCTCCTATCAGCGCCACTCAGCATGCTGGCCTATAATATAAAACACTTGCTGATGTACAAGATGGAACAGTAAAAAGGACTAATAATATTTTTTAAATAAAATATTGAGGATAGAAATCCATGCTATTCCTCCAAAAAGTATACAAAGGAAAAGTACCAGATTTCAGGCTGACTCTGCAAAAAGTCTGTTATCTAAAGCGCTTGTGCCCAAAACTTCTATTATCTATGTGCTTGTGGCCAATGCACAGCTTTTTTAAACAGAACATCCCCCCCCCGTTCTAATCTTAAGGCGGGGAGAACTGCTCCACATCCAGACTCTGGACTGAAATCAAACAGAATCATACTGAAGTTGAAGTTTGAAATGCACACAGCAGTTCCCCACCCCCCAGGCATTTGGGACAATGAATGGATTACTGCTGAAGGGATAGCGTAGGGATGGCTAATCTGTGACCCTCCATCTGATGTTGGACTACAATTCCCATTAGCCCAAGACAGCATAGTGAATGGTCAGGGATGATGTGAGCTGTAGTCTAGCATCATCTGGAGGGCCACAGGCTAGCCACCGGGAAATACAATATGCTAATAAGACTGAAAAGTACAGTTTTGACTAGTTTACACTCAAATTTATTTCTCCTTTTGTGATAAGGAAAAAACAGTGCAGCAAAATGGCCAATGGATGGTTCTATCAACTCCAAACATTCTTGCCAATTATCCAGTCACAATGATGCCCTATATTTGATGCTTTGTTAAAGAAGGAAAGCCTTGGGAAGCCTTTTGTGTTGAGATCATCCATGACAGATTTAACGTTCTAAAACTAAGGGTACTTCTACATAAATCCTGAATCTTGAAAGGAAGAGAAAATTAATCCAATTCTTCACTGAAAAAAACCCTTAATTGCATTAGCTCTCTTCACACTGCTGAACCGCACTTGCTTTTGCACATTAGCATATTTTATGTTTTTTACCATGGCAATTGGATTACTCGCAGTTTCACTGGTTGCTGAAAATTATTACTAACTTCCCTGTGTAGGAAAAAAAGCCACAATCCTGAGGTTATGCTAGCTAATATTTGAAATGTTAAAAAATAATAAGAGTAAGAGGAATCCAAAGATTGATGTGAACTTAAGTATCAAAACTGACTGGCTCTAAGGTGCAAGGGTTTTCTACCAACTTCTGCAGGAAATGGCTTTGAAATTGTTAGTTGCAACTAAAAGAGTTCTAACTTTCACTTCCTACGGGCAAGTATATGGGCATCTAACAACTCACTAGCTTGAATTTCTACGGCAGGAATTGTTTGCTACATTTGTTACAACTGTCTCTCCCTAATTTCTCAGACCATATGGATGGCTCTCAGATGGTGCATATATTTGTTTGTCATTTCTCCTCTTGATAAACAGGAACATCAAAGAGAAAACATATCTTGCGTAATTAACATTAAGGTACTGAGGTATTCCTCAAGCGCAAGTTTAGGTACTGATAATTTTTGAAATTACTTGAATGACATTTGTGCCTTATGGAAGTGGGGAGGGGAGGGGGAAGCACTGATTTAGTCTCCTTTCGGTTCAATAGCACTTTCACTTAAACTTTGAAATAAGTTTTAATTTTAACCACTATAAAAACCCTGTTACCAAATCATGTCACAACTAGTTTCCATCCGGAAAGCTACATTTGCTCACTTCTCTCTGTGTGCTGTTCCACAGAAGAGGTTCCAAAACTGCTTTCTCTTTTTAAGCAGTATCCCCACTATCACCACCATACAGAAATAGATTTTCACAAGAGCATGTCCTAGAACATACCTGGAGGCCATAAAAGGCGTCATGTCCAGCTCCAGTGGAAAGGAGACATACGTAGTGATCTTTCGCCTCAGTTTGGCTGAGTGTTCAAACCGCTAGAAAAAGAAAGCATACAGGGTTTTGTGAGTGAGAGAAATTTTGATTTTCTCTATGTAAGCACATTTCACCTGAGTAAAAACAGTAGGACTACAATCTTTTAAAAATAGGCACAGATGAAAAACTTTCATTCAATTTGAACAATGTTTCTGGAGGATCTCTTTTTCCAGGAGCAATTGTGACATCGCATACCAAAATATAAAACCTGTATACAGTTCAAGTCTGTGGAACAAAAGCAATACAGAACTCTTACCATGAAGGAAAGTTTTTGCATTTTAAGATCTCCATACATCAGATCAATAATGATAACAATCCTAATTTATCATTTATTTCCAGAGCACCAGGACAAGCTATCCAAGTTTCATCTTTCTAATCAAGCTGGTAAGAAGTAATTCCTTATACAGCAAGCATCTATTTCATTTCAGATATGCATGTCAAGGTGACAAGAGCAGGACTGGCTTTCTAATACAAGTCTTGGGAACATAACATTCAGTCTGTTGTTCCAGTCTCTGATCTTTAAGGTTTTATGGAATTATCAGTGCATGTGTATGTTCTTGTGGATGTTGCTGTAATCCACCTGGAGTGATGTGACTGCAATGTGAGAGCAAAGTATATAATTCTAAATAACAAAATAAAAATATGAAGTACCATTTGATTTTTCACAGAGTTTGGATTTTAATACACAGTACTCCATGTTTTACCAAGTGTATCTATGTTGGCTTATGTTCCTGCATCAGTAAGGAAAAACATAGCCAAAAGATAAAATAAAAGACAAAGAATATTCTGTACTGAACTGCCATATCCTGACAAGAAATAAATGGAAGAGGAAGGTGGAAAGGAAGAGACAGGAAGTGATTAATTTCTGAGACAATGAGAAGTGTGATAAGCGTCACACTTTCACCATCATTTCAGCAGAATGACACAAAAGGTTGAGAATAGAGAGCAAAAAGATGAATGAACTGTTCTTTAAAAAGGTGGCACCTCTCTCCATTTCTCTGAACTGTCCTATTTACACTCTCAGTTAATTATTCTTGGCTTGCAACACCATAACAATTCCCTAGCAACAGCTCAGGCTATTTTTTTAAAAAAGTCAGACTAGATATCCTTCTGCATTTCTGCTCATCTTTTTTACTGCACTATTAACAGTCAGAATATATGTCCTTCCTAATGAATTTGTTATTAGTTAAGCTACAAATAACAGTTTCATCATTACAACAGCTGGTGGTATTTAGCAGTATTAGTTCAATGGTGTCTGAATGCTGTTTTGAAGCATGAAATATTAAATCTTAATTTTGAATGGACAGGATGTCAAGATGACTCATGATGAGAGTCCCTCCTTTGCCATTCAGCACAGATATATAAATGCTGTTTCAATTTATAAAAACATACTTCTCTATACTTTGGGTTAAGTGAGAACTAGATGTCTGCATAACTATGAATATACCTGAAAGTGCAAAAAATAAAAATGGCAGGTTCCCTATTGTGGAATCTCCTCTTAATGTATAACAAACATCTCCTCTTAATATATAACAAAACTGTGACATTTCTCTCTGTTTTATGTAACCTGTTTGTTTATATCAACATAGCATTGAGAATATCTGGAAATTTAAGAGTAGTAATTAAGTTATTTATTGTGATTTAAGTCCATGTATTTTATTAAATTAACTTTTGCTGGCTTTTAAAATTATCTCTTATTTTCTTTTTGGAGAAATTATAGTCTGTTATATGAACTGATAGACTGGATATTAGTTTAAATTGTCCTGTTCAATCACTTTCTTTTCTGTTCCATTTACTTTCAAATTAATGATGTAGGTATATCTAAAAACAAAGCAATGGTGAGACAATACCGAACTATTTTGAATCACATGATATTGTAGCGTCTTCTGAGCTTAAAATACTAAAATTAATTTTTTAAAAAACAGAATGACGACATTGTGGTCACAGTACTTTGAAATGCTAGCTGAGCATTTCTAGTGCTCAGAGGTATTAGAGGTCTGTCTGTCACAAAGGCACGTTATCAAATTCTTCAAAGTTACACAAGAAGTGGATTGGATTGTGAAAGACCAACCCAAATTGTGTTTGCATTTTTACAAATTTGTAGGTCAGAACAATATCCTGCTCCCCTGGTGCATTCACTATAGCTGCCCAATTTTCCCGCTTTTTAAAGTGTGATAGAAATATCTGTTGGCTATAGGTACATTCAGGATTTTTTGCCTATTAGTGAATTTATTTCAGGTCTCTGGATGGCCTAGCCCAGCCTTTCCCAACTAGTGGGCTACCAGATGTTGTTGGACCACAACTCCCATCAGCCTCAGCCAGCATTGCCAATGGTCAGGCAAGATGGGAATTGTGGTCCAACAACATCTGGTAGCCCACTAGTTGGGAAAGGCTAGCCTAGCCTAGCCTATCCAGACCTCATACTGCCCAGCAGCCACAGGGAATGATACACATCTCAGTTTCCATCTGTTTCTGGAGATGACTCTGAGGACTGAGCATGTAGAATTTTGGGTAGACTAGACCCCCCACCGTAGGCCGTAAGTTGTAGCCCCAGATTTCTTTGGTACACGAACAGAATCAGTCAAAACAGGATCCACACTCTCGAATCATGACGTAGTAACTTACTTTGAGATGAAAACAGGCCACAATGGGTAATTTCTTCATAGTGAGTTGTTTGGTAGATTCCTGGTAGCTATGGCAACCACTACATTTGATTTTGGCACTGCTTCCTAGATGTTCTGGCCTTGTAAACCTGAACAAATATTTTAAGAAACAAGAAATGACCAGTGTAAGTAAATCTTTTCTATTGTACCTTCTATTGCAATGCAAAGCTAAATGCTAGATCAGCTTGGATTCTGTTACATAGCAAAAGTGCTGAAATCTATCCCAAGTCCCAGCCCTGTGAAAGAGAGAGGATACCTCTCTCTTTCACAGGGCTGGGACTTGGGATAGATTTCAGCACTTTTGCTATGGTGGAGGTGCCTGAGGAGGCAATTTGCATTAACAAGGGTTAATGCATATAAACATGGGACTTTACTTCAAAATCTCATCTTGAGCTCCTTTTTCATAGTTTAATCTACAAACCCAAGATGATGTACTTGCAATATTGTCTAGTTACTCACACTGCAATAAACAGAGAACCAAACCACTTTGTTTGCAAATACAACGGTTCAAAAAGTTTGTAGATATTAAATCACAAACTTGACAATTCTACATACATCCTTTCTTCAGACTTTCCACTCAATGACCTTCTTCCTAAAACAGCCTTATCTCATCTACATCGTCTCCACCACTTTTTAACTTCCTTTGTCTAGCTTCTGTGATATTTAGGTCAGCCTATAACACACATGGTAAGATTATATTCACGGAGCCTTCCCTTTATCTAGAAAGAAGCCACCTGTATCTCTTATGTAAGCTTTCTCCTAAAGGGATGCAATGGTTATTTTTCTTTGAACTTCAATATCTTTCTTCATCTTTTTCTGTAATTATATTTAGCCTCACTCCTGAAATATCACTGAACTTTATCTACCTTATCTGGAATTTACCTCTGCTGAAATCTTAATTCACAATGTCATAATCAGGCTACTCCTAATGTTTCCCAACACATTATTTATAGATACACAGAAGATAAATGGCTGAAAACACGAGCCTCTGTAATGTTGGAACTGCACACTACTCAGATACAATCTTATCTCTCAATGAAGATGTCAACCTGTGCCTGGACTGTTCCATTTCAAACTGCAGGTGGGACCTCACACAGAATGTTCCTCCTTTATTGAATATATCAGGAATATTGGGCTAGAGCCCTTCTTGTATGGAGTGAATATTTTGGATGGAGTAGCCTTCTATGACTATGAGAGCTCCTGACAGTCTGAAGCAGTAAACTCTAGACACAGGCTGACCACCTCAATGAGAACTGGACCGTGTAGAACTGGTCTTCAGAATTACAGTCTTCCCCATTCCCAGCCAGCATAGCCGATAGACAGGGATGATGAGGGTTTAATCCAACAACGTCTGGGGATCCAAGGTTGGGAAAGGCTTTTTAGAGCTTTTGATCTTGGAACCGTGACAAGGTGCATCTAAAATCTGAATTTATCATCTATACTTTTACTTCAAAGTATCTACCCCTAGTTATCAAATGTGTTCATCCAATCTATCATGGAACTTAAGAATGAGGTTGTCCCATGTAACTGAAGAAAACAACTTCATGACCATAATAAAATTACTATTTTTAGGCAATGTGCTACTATAGTTTTGAGGAAACACATAATGGACCACAATTCAGCACTATGTGAGTCTCAAAACAGTCTGAGCAAAGCACTGAGCTTGCACACTCCACCCTCATTTCTTCTCCTCTTGCACACCTGGGAGGAACACAACTTTTGCCGAGTGTTCTGTCAATGTCAAAATTGTTGGCTTACTGTCACATGTGAACCAGGATTCCTGGTTTATAACAAACATTAATAAACAAGCCAGCTTTGTAATCCATGTTTTGAAGTTGGCATGTTTAGCATCTAAACATGATACCTGGTTCACACATAAATGCTATCTTTGAAATGGAAAGTGAACTCAGCAAAAGTCCTCCTTCTGACTGAGAGGGAGGAGGAGAAATGAGGTATGCGCACCCAACCCTGGCACTTCAGTCAGGCTTGTCATGCAGAGATAAGCTACGGTTTAATGTCATGTATGAACCAGTCCTATGGAACTTTCTTCAAAAGTTACCAGGTGGCCTCAGCTGAATATTCTTCATTATCAGGAAGCAGTTTATTTTGAAGGCAGACAAGTATACTTTGCAATGGTATTAGATTCACCCTGCCAGAACTTGGTATTTCTATTATTGTCAAGCCAAAGTTGAAGCAAGTTCACATGAAACCTGTAGATGCCATAGCCAGGATACTATATTATTTGTTGTTGTCAGTTTAAATTTATTAAATTCAAAATAAATTTAAATTGCACCCAGAGGTCCCAGGGCAGGTTGTAACAATTATAAAATGCATCATTAAAACAATTAACACAACCTAAAACCACAACATCACAAAAAAATAGGGTGGGTCCTAAAAATATGCATCTCTAGTGTCAAATGCCAGGGTAAAGAGGTGCGTCTATAGTGTGGAATCATTTGGAAAACTGTATAGTGCTGGTTGCACATCTCAAAAAGGATACTGTAGCACTAGAAAAGGTTTTTAAAAGTAGCTAATGACTAGGGGGATGAACACCTTCCCTGTAAGTAAAGATTAAATGGTTTTTTTTAAAGTTTGGTAAAAAATAATTACTACAGGGGCATTATAGAGTTTATAAACAATACAGACAAAAGATTTATCTCTCATACTAGAACAGCTTTTCCCAACTAGTGGGCCACCAGATGTTGCTGGTCCAACAACATCTGGTGGCCCACTAGTTGGGAAAGGCTGGTCTAGAACAAAGGGTCACCCTGTGAAATTCATTGGTAGTACAGTAGGGCCCACTCATACGGCGGGTTATGTTCCGGACCCCCGCTGAAAAGCAAAAACCGGAACTCATTGAATAGAGTGGCACGCGACACCCGAAAACCGCCGAAAAAGCACCATATGAGTGGGGCTTTAGTCTAATTGAAACTGCCGCATTAGCGAAGCGCCATAAAGCGGGGCCCTACTGTAGATTCATAACAAACATGAGGAAGTGCTATTCCGTACAATGTACAGTATTCCATACAACATAGAGTCCACTGCTCTAAAATATGATAATGACAGTGGCTTTAGATGACTTTTTTAAAGGGCAGATGAATTCTTGAGGGATAGATACAAACAGCTTTAAGCCACGACAACGAAACAGAACCATGCATGATCAGAGGCAGTATTTCTCGGAACAACAGATGCCGGGGACATACAATGGGGAAAACTACTTCTTTTAAAGCCTTTCCAGAGGCAATCCAATGGCCATTGTAGACACAGGATACTCAATCTAGTCCAGGAGGGCTATTCTTAGCTACTATGAAGGTGCATAACTAAGGCTCAAGGATTTGATGGAACTGACTAATATAATGACTTGTTATTGAAGGTGCCTGTGACATTCCTGGCAAGTGAACAGGGATCTGGAGAAGAGAGATATCTACAACTATCCCAATTAATTTAATCTGTGGAATCCAAAATTAGGGTGTGGAGATTTATCTGATGAGACAGCCACTGAATAATAAAGAACTTCACCACTATATTGCAGCAAAGCATCTCTTCTAAGTGACCTCACAGTAGCAAGAGCAGAGAATTGTTTAGCGGTTGATTTCAAGTTTTATTATTTATTTATTGTTTGATTTATATCCTGCCCTTCCTCCCTGCAGGAGCCCAAAGTAGCAAGTTGTGGGAACGATAAATGGAAGGACTTTTGCAACATTCAACCAGATCTATGTATAATGATAACATATTGGTGGTGAGCATGGCAACACCTCTTCATTTCACTCTTGAAATGGAAAGTTGTGGAACAGGGTGGGGTGAATTTCCTGGATTGTAACCATGTAGAACTGGCTAAGGCATGTACATTCACTGAGGCTCCTCTGCCTTACGTCAGGCTGACCCACCACCCTGTATGGAGGTAAGAAACTCCTGCAGCCCTCCTCACAGCTTCACATATGCTTGGACAAAATCTTTAGCAAGGACCTTTTGACTCTCCTCATGCAGTAATCCCAAGCTAGATGGCTCCTTAAGAAGGGATGGAGACATAGCTGTGTAACAAAGTCCATATCCTAGCCTGGATTATTTCTGCAGATCCACCGAGTAGCAGTAGGAGCATCAGGTTGGATAGAAGAACTGTGCACCTACTCTGAAAGAAGAATGAACATTTCCTTCTTGTTGGACTTTGCTCACATGCCGATCTTCGTTAAATGTACATGTAGAGAAGTGTATGCCACTGAATTTTGGCAGAATGGCTTTCTGTTAGGCAAGGAGAAGCAATGGTTTCTTTTTGCATAAAAGGAGACACAATAGGCAGCATCCAAAGGTAGGTGAAACTATGGATCATGCTAGCTTTATCCTTTTCATAAATACTTGTAGTCCCTATGAATGACTTAGTAATCCTTTTGACTGTTCTTCCTCTTTAACAGCTGGGGCCACTGCTCTGAAGGTTGTCAGCTGTAACATTGGATTACATTGTTGAACTGAAATCTGAAGATGTCTTGGTAGATAGCTTGTGCTGGTCTCTTCTTCAGTACATTTCTAGCTTTCCCAATAACTGCAGTTGATGATTATTGCTAGTCTGTAAGGCTATCAGAGTACTAGAGAAGTATTCTTTGCAACCAATGTGGACTTTATCTTGAAGAATGTCTGGCTGTTCTGAAGATAGCTATGGGATGTGAGGTAACTATCTGAAGTATGTGAAATACTGAATCCTTCCATATCAATGATATGGAGGAGACCTATCTTCTCTTCCCATCCTCATATCTTCTATGACAGATGCAGCAAACTGCAAGCCCCTGGGCTTTATACAACCCACCAAGCCTTCTGCACTAGCCCACTAGCCCGACTCAACTTTCTGGTAGTGGCAGTCCCATAATAGCATGCAGAGTCAAGCAGGCACAATGCACTTTTCATCCCCTTGCCATGCTTGGCACAGAGGTTTATACTTCTCTGTTCACTACAGTGCTGCGATGGAATAAAAATTATCCCCTCCCTGCTCATGGGATGAGACAGGGGAGTATAACACCACCCTACTTCAAAACAGCTCTGCACAGATTTTTTTGGGGGGGAAGAACTGTATGTGCTAGATTGTGGGGTAACCATGCCCACTGTGACCAATCTCAGCACTGGCATATGCTTCTCACCTCCCAGAGGGTTGACCACAGATCAATGTGGCTCTCAGACTGAAAAGTGTTCCCCGCTCCTGTTCTAAATTTGAGATGACAGCAGTGTGCACCCTACAACTTCCTGGCTTTGTCCCATTTTGTGACTTTGCCTTCCAGACGGTTGCTCCCTACCTGAGCACTTCCATTAGACCTCTGTAATTAGAGGTGGAAGAGGAACCTTATCTCCGCCTCCTAGGAACTGATTGGACAAGCTATTTCACCAACACCACCCTCCCACCTCTGCTTTCCCCAGCTGACAGAATTAAAACCCTGTTCTGTCCATAAAAACATGTACATTTTTGGGGGGGGGGGCTTCAAGGTATTTCCTCACATAGGATCTGTAAGGATCAAGTTCCTTTAGCCTGTCAGCTGATCAAAGTAAGATAAATGATACCAGGCTTCCCACAGGCATCTGGTTGGCCACTGGCAGAACAGGATGCTGGACTAGATGGGCCACTGGCCCAGCAGGCTCTTCTTCTGAAATAATTGTTTTCTTTTACAAACTCCCTTTTTTCCCCTCCGCTATATACAATATCCCAATAAACAGCTTAATTTGGATCTCTGCTCTTCACTGCTGAATTTGCTGCACAGAAACATCTCTCACATCTGGCTGTTCCAACAGGGTTGAAGAAGGGGTACAGAGAGTAGAGCTGGGGAGACAGAACTGGAGTCTTTGTACAATGGAGACTGGGAAGACTGGCTCTTTTGCCTGACAAATTCTCCTCCCTAGTATCATAAACCCCTCCCTGCTCTTTGAGAGACTCTGTTCCTGTCCAGAGAACAAGGATGTAAAGAAGGGCTTGGAAGGTTTCTGGGGAATAGGCTATATTCCTAGGTCAAAGTGCACCCCTAATCCTCAGATACTGTGAAGTCCATCATTCAATAAAATCTAAATTAAAAATGTCTGGAAAAAGAGACCTGTAGCTCTAAGGCCCTATTAGCCTTCAGTATCTCAGCTGTTTCAAGAGGAGAAAGTTGTGTGACAAATGAAGCAATGTTTTCTGCAGTGTACACTTACAAGCAGTGCCTATCCATGGGGAAACCAATCAGTGGTCATCAGGTGGGGCCACTTGTCTTGGTTACCTACCAGTTTATGCTGCATGCTTAATTTTGTCCTGCTCTCTTTTTCTGCAAGTTAATCGAACTGCTCTGCAAGGTGATTCAGCAATAATGACTGCAGCTGAGATGCCATTTTGCTCCTTGGCCATTTGCCCGTAACCTGCTTGTCTGCAGACAGCAGGAGGGATGTTAAAATTGCTCCTTGCTAAAGGCTATCCTGCCACAGTTTGTACCTTCGCAAGCAGTCTGTGAGGGTGGTGGTTCCTGACACGTGGCTCTCCCCATTCACCACACTTCCGTCACTGCCTGGGCTCAGAGGCCAAAATGGGGTGGAAGAACCTGGCAAGTCCAAACTGATGTCCCAGAATGGGTCTATCGTTGTGGAAACACCACTAGGGAGAAAGAAGAGAGAAAGTGTGATCAAGTGGAGGAAATAAGCAATAGTTGTGGCAAAAAAAAAAAAGATACTTAGAAATGACTGGCACATTCATTTTATTAAACAGAAAAGTAGCCTGAACATTTCACAGGACAAAAGTGGTGCTGTGAAAAGGAGAAAACAAAGGAGGGGAAAAAATCCTACAAGTTAATGGACTCTGAAAATTGTTCCTTTTTATATATACCATATGATCTTGCTGCACAAGACTAGGTTCACAAGACAATTGCACCATGTAAAAATTAGGAACAAAACCCCTTCTGCTGTGACTCCTATCTCAAAATTGAATGTATGAAACAGACTCTTCAATCCTATGTTCTGGGGGGGTAGTACTTCACCTCTAGAGAATGCTCAGACTACAAAATGCACCTCAGTTAAAACAGCTATTTTTATCACTAACTTTCTTTAAAGGGATATTTAAAAATATATGAAAAGGACAGAATTTTAGAGAATTTAAAGCAATAATCACTCATGAGATGTAAATCTGCCATCTACTGGTAATGTGAATATAATAAATTAGAACAAGTGGCACATGAGACTGTATACAGTCTGCCTAGTAAACGTCGCAAGATGTCACCCTAAGAGTCGGAAAAGACTCGCACTATAAGTGCAGGGACACCTTTACTTTTTTTCAATGGCAGCCCCATGTACAGTGCATTGTAATAATCCAAGCTAGAAGTTACCAGAGCATGGAGTTCTGTTGCCAAGTCATCTCTGTCCAAAAGGGGCTATAGCTGCCGAACAAGCCAGAGCTGGAAATAGGCACTCCTATTCACCAAGGCCACCTGAGCCTCCAGTGACAATGTTGGATCAAGGAGTACCTCCAAGGTACGAACCTGCTCCTTCTAGGCGAGTGCAACCCCATCCAGAACAGGCTGTCTTCCCATCTCCTGGACTTGAGGACTTGGAACACATAACACTTCTGTCTTTTAAGGATTTAGCTTCAGGTTGTTGGCCCACAACCAACCCATCACTGCCTCCAGACACCTGTCCAGCACCTCAACTGCCTCTCCCGATTTAGGCGGCACAGAGAGGTAGAGCTGAGTGTTATCTGCATATCGGTGGCACTTCACTCCAAAACTCCTGATGACCATCCCAGTGGCTTTGTATATATGTTAAATGGCATAGGGGACAATATGGAAAGCTCCGATGGTGTTGCACAGAAACTTCCCAAAATAACTTTCTGGAAACATCCCTGGAGATAGGAACAGAATCACTGAAGTACAGTGCCCCCAACCCCCACCTCCCTGAGCCGCTCCAGAAGGGTACCATGATCAATGGTATCAAATGCTGCTGAAAGATCAAGAAGAACAAGCAGGTTTGCACTCCCCCCCCCAATCTCTCTCTCTCAACAAATGTCATCAACCAGGGTGACCAAGGCAGTTTCAGTGCCTGACTGGGCCTAAAGCCAGACTGAAATGCATCCAGATATTCAGTCTCCTCCAAGCATGCTGAAATTGGATTGCCACTACCTTCCCAAGAACCTTGCCCCCAAAAGGGTATCTACCATTGGCTGATAGTTATTTAACATTCCTGGGTCCAAGGAGGCCTTCTTAAGGAGAGGATGCACCACTGCCTCCTTGAAGGCAGATGGTACTCTACCCTTCTCCAGTGAAGAATTAATCACTCATTGGACCACCCAGTCAACCCCTTACAGCTAGATCTAAGAAGCCAAGATGGGCACGGGTCAAGGGGGCAGGTGGTTGGCCGCACTTCTTCAAGCAGCTTGTCTACATCCTCAAGCCGTAATAACTGAAACTGATCCAGTACAGATGGAACAGACAGCGCTCTGGATGCCTCTACTGGACTTGCTCTAACTGTGGCATCCAACTCAGTCCAAATCTGAATGATTCTGTCCATAAAGTGCCTCCCAAAGTTGTTACAGCTGGCTTCCGAGGATGTCAGAGCAAAGCTCTCTTGGCCCGAAAACAAAAGCCCACTTGCCACTTGGAAAAGCTCTGCCATGCAGCTCCTTGCAGACACAATGGTAACAGAGAAGTAAGTTTTCTTTGCTGTCGCCACTGCCACATGATAGGAGTGATGTGCCCTCACACATGCTCAGTCAAGTTCAGACCAAGATTTAAGTCACCTGTGCTCTAGCCATCTACTCTCTGGTTTCATCACATGCAGGTCACTAGAGTACCAAGGTGACCTACATGGTCCACAGCAACGGAGGGCACTCAGGAGCAATTGTATCAATGGCTCTGTGCATCTCACCTTTCTACAGTGTGGCAAGAGCCTTGAGAGGCATGCCAGCCGGAAAATCCTCCAGAGTATTCAGGAAGCCCTCAGATTCCATAAATTTCCGAGGGTGAACCACCCCTGCAGCATGAGGTAGCTGTATTCAGCCCAAACCTCACCACAGAATGATCCATCCATGACAACGGGCTCACAACAAGCCCCCAATCAATGGAGTATTGCCAATACACTCTGTGGCAAAAACCAGGTCAAGGGTATGTCCGGCTACGTGTATCAGACCAGTGATGTATGGAGGCAATCCCATGGTTGTCAAAGAATGATGTAGAACATTAAAAGCTAGAAATTACCAATTTTAAGGGCAGCAGGTGGAGTTCCCACTGGAAAGGAAAGAAGCTACAAGGACAGTGTGAGATCCTATGACCAAATCTCTCAATGATGGTTAAGAGAGTAACAGTGTTTTGCCCACATTAGTTCACAGAAGAGATTAAAAAACACTAGTGCATCCAGGGGAAAATCTCAAAAACAGCACACAAGGAGAAGAGACCTTGTTCCAAGCCCAACTGGGGTGTATGTGTCTATCTTAAGGCCATTCTTGCTGTTCACTTGTACAACTTCCAATAATTCTTCTATTTCTAAATTTGGTAACAATTGCTCTTGATTAAATTGTCAGCAATGCTGAAGGAAGGAATTAATTATCAAGAATTAAATAAAATGAGACAGTTAACAGCTTATGTAAAAAGAGAACTGGGTATTTCAGGTGTTAGTGTGGACTACTGTATGCTATAAAAAAGATTTACTTCAAGAAAAAGCTATGAATGGAAAATACAAAAAAATTAATTAGTATTTGAAATGTATGTGAGATTGATTTATTCAATTACAAAAGGATGCTTTTCCTGTTTTATTATGGTATATATTTTATTTGCTAATCAAATTTGTTCAGCAACCACCACCACAACCACCTATTTTTACCAATAGGGGCTGCCCTACCATTTGAAAAAGTAAGGCAGCTGCCTCAGGCAGCACACACAGTTTGGGTGGAGGAGTGGTGTTGAGATGTCAGAGGACAGAACTGTGAGTGCCACACAGCCTACCCCGTGCCCCCTAACCTAACTTGCTGACCTCAGGAAACGTAAGGAATACTGTCTCATCATCAGTATGTTGGAAGAAAGATTCAGCTGCCAGTCTGGTTATCCTTAATTCATGGGACTTGGGGTGGGGTGGGGGGAGGAGAGGAGAGATGGAATTGTCTCCTTCACCCCAGGCAGCAAAATGGCTTTGAGCAGCCTTGTCTAGCAAACTCTTATTGCCCATGTCAAGAGTGTCTACGCAGCCAGTTCGCCACTGGAGCTTTTCACCAGGTTGATGGCTTATACATAGCAGAGACTGCCACTGGAACCCTCTTTCTATAAACCAGTAGGTTGTGAAATACACATTCCTTAGTAACAGATAATTGGCTATGTAATCTTGTACATTCCATCTTCAGCATTCTAATATCAAGTGGTTTAATTCTGTATTACAAAATGAAAAGAACTCCTTGTACTTACTGGCAGACTTGACAAGTGACATCAGACTGTAGTCCACCTGTGAAGATTTGGTCTATGATGCAGTTACAGTGGTTGGGGTTGTTGGCTTTCTTCCCATTATCGTCACCTGAAAAAAAGGAAACAAAGACGTCGTTTCAAAGCCCTATCAGATGTTCATATAGGGTTCTGCTGTATATTACATAGTTGCACTAGCATATCTATAGTTCTTAGCCTCTTCAGTATTGAACATACAGGAAAGCCAAGGTGAAAGGAAGGTAGGTATGCAGAATACCCCCACCCCAAAAACAAGTAAGAAAGTTGTTTCTGTGTTACTGTTTCAGCTACACTAACTGGAGAGTGAAGAATCCGCTAATCCAAAATGTATTCTAACAGAGCCCATGCTCTAGATGGTGTTGGAGAATAATCTATTATTATTAACCAGGAGAATGGTTTTGCTTGGTCCAATTCAAGCACTGCTTCTAAAATAGGCATCATTGCCAAGGTGTTTAGTGAAAATGACTACTTAACCTTACTTAAGAGGGCCAGTGAGCAACATACGTAGTTACAGAAACAAGCCTTCCTAACAAAATGGTTATTTCCACTTAAGAAAATCACACATACAATCATATATGCATTATCTAAGTGAAATTGCCAAAGGGTGGTTAAGCAGAAAATAAGGCACCAGCAACTTTAAATGTTTTATAATTCTGTAGGGTAATCTGGTTACCCTAACATGACCAATAAGCAAAAGATAAGTTCTAGATGCTCTTGGAGGTCGCTGATTCATAGGGTCACCATAAATTGTAGTTGACTTGGAGGCACCTAACAACAAGAAGTTCCAATGTAAGAACCAAGATTAAGTTTCTAGTTGTTGTTGTTTTTAAACAAACACACACACAGTTAAGAGCTGGAAGCATGTTCTCCCCTCTGCGCAGCAATTTCCCCCACCTATATTAATACAGATTTAGATATTTTAACACAGAGGTTCATCACCATAAAGGATAGCCATGTTCCCTACTTAATCTAGATTGTTAACCAGCTCGAAAATTCTAATTAAAAATCCTGATAAAGTGGGAAACCTGATTAGCATTCTGCAATTTAAGACAATATCAATGTATCATTTATTCATTGTGAAGCCAGGAGGGGTAAGAGATAGGTTTACACTTACTTTAACTGCAGAGGAGATGAACTTCGTTAATAATCTTAGTTTATCAGGGAACCCAGTTAGCCGTAACTGCTATCTGTGACAAAATATCTCTAAACCAACATTAAGGCAGGTGTGGGAAATCCACTTTAGGGGAAAGAGAGAGACCGCATACATGATCCCATCACCAACTTCCAAGCTCTTAAATTATAGTTTTAAAAGCCCTTTCATCACATCTGCTTTGGCTTCAAGTGGGTTGCAATATATAAAACCAGAAATAACCAACAGAAAGCAATAAGCAAGGAAATACATAAATATAGCTCCATCTCCAAATCTGTCAGATTAACCCAATGTCACCAAAGTCAATCACAATAAATACAACATTTCAACATCATTAAAAATGTCTCTAAATAAGACACCCCAAATACCAAGACCAGTGGCTACAAAATCAGGTTTTGTAAGGAGGTATTTTCCCATTGGACTGATTTGCTATGGAATGAATTAGCGCAATGTCAAGCAGCTTATTTTTTTACTGTAACACATTGTTAAATAACAGATTATTAGGATGAAGCTAAAAAAATCTCACCAATTTATAAGAAAGGCCAAAATGGCATGAGACCAGCTTAAATGCAATATATGAAATACTAAATTTGCATGGCATTTCCAGAAGACACAGTTCACTGAATTCTTATTAATGTAGAAAAGACTCTTTTTCCTTTTCAAAATATCATGCAAAGTTGCATTGCTGACTCAGTTCTGGAGTGCGATACAAACAAAAAGGGTAGAAAGTATCATCTTACTGCTTTGATTTCTCTTGTTTTATGAAGATTGTATATAATTTTAAAATCAAATTATGTCTTTATTCGTTACCGAAGATGCCCACTTTGATTTTGCTTCAGTGCAAAGAAACAAGATTTAATCCTTGCATTTGAAACACATTTTTTTCTCTTTGGACTTTGTGGTCTTCAGATAGAAGCCAACATATGGCCTCTTCACATTTTTACTGGCCGTCGAGTAACATCCCTGCTGGAAACTCTTAACAAACAGTCATTTCTGCCCACAGAGGGATAAGATTGCTCCCTTTTCAATTACCCAAGTCAATTAGGCTCAGTGAGGAGGGGGTCTCAAAAGACTATTCTATAAGCTTGTTCACAGCAACACAGAAAAGTATTACCCACTCACTGGGCTTCCCATGACCTCTGGCAGGAAAGGAGGAAAAGTGAAATTACCACCTACTTGCACTTCTCAATATGTAAAGCAGCCGCTGCCGAAAAAAGGTGTGTTAAGCATCTGAAAGAGAATTCACTAATAGGGGGGGAAAAAAACACCTTGCGGTTTAAGAACGTATCTATAGCCAACAGATATTTCCATCAAACTTTAAAAAGCAGGGAAATTGGGTAGCTATAGTGAATGCACCAGGGGAGCAGGAGACCTGAACTCCTCTCTGAGATATTGTACTGCACTACAAATTTGTAAAAATGCAAACACAATTTGGGTTGGTCTTCCATAGTCCAATCCACTTCCTGTGTATCTTGAAAGATGTTGGTAGCCTGTGCCTCTGAGAATATGGTGGTGGCAAAACCTGCCATCTCCATAAATGAAGAATTACATTTTTGTATGTTTGTTGGTGTTCTTCTTACTTTGCTTCTTTCCTATGTTATTACTATTTCTACAGAGAATCTAACCTAGAAAATTATATTTCTCTCATTATACATCCTAGAAATCTGTGTCAAATTTACATTAATTTCAAAGCCTTTCTATTGGTCCATGTCATATGATGGTGAAGACAGCCTTTTTTGTTTCAAACTGGAGGTTATGCTCTATTTCTGTTTTGGGTACACTAACAGTTGAATCTGAAACTACGTTTTGATATAAAGTCAGACTGATTACAATATGTTGCTACTTAAGCAATGACTCTAGCTGTTGGAAACTTGGCCTGCCCAAGATGCATGTGTTCAGCCTGCTTAAACTACTCCACTTAAGGAAAGGTGGGCATGGTCAATTAAAAACATAGAGAACACCTAGAAATTTGCTAGAATATATTTCACCTCCCACTGTTTTATCTTGTGCAAACTGAGACACTCCGTGTGCCCACTGGAGACTATTCTGCAGAATAGTCAGTGCCATTATTCCACAATTGTTTTTGGAGCTTTTAGTGTAAATTTTGCAGTGTTGCTGTACTTCACGTATTCACAGAAACAGAAGCAAAAATAAAATGATTTACTGTAGGAAACTTCACTAAAATTGCAAAGTAAATCAAACATATTTAAAGTGACTATTGAACTATATCAACTGTCTTAATATTGTTGCTTCCTGCCTGCTAAAACAAAATCAGCACAGCACATCTTGTTTCTGTTATTGGGGCTGACTGCAGATGTTGCCACCACTCACCATATGCTCAGAGGCACAGGCACGTTACCAAATTCTTCCAAGCAACACAGGAAGTATATTGGACTGTGAAAGACCAACCCAAATTGTGTTTGCATCTTTACAAATTTGTGGGGCAGTACAATATCTCAGAAAAGAGGTCAGGTCTCCTGCTCCCCTGGTGCTTTCACTATAGCTGCCCAATTTCCCTGCTTTTCAAAGTTTGAGAGAAATATCTGCTGGCTATAGGTACGTTCTTAAACAGCAAGGGTGTTTTTTTTTTTTTTGCTAATTGGTGAATTTCTCTGCTTTTTAATACGGGAGGTAAGAAATGGGAACCTGTTTAAGGAGGAGGAGGAGGAGGAGGAGGAGGGGACAAGAGAGGGAAGGAGGAGGAGGGGACAGGAGAGGGAAGGAGGAGGAGGGGACAGGAGAGGGAAGGAGGAGGAGGGGACAGGAGAGGGAAGGAGGAAGGGGAGGGGGAGGGAGGGGAAGGGCAGGTTTGATCATTTGCATGCTTTTTGAGTTCAATGGGATTTACTCCTGTACAATCATGCTTAGGATAGGTGAAGCTGATTGGGCGGAGGAGCAGGGAGGGGGGAGGAGGGGAAAAGGGAAGAAGGGGGAGGTGAGGTGATTGGGTGGGCGGGCACTGGGCAGAGGGAAAGCCCCTTTCCTTTCCAAAAGGAAAACACTGAATAGTATCATTGTTTTTCTGGGTTTCCCCCACCTTTTTATTTGACAGCAGGCACATGTAGTCTCCAACACCCAAATTTAAACCAAAGCTATCCCTGGCCACATCCACACCAAACTTTTATTTCACTTTGGACAGTCATAGCTTCCTCCAAAGAATCCTGGGAAGTGTAGTTTGTGAAAGGTGCTGAGAATTGCTAGGAGACACCCTATTCCCCCCAGATGGCCTGGGTGGTTTAACAATCAGCCCCTCTTCTGAGGATTGTAGCTCTGTGAGGGCCCAACACACAGGGCAGTGAAAACCCTCAACTTGGTTTTTGCTCCAGATGGAAGCGTGTTCTGGAGATGGGGGTGGTGGATGTCACAACACTGTCATGGTCAGACCACTTCCTAATGAAGTTTAGACTTATGCCTCTGACCCTCCCATGTAGGGGTAGTGGACAGATTAAGATGGTCTGCCCCCAGAGATTAATGGAATCCACTGGATTCCTGAATGCCCTGGGGAAGTTCCCAGTAGATACAGCAGGTGACCCTGTTGAAGCCCTTGTCATGCTGTGGAACAAGGCGTGCCAGGCTCTTGACATGGTTGTCCCTGAGCACCCTCTCCAGCATTCTGGAGCCCGTTTTGCACCTTGGTAACCAGTGAACTAAGGGCAATGAAACAGGTTGGACGATACAGTGCAAGTGGCAAAAGACATGCTGTGAGGCTGATTGGGAATGAGTAAGACATCATAACCATGCCTACTGTGTGGCAGTGAGAGCAGCAAAGAAGGCCCACTTCTCTGCCACCACTGTATCCTTAAGTAGCCATCCAATGGAGCTTTTCTATATTGTCAGGGGTCTGTTGGCATCAACTCCAGGAAATGGAGTTTTATACTCCTCGGAAGCCCACTCTGAACTGTATGCAAGGCATTTTGAGGGTAAAGTTGCTTGCCTCCATAGCAATCTTGATGCCCCATCCACATCTACTATAGTCCCCAATGAGGTGTCCAGTGCAACGCCTGCTGCAACTTCTGGGATCAGTTTCAGTTGATGCAGCCTGATGACATGGACAGGTGCTTGTGATGATGCATCCAGCAACGTGTCCTCTCGACCCTTGCCCTTGGCTTATTACAGCTTGCTGAGGGGGTTTGACTGAGTGGATTCAGGGTGTGATCAACAATTCATTGCAGCAGTGAGTGGTTCCAGCCACCCTGAAAGAGACGGTGATCCGACCACTTCTGAAAGAGCCCACGCAGGACCCATTGGTTTGTAACAACTACCACCTATTGCAAATACCCCCTTCTTAGGGAAGGTGAATCAGAGGGTTGCGGCACATCAATTGCAAGTACTCTCGGATGAAACAGATTATCTTGACCTGTTCCAGTCTGGGTTCAAGCCTGGTTATGGGAGTGAATCAGCCTTGATCGCCCTGATGGATGACCTTTATCAGGAGAAGGACAGGGGGAATGTAGCCCTGTTATTCTTACTTGATTTCTTGGCGGGTTTTGATACAATTGGCCATGGTATCCTTTGGGGCCGACGTGGTGAGAGGGATATTGCAGGCACTGTTTTACAGTGGTTCAAACCCCATCTCCAGGGTTGTTTTCAGAGAATAGCATTGGGTGATTGTCTTTCGGCCCCCTGGCAGTTGTGTTGTGCAGTGCCACAGGGTACCATCTTGTCCCCGATGCTGTTTAACATCTATATGAAGCCCTTGGGAGCAATCATCAGGAGAATTGGGGTGAGGTGTCAGTAGTACTCGGATGATATCCAGCTCAATTTCTTTGTAACATTGGTACAGTAGGGCCCCGCTCTTCTGGTGGGTTCTGTTCCGGACCACTGCTGTAAAGCGAAATCCGCTGTGAAGCAGAACGCATTGACTAACATTGACAAAAATGGCGCCTGACACCTGAAAAACACTGTAAAAGTGGAACATGCGCCGTAGGAGCGGGGCCTTTCTGCAACTGACAACCACTGTATTGGTGGAACGCTGTAAAGCAGAGCGCTGCAAAGCAGGGCCCTACTGTATTGGGAGAGGCTGTGTGAGCCCTGGACCGGTGTCTGGTCTCAGGAGTGGGCTGGAAAAGGGTTAATAAACTGCGTCTGAATCCTGAATCCAAGATGGAGGTGCTGTGGGTTGGTGGCTCCCGAGTTTGGATAATTGGTCAGTTGCCTGCTTTAGATGAGGTTGTACTCTCTCTGAAAGAGCAGGTTTGTAGTCTGGGGGTGCTCCTGGATCCATCTTAGGCACTAAAGGCCCAGGTGACCTCAGTGGCTGGGAGTCCCTTTTACCAGTTTTGGCTGGTAAGACAGCTGCAACTGTTTCTGGACCGGGACAGCCTGACCACCGCTGTCAATGCACTGGTAACCTCCAGGCTGCATTACTGTAATGCGCTCTATGTTGGGCTGCCCTTGAGGTTGGTCTGGAAGCTGCAGCCACCTGAGGAAAATGTGGTGGCGTAACTGTTCAGTGGGCCAGGGACAGCTTTAGTTTAAGTTTGGGAAGGAGACTACATGTGTCTGCTGTAAAATAAAAAGATGGGGGAAACCCCTAAAAATAATGTTACTGCTAAAAATTGTTTGCCAAAATTGTGTATTTGTTTCTTTTTAGAAAGCTATTTCAGAGGCTGATCAGCAGAACCATAACATACTTGAAAATTCTATGAGAAAATAAGTACTTTTTAAAAAGTTTTTGAGAAGGGTACGTAACTGAAAAATGGCATAAACAAACAAACCAAAAGCAATTTCGACTGGACATCATGAAAAACTTCCTAACTGTTAGTCATACGACAATGGAATCAATTACCTAGAGAGCTAGTGCCTCTCCGACACTGGAGGCATTCAAGAGGCAGCTGGACAGCCATCTGTTGGGAATGCTTTGATTTGGAGTCCTGCACTGAGCAGGGGGTTGGACTTGATGGCCTTATAGGCCCCTTCCAACTCTACTATTCTATGATTCTATGATCATTAAACAAGCGACAGAAAGATTTCCACTTCATTACATAGTGTGTCAGTTTTACATAATACCAGTCACTTCATGACACGTCCAGATCTCCCCCTTATTTCAACAAGTCCTTCTAGGAGGAGTGCTGGCTTCATGGCAATTAAAGTCATCTTTCCACTATTTACATATTGCAGTATGGTCCCTGTCCTCCCACAAACTCTCCAGCCCAGTGGCAACAAGGTGGCATTTATCCTATACAAGAGATTCCCAAGCTATGGTCCATGGACCACCAGTTGTCCATGAGCTTCATTCAGGTGGCCTGTGGAGTGTCCACATTAAATATTCATTTTGATTTTAAATTTATTGTTATTGCTTCTTTTATTTTTATATTGCATTTTACCGTGTTACAGTTTGAATTCTATGGATATATACTGTAGCATCTAGCAGAGCACATTACAATTACTACAACAGGCAGAAAAATCATTGTGGTCCACCAATACCCTCAGAATTTTATGTGGTTGGGGGTGGGGTATTGGGAACCACTGTCCTATACCATTTCAGAGGCCTTTAAGCACAGCTTCTTTTAATTTTGCCAAGACCGTCCTTTATGGTTGCCACTCTCAAACCACATTGTACCTATCTGAACAGAAAGTTGTCTTCAGATTAGATTCACAGGCTGCCTTAATCCCCTCTGCACTACCACACAAGAAATCCACCAGGGAAACATAAGATATTTGAAAGCAGCCCTCTTGGAACTCCCCCTCTTCCAGCTAAACATAATCCTTCAAATCAAATTAAAGAGTGAGCCTTCTCCCCTTTGTGCAGCAGCACATGCATGAATGCACTCATCTATTTTTTTTGCAGCTACCCCAAGCGTTGTCATCCCAGAGGGTATCCCAGACAGTATTGAGGAAATCAGCTATTATGAGCCATTTAGGAAAACCCCCTCAATTTGATACAGCCACTTAAGACTCCCACTCTTTATATTGTGTATGTCTGTCCAGATGTTGAAACTGTGGGTTTCAACATGAATGGGTTGAGAGGCCAGATTTTTTGCCCATCTGCTCCAGCACTGCATCACTACAAATGGGTGTCATAACAGACAGATTTATAGGAAGGAATGGTATCCCTCTCATTGTAGGAACCCCACCATCTACTTTCAGCAGATCTCATACACTGTCTGTATGTCCATGACCCGTATGAGTTGTGAACCATATCTGAACCAACTCAAAATATAAATTTAGGTTTGGAAAACCTAAGCCTCCTTTTCTACTCCCCCTGTACAATGTAGCCTTGTTGAACCCGACTCTTTCCCCCGTAAACAAACTTTTCCAATTTTCTTTGTCAAATCCAAATGCATTCTACTGAAATTTGAACTAGCACAGACTGAAGTAATAATATCCTTCCCAGCCACGGCAAATTTAGTCCCCTGTCCCCATTTCTTAAGTTCTTGTATTATCTCCCACAGCAAAGAAGCACCCAAGTCCTTCCTTTTGAGTTGCCTCAGGTCTTTGGGAACCGTGATCCCCAGATACCTGAAACTGCATAGTTGGAGATCCAGTGCTAATATCGCTATAGAAATCTTAGCTGGTTTCCTGGGGTGTTTAAGCACATCACATCATATTCAGCAAAATTTATGTCCAGTCCTGCCCCCACATGAAGTCAAACAATTCTCTTTTTAACTCAGCAAGGGCTACCATTTGATTGCTTCGCATAAGCGAAGTATCATCTGCAAATAAACTAAAGACATGATGTGCTCCCTGAACATTAGCCCCTAATGTCAATAATAGCACCTCGATCCTAACAGCAAACAGTAAGGGTGACCTGTCTACCAAGAATGTACAGTATTGATATAAGAATAGCTGCAAAGCCTTTTGATTTTAAAAAGAGCTTGACTAATTTAAATTATTTTATATATTTATGACATACACCATAGCTCTCAAAACTGGCATTACCTTCCAGTCCTTTGATAAGTAAATACACTGATTTTAATGATGTTGCATGTTAAATCAGCAATTTCATATTTCAGTTCCTTGACGGTCTTCTGGTAAATGCCACCTGGCCCGCTAACTTGTCAATTAGTTATTTCCTTATTGTAATAATTTTTTAATACTTTGTGCATTTGATGAAGTAAACTCCAATCCACAAACACTTATGCCATAATAAGTTTGTTCATCTTTTCGAAGTGCATATATGTTAGGGGGAAGTTGTGAACATCACTTCATTTAGACCTGATTCTTTGTGTTGATGCCTGCAAAACCTTACTGAAGCAAAAACATCCATGGTATAAACCACTTTTTAAGGTGGAATTTAAGCAAGGACTTTCAGAACTAGTAAGAAAAGGGGAAACAGATTACTCAAGCCAACATGTGTCCCTGTTATGAAGGCGTAAAGAGGAAAATACTTCTGATATACTGGAGAGAAAGAGGACACCTGGTTAATGCTGGAGTTACTCTTGTTTGAGAAGAGGCCACAATGAGCAAAGGTATCAGGAAAGCCTTACCTTTGCAGTGTCGATGTAGCACATCTAACGCAGCAATGAGGAACTCATGCGCATCCTGTTGCTCGTACCCTGCTAAATGCCGTGCATGCGTCCATACCAGGTGCAATAACCTATACGGAATGTGAGGAGATCGGTGCCCAGAGTAGAACTGCTCGAGAAAAGAATGAAAGTAACAGTCAATTTGTTTTCCAATGGACTTGTTTGGATGCAATGGTAAACTATACTTTAGCGTTATGAGAATGTGCCTAACCTCTGTCCTAAAACTGTTGCAGTTGCAAACAGGAGTTCAGAAACTTTCACCTCCATCTTTGATTAACCAAAGCTTGCTGTGTTATCTGAAGGGGGGGGGGAGAAACGCACTAAACTGTGGATAATATAAAATGGAAGAAGCTTCCTATTTCCTCCACCATGGCTATGAGATAACAGGGAGCATAGCTGAACCTGTGGTGAAGCTAGGCTCATTCCTGCAATGCTGAACAACTGTTTAGCATTATGTCTGAACACAACTATTCTATAAAAACTCAAAATAATGAACTATTTAACAGTTTGATTTCAATTATACAGCAGAACTTGAGAAAAATATTCAATTTCTTAAACACTAAATTTAGGAACAGAATATACTGACATATTAGTTATGTGTACTTTACATACTATCAGCTAAGGCTGAGAACTGCAATCTTTTTTCAAGTTCCCACTAAATTTTTCTGTAACAAGTAGTAAAGGAAAAACATGATGTAAATATTGCCACATCATATATTTTCCCCACTCCATATTATTGGCTGTTAATTTGGGGAAGGAACACACAATGTGATGACATCCCATCCCATGTTTCCATAACTACATGACAGGAGACAGAGTAGGGGGATCTCAACAAAAGGTTGCCGTTCCCTCCAACAAGGGTTGGTCACATCCAATTCCACCCCCCCCCGGCCCAAGAAACGGGAAAAGGTGGCTGCCTTTCCCCAGGACATTTCTTGAACTTCTTGAGCAGTCCAGGTGCAAGAGTGTGGGAAGCTGTTGTTTATAGGAGCACTAAACCCAAAGCACTTATGTGTGATACAGTGCTCAGCCATCTTTTTTTGCGGGGTGGGGGGATATAACGTTCTTAGCATGCAGCATTTACATGTACATACAATGTGCAATGTCCTTCAGAAGGAAGTTTGTTTCCTTGCACAGCTACTGATATTTTTGGCATAAAACTGCACTGCAGCAATGCACAAACACTTTTTTATGCAGAAGAGGATCAATAGGCGACTGAGATGCCAGCAAGAATGATACCAAGGGACTAGAGCCTGGGTGTGGTAACTGATATCTGCTGACACAACTGCTGAGACAATACAATTCAGGGAACTGCAGCAATAAAATTTCTCTGTTCTGTCACGTCTTACGATTAGTTCTGGCACTATCCGGTCACTCTGTCCAGCAGCACTTTCCATAATTACTCCATTGCAGCTACCCATTTTATTTTATTTAGTGCTTCATGAGGATGAAAAGGAATCTTAAGCAGCTCTCTCAAACCACCATGTAGAAGGTGAAAATGCACCCAACCAGCATGCTTATAGGTATGCAGTGTCTGGGCATTAAGTCATGCTGTATACGTAGCAATAGTGCCTCTGCATTCATTTAGCCTCCCCCCCTCCCCCAGAGGCATTTCCTCAAGTACATTATTTTCAACAGATCACTGTAAGCAGACTAAGAAGCAAACACTGATTCTACCCTATGATGTGAAAAAGCATCAAACAGAGGCAAATGAAAGGTGAAAAGAGACTGGGGATGGTTCCCAAAGATCTGTTAGCATACGCATACAGCCCACCAAGATTTTTATGTCAAGGAAACCAAACAATAATCTAGTAAGCTTGTGTGTAGCTAGAGAGCCTAAAGCTCTCTCACCATATAAACTACCAAGTACAGTGTACCCATCAGGATTAAGACCCTGGAGAATCCTATACTTAAACCTTAGTCCTACTACTACTACCACCACCACCACGCTCTTCCTCCCAGAAGCAGCCCAGGGCTATCTTTTTTTTTTTTTTTTTTTTTTACAAAATCAAAGCTTCCATATAGGAATCATTGTTAGCATTTATCATCTTTACCCAGCCTCTATTTTCAGAATGACGTTTACATAAAGAGGACATTTATCTTTATGTGTTGCCTGTCAATGTGGCTGGTGCATGTGCATTAGTGCAGTTCTCTTTAACTGCAGTTAAGAGACTGGAGAGGGCTGGGGAAATGCATTGCACTTAGAGTGAATTCCACCCTCCCACTTTGGCCATGGTGAAGGGATACATCCAGCAAAGAAACTCGAGGTCTTAACTGTGGTTAACATCAGTACCAATTAATTATTTAATTATTAAGGACGGGTGGAGGGATTCACTCCAGGGAGGGGAGAGGAAGTACAATCCCATGGCCTGCCCCAGACTTCTTAACCACAGTTCAACGTTCAGGCCTATTACATCTGTACTGATCTGGAGATTTGCCCAGCTCATCCCCCCCACCAAAAGGAGAAGGGCATTTAGTCAAATTGCTGCTCAGATGCTAAACTTTCTTTACCCAGAACATCCCTAACAGATTAGCTCATATCCAGAATTGGTCAATAGACAAAGAATTTAGCTTCCTGGGTATTTCCGCTTTCCCACTAGAATTAATGAACCTTAGTCATGCCCATTGTTTTTAATGGATCTACTATGAGTAGGACTATGATTGGATACAATCCCAAGTAGCTACCCCTTTCTGTGCACCCAGTGTCCATGCATCAATCTGAGAAAGACTGGTAACACAAGTACAAAAAATAAAGCAGCATGCAGGAAGAGCCTGTAGGATCTGAGTTCAGGTACAGATACGAGTGGTAAAGTCTAATAAATAATACCCCCCTCTTTTTAAAGCCATCCAAGTTGATGGCCATCACTGCATCTTTGGGTAGCAAATTCTAGTTATGCATTGTGTTATTCTAGTTATGCATACTAAATTCTAGTTATGCATACTTTCCTTTTGTCTGTCCAGAATCTGCCAGCATACAGCTTCATGGGCTACCATTTTGCCAGGTACCCCAAAACTTTTTGGCATAAACAAATCAATATGGATGGGAATAAGCTGAAAGCCTTTACATTGTCATCAAATGTATGTTTATTCTAGCTCCTCATACATCTTTATTTCAGAGATGAACTGTCAATCATGTAAAAAAAGAACATTTTGAAACTAACTACAGCTCCCTTGGGAACTATGTCACTTAAGTAGTTTTATTTGGTGACAAGGGGCTGCAGAAAAAGGACAGTACGTGATTCCTACTTCATTAGTAAAATACAGTAAAACTCGGCAAACTAAATTATATTGCACCACATGCCTAGGATTTTAAACCAAGGTTCAAACAATAAATAATTGTTGGGGAAAATCATGGCTCAGCATTACGTCTGCACCATATATTTTGTTCTTGTTTGGTGGGGAAGATAGATACCGTTCTGATGGTAGTGTCTATTTCTATTTCTACGGCCGTTAATCAACCAGCGGAACTTTTCCGAGTGGTTAAGGGCCTGCTCAGTCCTGATCATCTGGATACGAATATGGATGCATCTCCATCTCGTGTCAAGAATTTGCTTCTTACTTTGCGAACAAGGTCGATCAGATCCGTTCCGACTTAGAGGCCAATTTTGATGCAGTCTCTAAGGATGTACCTCGGGCTTCTGTCTGTCCTATTAAGATGGATTCCTTTCAACTTGTTCAATATGCAGATATAGAGAAATTACTAGGAGAGATGAGACCTACCACTTGCCCACTTGACTCTTGTCCATCGTGGCTTGTAAAACAAGCGAGAGGGACTTTGGCTACTTGGGTCTGCGGAATAGTTAATGCCTCCTTGCAACAGGGCTTCTTCCCAAGTTGCCTTAAAGAGGCATGTGTAAGATCTTTATTGAAAAAACCCTCCCTAGACCCTTTATGTTTGAACAATTATCGGCCAGTCTCCAATCTGCCATTTCTGGGTAAAATAGTGGAGCGTGTGGTGGCTACTCAACTCCAACGGTTTCTAATCGAAACAGACTACCTTGATCCATTCCAATCTGGTTTCAGGCCTGGCCACGGGACTGAAACGGCTTTGGTCGCCTTGGTTGATGACCTTCGGAGAGAACTAGACAGGGGGAGTGAGTCCCTGTTGGTTCTTTTGGATCTTTCTGCGACCTTTGATACCATCGACCATGGTATCCTTCTGGACCATCTATCCAGGTTAGGACTGGAGAGTACTGTTTTGTGCTGGCTTCGCTCCTTCCTGGAGGACCGGTTCCAGAGAGTAAGACTAGGAGATTCCTGTTCACCCCCTTGGCCTTTGACCTGTGGGGTTCCACAGGGTTCTGTCCTATCTCCACTGTTATTTAATATCTATGTAAAGCCGCTGGGTGATGTCATCCGGGGATATGGAGTTCGTTATCACCAATATGCTGATGACACTCAGCTTTATTTCTCCTTCCCGCCTGATGCCAAGGAAGCCGTCCTTCCCCTGAACCAATGTCTGTCTGCAGTGATGGATTGGATGAAGGCAAACAAGTTGAAATTAAATCCAGATAAGACAGAAATGCTCTACGTCAATCGTGGGACTAATCTGGCAACGGGGAATTTACCTATGTTGGATGGGGTTACACTCCCCCTGAAGACCCAGGTTCGCAGCTTGGGGGTGCTCCTGGACTCTGCCTTGAATCTGGAAGCCCAGGTCTCGGCGGTCTCCAGAAGCGCCTTCGCCCAGCTAAGGCTGGTCCGCCAGCTGCGTCCGTTTCTGGAGACGCCTGAATTGTGGCACATGCCCTGGTTACATCCCGGATGGACTACTGCAACGCACTCTACATTGGGCTGCCCTTGAAGACTGTTCGGAAGCTAAAATTGGTTCAACGTGCTACAGCTAGGTTGCTGACTGGGGCTAGTTTTCGTGTTCACACGACTCCCCTGTTACAGCAACTTCATTGGTTGCCGATTCGCTTCCGGACCCAATTCAAGGTGCTGGTGATGTCCTTTAAAGCCCTTCACGGCTTGGGCCCTGTCTATCTGTCCGATCGATTGTCTGTTTACGAACCCCCCCGTCCCTTGAGATCCGCTAATGATTTTCTTCTTACAATTCCGCCAGTTTCACTAGTTCGTCTTTCAGGGACTAGAGATAGAGCATTCTCAGCTGTTGCTCCTAGACTCTGGAACTCGTTACCTGTGGACGTACGTTCTGCCTCTTTGCTTTTGTCATTTCGCCGCCTGGTTAAAACGTTTTTATTCCGGATTGCATTTAATTTAAACAAATAATTAGAGTTTTTAAGTATTGGATTGGGTTTACTGTGACCTCTAAATATAGAGATTGTAATTTTATTGCTGTATTTGTGCTTTTATCTACATGTTTTATTATGTTGTTCGTCGCTCTGAGTTTCTGTGAAAATAGAGTGGCTTATAAATATTTTTAATAAATAAATAATAATCAATAAATAGTGGGTCTGGCCTGCAGATCCTAGACAGCTTATATGTGTTATTCTGAGCTCCTTGAAGGGCAAACATAAACACATTCACCATTCTTAGTTTCAACTGATTTCCATCCTACAAATATCCCCGAAGCATTATTTAGCCTTCTGGCTTTTAAAAAGCATTTATGGGTGTTAGAAATGATTTTAGGGTGCTCCCATCTAGGTTCTAACTGTACATCAAAATGTCCTACGAAGAGAAACACCACATTTCCTGAATAGCATTCTTGCATCAGGAGAGTAAATCATTCATCATTTATATACATGCACAACTCTCACAAATACAGTATATTGGGTAATTCCATAGTCTATCAATAACTTTTTGTAAGCTTCTTTACATACATCTAGTAAGCCAGATAAGAAATTATGTTTGGAAATGGGTTTCTTAACTATGGTTTGTATTGATCATAGCTTGGTATATGAGTGGACAAACTAAAGTTATGGCTGTTGCTCTGCCTTTAGAGGTTCCTGCGTCACAGAGATAGGAGTGAATTTACAAAAGCTGAGTGCAGAGGGGACAAAACAGTGACGCTTTAAGCCGCAGCTTGCTTGTTATACATTACAAAGTTGAAACAGTTTAGGTTCTCAACTAATGTTAGTGCAAACTACAGTTCAGCACAATCAGAACTGAACCCAAGAATAAAAAATTAATGCTGCTGAATGCTACTAAGTGAGATGTGTGCATGTGCAAGTTATAAGGGGAAAGGATGACTCACCTCCTGAAAAAGCGTAGACATTTCACAGACCAGACATGAGCTGGGGCTTTGCATTTCACATTTGTGTCTGTCGGAGAGGAAGAAATCTCGCAGTAGTGGAGTGTGGGTAAGCGCTTGGACAATACAGTTCATAAAACATGTGTTCCCAAGATTGATTAGCCCTCTTAGACCTGTTAAAACAAGAAAAGGGAGGGGGAGAAATAAGTACTGTTCAGTTTTACAAATTAGCCCACTTCAGGTTATTTAAAATAAATCACATGTAGTATATACCATTTTTAATTGTATTGGGTTGATATGGCAAAGGGGATGGCTTCCACAGTAGAGTATTTTAAACAGTATCTTATTATTGTTATATTTTGATGTTGTTTGGTTGTTGTTGTTTGTTGTTTTGACTTTTGATTCTGTCATATTTACTGTATTTATATATTTTGCTTGTTTTATCTTTTATGTACACCGCCCAGAGAGCCTTTTTGGCTTAGAGCGGTATATAAATTAAATAAAATAAATAAATAAATAAATTGCAAATCATTAAATTTTTCAGAGACAGTGATATTTGTGCCAATGTATCCAGAGATGTGGTCCCTATCACTGTGGAGGGCTCTCTCCTCTCATAAAGTGGCTTTTAATGCTTTTGTTACCAAGTCTTTGAGATACAGCAAGCAGTACATCTATATAAAGCAAACATTTCACAAAATCTGCATGCCTCGTGTCTCACAACTACATGCACAGTAATGCATGTTAAAATACTTTTAGACACTGTATAGGCTGAAATATATTCCCACAGTTGTGTCACAGACTTTGTTGTTGTTATGTGCCTTCAAGTCAATTACGACTTATGGTGACCCTATGAATCAGCGACCTCCAAGAGCATCTGTTATAAACCACGCTGTTTAGATCTTGTAAGTTCAGGTCTGTGGCTTCCTTTATGGAATCAATACATCTCATTTGGCCTTCTTTCTATACTCCCTTCTGTTTTCCCCAGCATTATTGTCTTTTCTAGTGAATCATGTCTTCTCATGATGGGTCCAAAGTATAACAACCTCAGTTTCATCATTTTAGCTTCTAGTGACAGTTCTGGTTTAATTTGTTCTAACACCCAATTATTTGTCTTTTTTGCAGTCCTTGGTATGCGCAAAGCTCTAGGTTAATATAATCTAGAAACATCCTTTCTTGCTAAAAATGTGCTGATAAAAAGGTATATGCTTTCTTTGTCTCTCTGTATTGTGCAAGTAGCTAATGCTACCTATTATGAACAGGAATGCTTTCAACATCAGGGCTTCTCAAACTTCTGTCACTATGAGCCATTTAAGTGAAAATTTGGGCCCTCTGTTTATAAAGAGGCAACATGGCTATATGGTTCTACAGCAGGCTTGCTGCTGTGCCCCCATCCTTACCCCTTATTGTCACCAGCAAAATTAACTTGATGTAGAACAAATCACATCTCATGTGGGGCCTCTGTCTCATGGCTCACAAATCTCTCTCTCTTACACAAACACAAACACACACACACAGGGGTCAAGATGCATTTGTGCCCCTTTCCCCACCTACCTGCTGTTATATAAAACCAACTGCTTTCCACAGTAACAAAGACAATGTAATTACAAACTGCCTGAATTCTTTAGAAGCCTAGGCATCAGTGTGTGCAGCCATAAGAGCATCACCACAAAAATTCAGCGGCTGCAGAGCATAATGCTATCTTATATTATCATCTTGAACTGCATTCCTAGGAATTCACTGGCTTGACATGGAGTAGGTGATGCAGGCAGGGGCTCACACACAATAGTGTCTTGTAACTACAACCCCATGACTTCTAAACAAAGCCATGCTTATGAAAGTGGGGATTGCCAAGTGGATGTAAAGTCTTGGCATACTGATATAGGTTAGGTAAAGATATATTCATTTAGGCTATCTTCTTAAGCATGGGTTAAGAGTCACAGTGTCAAAGGGGGTGAGGTGAGATGGGGAGGAATTCAAATCCAGAACTCTCCATCAAATGTGGTACCCAAGAAGCTTTAAGGAAGGGAGTCTTGAACCCACACAATGAAGGGAATGATGTGCTTGGGTTTCATCTATACCTAGAGGTCATCCCCTTAAGTATTTTGAAAGAGAAAATGTTAATATGATCATATGGACAATTTCTTCCTCACACAATTTTACATATTTCACCTGTGGAGCCTCCATGTATTTTGAACTACTGTTCAATGCACTGCAAGCACTCAAACTAATGTTTCTCTCCCCCCAAATTCACACTCATTGCCTACACAATGCAACAGCTCTGGTGAGTTTATTTTTCTTTTCTAGAATAAAGATGGTGATGCTGGAGGTTGACAAATTCTACCAGTCCACAATGATACAATGTGATAGCACTGCCGAGACTGTTCAAAATATATTAATGGCCCTTGTAATACACAAGAATGTGTTTGAAGAGCCCTATAGCTTTCTTAATGAGGAGGGTGTGTGGCCCTGTTGCTACGTTACTGCAGACTAAAGACAGCAAATCACTGTGCTGCATTGCATACAGTCTCAGCCGATGGATACTCAAATCTTCCCCAAATGATTGCCATTAACATAGTGTTGCCATTCCCTCCAACCTAACTGAGCAGTCAACTTGTTTATCTGCACAGATCTGCCATTATCATCTGGTGAGAAGTTCACTGCATTTTTTTGCACTTGTATATGCTGCATTAACCTCTTGAATAATGGTAATTCTTCACTGCAGTCTGTAGCACAAACACTGCAAACTGTGCAGGCATTTTTTAGTTCATGAGTGGTGCGTGCCTTTAAACAAGAAAGGTTCATGGTATAATATGTTGCAGATATACATCTCTGCATGAATGAACAAATAAATAAAAAAGGGGTGCAAAGTAAAGAACTATTTAGGTACAACAAGCTTTAAGAAAAAGAAAAAGAGCAGGGGGAAGGAAATATTGCAGGATTCTATTCCTTTCTGTAACAAATCCAAATTCTTCAACCAGAAAACACACAACCCAATTCTAATAATATTACACAAATCAGGCATGTTTGCTTGCCAAACCTGGGTAGATCCATGGGGCATATGCATGCAGAAGTAGAAGGAAGGTGATACAGCCAAAGGACTGAAGCAAAATGAAGAAAGTCATTGTAAACCCTATCCACATCCCCTCAGCCTTAGCCAGAAGTAGCTAAGACTGTGTGTGCATGCAATATATGGCAAAAGCACCAGGGCACAGGTTTCTATGACCCACCCACAAAGATACCGAGGCTTCACAGCCTGCTTCTTTTTCCTCCCTCTGACATTCTGTATTAAGATGGCATAATCATTTCCTGTTTTTAAAGCATCTTCTGCCCTAATTTTGTTCTTCCTAAGGAGCAAAAGGCAAGGCAAATCAGAAGTGGCTTCAAGAAATAGAAAGTGATGACAAGATGTGCAAGAGGACTGTGAGTTAAGAGACAGATATGTCACCTTGCGGAAAGGGAGAAAAAGGAAACTTTTTATGGTCTGCAGCCCCATGAAATCATTGTATTTTCAGGTACTCTGTAAAGAGCACACATTTACATGTTTTCTCCACAAGTGTTTAAAAATGAGAGACAAAACTAAAGTTGAGTTTCAAGAAACCACAAACCAATATTATCATCACCAAGTTTTCTAGCTCTCCCCTGAGAAGGTATTTCCCATGAATACACAGTACAGAAGGATGTTTGGATAGAGCCTTAACATAAAATGTCCTCCTTATGTATTTTGAAGTCTTGTAAAATGGTCTTAAGTAAAGCTCGTACAGGTTTTGGCATGTATTTATTAAACATTGTTTTGCTATACATGCTGGTGGCTAAGCTTGCTTTAGAAATGGTTCATCTCAGTATCAGTTCATTAAAATTAAAATGTATAGTTTGCCCCACTTCTAATGGATGTTCATAATATTCCATGTTTTTATTCTCACAATAAGTTTGTGAGGGAAGGTGCTATACATTCTTCAGTTACAGGATAAGAAATTAACTCTGAGCCATACAGATGTGTCCAAAAAGCCACCCAATGAATCCATGGCTTAGCTGCTGTTTCAATGAAGGCCATCTAGATCCAGGGTCTAGTACTGTCTACTGGAATACATTGCATCTCAAACATGCTGTGATAGATCCACAGTTACAATATGGTAACAGTGGCAATAGTTGACCAGCTTGCAGAAGTTCTTCTGATGCTATTTGGGGGGGAGGCAGCAGAGGGAGGGAACCCAGGGTTCTTGTGGAGATTGTTGTGGTCACATGGCAGCCCAAAAGACTCAGCACATCATAACCTGTAACACAAAAGCAGTAGTTTTAGACATCCTATTACCTTACAAGACCATATTTAAAACAGAATCTAGAATTAAAGGTTGCATCCAATTAGGTTGTACTCAGAGTACACCCAATGAAATTAATGGGCCTGTTAGTAATTTCCACTAAATTCAATGGGTCTGTTGTAAGTATGACTAATGCTGGATACCACACCTTAAATCCTGCACTTACTTGGGATGGAACTCAAACCAGGATTACAACAGGGCAGCAATAAGTGGAGTAGCTGCAGCACACACTCTGAGACCTTACCTGAGGAGAAAACATATATTCAATTAAGTCTAACATTATACAACAGAACAAGTGTCTACTTAAAATGACTACCACCCTTACCTTGGGGAAGAGATAGTGTCAAACTTCATGCTGGCAGTCAGTGGGAATGGTAGAAACTATCCTTACACAGAATTCCTGGAGCAGAAAAAAGGAAGCCAATGCAAATCTTGATAATTAAACAACATGTTGGTGTAGCCATGGCCTATGCTACGTTTTTATGCCATTAAACTAACCACACTATCTTGCCTATCAAGGTAAATGTCATAGAATTGTAAAGGTGACGTCTGAGGCTCTCTTCAGCCTGAGTAGATGAGACCATACGAATATGCTTGGCACACATGTTCAATGAGATTGCCATAACTGGAAGTCCATAACTGAAAACGGGAAGTCCAGACATTACCAGGGTATTCCATCTTTGTTTGCTGAAATTGTCCTTAGTCACAGGTATCTCTAGAGTTGCCAAGAGGGCAGGAAAGCTCACCCTCAACATTCTGTGTAAGTAGTGGAAGGCACTAAGCATACACCCTTTGTGGGCTATGTTCAGCACTTTAAAAGTATTTCTATGAGTCTATGAGTATTTTTGTGTATGTGATGGTCCCCTGGATATGCAAAAATCACCACCATATTTTTGGGTGGTCCCAATTCATTGCCAAACTGATACAGGTGCTCCAGAAGTTACTTGATAAAACTGATGATTTGAAGCCATATCTGTCTGACTTCTGGCTCTTTTGTCACCCTGGTGGATGACCTGTGCTGGCATGATGCGATTCTCCTGGACTTCTCAGTGGACTGTGATACCGTATTGGGCATGGCATTCTTCTGAGCCACTTGACAGGGATGGATTTACAAGACATTGTTCTTCAGTGGTTCTGTTCATTCCTGGAAGGTTGGCCCCCAAAGGTGATGCTGCAAGAGTGTTGTTCTGTCCAATAACCTTTGGTCTGTGAGAAGTGTACTGAACCTATTTTGCCTCCCACAATCTTCAATATCCACACAAAGCCATTGCAAGAAGTCATCTGGAGGTCTGAGCTGAGTTTCCATCAATATACCAGTGACATACAGCTCCACCTCTTTTCCATCACCTGATCCTGGGAAGGGAGTGGAAGTGATTAACGGGTGTTTATTGTCAGTTCAGACATGGATACAGGTGAATAACCTAAACTTAATCCAGGCAAGATGAAAGTACTGTTGGTCAAAGGTTCTGCTGATCTAGAAGAGGAGGTGTAGCCTACTCTGGATGGTGTTGCACTCTGAAGGACCAATTGTACAACTTCTGGGTACTCCTGAATCCAACACTATACCTGGATGCTTAGGTAGTGATGATTGCCTGGAGTGTCTTTTATAAGCTTCAGCTGATTCACCAACCTCTCTTAGAGAACAGCTCATTGGTCTCACCTTAAAGGTGGTTTTCCCAGGTATCATGTCATCAGATGGGTAGTAGCACTGCCTGGTATCCAAAGGCAGGAATAAACAGGAGTCAAGACTTCAGTTGCTCCTTCTGGTCTTCACCCCAGTCCATTCCAGATGAACATGCACCTCTCAGACAAAAACAGAATACGAGGAGCAGCAACAGACATAAACACATAGCTTGACTCCCAACACAGAAGATGAATAGCTTTAACAGGAAAGAACAGCCTTAGCAATAACCTGATGAATGAAGTCAATGTTAATTGAAACTGATTGTGTTGAAGCAAATAGGAAAAATCACTAAATAACTGAAAAAAAATTACCTCCAGAAAAACCTAGGCAGCCCCCCTTGACAGGAAGGGTCCTGATGGTGTGATACCTGGGAAAATCATCTTTCAGGTGAGACCAATGGTCCATTTTCCCCAGGCAGCATGCCATTAGGTGGGATGTACCAAAGCAGTCCCAGTAGGGTGGGTCCAGGCTGCCTAAGAGGACAGTACCTGTTGTAGGACACGCCTACCATAGAAAGCATCTGCAGAAGCATAATAATCTATTGTATACTGTCTAATGAAACAATTTGGTGTGAACCACACAGCAGCCCTACAAATATCCACAACAGGTGCACTGGTTGTGAAGGCAGCCATAGTGGCTGCTGACTTTGTAGAGTGGGCTGTAACATTTTGAGGCACGAACCCCAAGAGACTATAAGTCAGGGTGATGCAAGCACGCAGCCAACAAGACAGTGTTGAGCTGGTGACCTTCTTCCCCAAGGTCCTCGGATGAAACGAGACAAAAAGAGACTCAGTCAGAAGAATGTCCCAGGTCCTGGCCAAATACACCTTAAGGGCTCGATGTACATCCAGAGAATGCCAGGCCTTCTCAAGGGGATGAGATGCCTGCGGACAAAAAGAAGGTAAGATGACATCCTGACTGCAATGAAAAATAGAAGACACCTTGGGTTGAAATGAAGGATTGGGATGTAACAGCACAGAGTCTTGTGAAACACATAGGCGATGGACAAAGCCGCTAGATCAGATATTCTTTGGCTAAAGTAATTGCCACGAGAAACAGAACCTTAAACAAGAGCAGATGTAATGAAACAGTCTCAAAAGGCTCAAAAGAAGGAAGTTGTAAGGCCTGCAGGAGCTTTTGGAGACTCCAAGAGGAAAACTGAGGGGCTACTGGTGGTGAAAGGAGAGAAGCCTCTTTCAAGAAGCACTTGACCAAGGGGTGGGTTCTTAGGGAAGCCTGGTCTGGCCACACTGACAAGACAGAAGCAATGGCTGAAGCCTGCCTGTGCACAGTGTTAGGCTTTAGCTCCATCAAAAGTCCTACATGAAGGAAATTGAGTAGGTGGCTAACCGTAGGACTAGAAGGATGAATCTGCTGCTTGAAGCACCACGTGGCTTGATAGATATGAACAGCGGAAGGTTGTGTGGAGGTCCAAATAGTATCAATAACATCCTTAGAGAGCCCCGAGCATTTCAACACCCAGGCTGTCAGACTCAGCCAGTTGGAATCCGGGCGATAGACTGAACCCTAAGAGAGAAGGTCTGGCCATGATGTAGATGCCACAGCTCCTGAACTGAGTGAGCTAGTAGATCCGAAAACCATGCCTGCGTGGCCAACAGGGTACCAGAAGAATCACATGGGCATGTTCCTGATGGAGCTTCCTGATGGTCCATCTCAGTAGCGGGACTGGAGGAAAGGCGCAGAGGAGTCCTCTTGGCCATGGTGTTGATAGCATGTCAACTACCTTGGTGCCCGCTTGATGATACTTTGCAAAGAACCTTGGAAGTTGGGCATTTTGAGTCGAGGCGGTCTACTGTGAAAGGTCCAAACCAGCGATGCAGTTGGCGAAACACTTTGGGATGCAGTTTCCACCACCAAGGAAGAATTTGCTGCCTGCTGAGTCAATCTGCTGTGATGTTCAATTCACCGCTGAGATGCTCCGCCCTCAGGGTGTGTAGGAGACATTTGACCCAAGTGAATATGGGGGTTGATTCCACTTGAAGGGCCCTTGATAGTGTGCCCCCATGACAGTTCCAATGTGCTTTCACACTGATGTTGTCAGTCCAGATGAGAAGATCAGTCAGATGGAACTTCTGATGAAAGTGAAAGAGGGCCAGTTGCACCACTCGCAACTCCAGCAAGTTTATGCTGAGCAGTTACTCAATCATCATGCATGTCCCTTGAACAAAGAGGGAATTGCAATGGGCTCCCTATCCCAGTCGACTGGCATCGGTTGTAATCAAAGTCCTCTTGGGTTCTCTGAAAGGAGTTCCCATCTACAGATTCTCGGTCACCGTCCACCAGTGAAACAAAGACTTCAGGAACAGGGAGAGCTGCACTCTCCAGTGTCTGGAATTGGCAGTGGCCAGCTGAAAGAAAGAGCAGAAGAGTCCACTGGAGTGGTTGGGAATGGTGGCAAACCAGAGAACAATGTGAACAGAGGATATGAACAAGTCCTAGTGCTTTGAAGTCACATCCTTCACCCTCCAAGTCAACAGGTGGCAAGCTGTCCAGATGGTGGCCTTCCTCTTCTCCCAGGCATTTTAATGCTTTTTAATGCTTTTAATACTTTTTAATACTTCATATTGTAATTTTTAACATCTTAACATCTTCACATCCCAACATTTTAACTAATTTAATTTTAACATTTAATGTTCTGTATTTAGTTTCTAGTTATTTTCTATGTTTAATTACGTTTTGATTTTGGTATAATGAATTCATTAAGCTGCTTAATATATGGTTTTGATTGTATATTGGTTATTTGTCTGTTGTGAACCACCCAGACAGCTTCGGCTATGGGGCGGTATATAAATTTAATAAATAAACAAATAAATAAATATTGTCTCTGAGGACAGAAACACTATCGCATGATCCGTGTCCAGCATGGCTCCAAGGTGCTCAGTCGGAGTCAAATAGCTCTCTTCTAGATTGATAAGGAAACCGTGTCTGTCTGTCTCAAAGCTTCAAGAGTGAGACATACATAAGTGGATACCTGTGACTTGGTGTGTGCCCTCATTAGGAAATTGTCCAGATAGGGACAGATGTGGATCTCCTGAAGCCATAGATGTGCCACCAAGCTTTGTGAGCACCCTTGGAGCTGAAGAGAAACCAAACGGTAAAGCCCAGTACAGCAAGTAAGCCTGGCAGTACGCAAACCTCAGAAACCTTTGATGGGCAACCAAGATTGGCACGTGCAGGTAGGCCTCCTTCAGATCGATAGAAGCAAGAAAGTTTCCTTCCTGGAGGGCCTCCACAATTGACGCCAGAGACTCCATCTTGAAGTGCCAATGCCCGACAAAAGTGTTGAGAAATTTGAGGTCTAAGATCACCCTACACAAACAAACTTTTTTGGGCACTGTGAACAAAATGGAGTAGACACCTGAGTAAAAGTTGTCAAGATTCACTGGCTCTATTGCTCCTATGTTATTACTGACTGCTTCTCCGGAGAGCTGGGCGGGGGTGGTGGTGGTGGTGGTAGAAACTGCAAGGAGGTAGTTCCCGGAATTCTATGGAGTAACCATGAATCACAGTCTCTCGTACCCAGGCATCCATAGTTACGTGTCTCCAAGCACTGCAAAATGAAGCAGTCTGCAACCCACTGGGATGGCATCAGTGCTGGTGCTGTTGATGCTCCCCCCTGACCAGAGGGTGGGGTATATCTTGGGTGTCCCGTGAACTGGTTTTGGTTATGTTCAAGGAAGTGCTGCTTGTTCCAGTAGCCTCTCGAGGAGAATCGCGGCCTTATCTCCAGGCTGCAGTGCCCAAAAGGACTGCTAGTAGGGGTAAGATGACAATCTGTGGCTTTTAGTTGTGGCTTACACGGGTTTCCTCTTATCTTTGGGATCAACCAGCACTGCCTTCAGGGCCTCATCCCTGAAAAGCAGGGAGCCTATGTAGGGGCCTATAGAAAGGTTGATGCGAGCTGTGTTGTCACCATCCCAATGGCATAGCCACAGGGTCTGGCGAGCTACCACACCCATGGACATAGCGCTGGCAACAAATTGCATCGCATCGAGCATTGCATCTGCCATGAACACTGCAGCCTTGTGTAGCTTGACCTAGGTCTTGCAGTCTCTAGCCAGGTCCAGCCGAGGATCATCCAAGAAACTCATTGAGCCACATCTTGGGAGGCTCTGGAGATCACAGAGGCAGCACAAGAGGCTTGGACTGCATACACCAGGCACCATGGGTCCTCCTAAGAGCAAAGTCCAGTCTCTGCTCTGATGTGTCCTTAAATTGAGAGTCCTCTTCTTTCGTGACAAGAGACCTGGAGACCAGACTCCACTGCCAGGACCTTCAGGAAATTGGAATCTGACTTGGAATAGAATTTGTTAGTAAAAGGAGTCACGTGGCGTGCCTGAAGAGGATGAGCCCATTCCTGTTTCACCATCCTGTCAAGAGGGTCAGGAACTGAGAAGGAACGGAATGAAGACTTGGGAGCTTTCAGCACTGTAGCACCCTTTAGTGGGGCAGATGAGGGCTCAGGCACCAACATTTCAAGACCCAAGGTGGCTTGGGACTTGCAAAATATGGCAAGATAGTCAGAAGACTGGAACAAACTCTGTGAGAAATCCTCTTCCGACTCCCCACTCCACTCTTATCTCATCACCCTCGGGAGTGATAAAGGAGTTGAGCAGATCAAATTCACTCTGTACAGGACATTGAACCCTTCCCCTGGACATGTTAAACGGATTAGGAGATGACTCCCATTGTTTTCCCCACATTCCTTGACTGAAGGTGAAATGCGAAGCTGCTGTGAAATGAGGGAGGGCCTCCGCAGTTCAGATGAGACTGAACTTAGCAGAGTGTCTATGAATTGAATTAGAAAGGCCCAATTCAGAAGAAGGCCCCAAAAGGGAGCAAAGTTGTAAGAGTATCCAGGGTTCCTTGTGGATCAGAAGCCAACTTAAGTTGATCTGGAATGGAAGATGACCCCATCTGGAGTGACGCTGTGAATGACCAAAGTTGTTCAGCTCAGGGGGCAGATGGAAGGGCCGGGAGCTGCGTGTTGGAGACCCCCTGGTGAGGAAGTACACTGGAGGCTGGTCTGGAAACCCCCCAAATTCTTCCTCGCAAGATTCAGCAGGTGAATGGCAAAGGGCCTCCAGCCTTTGTCGTCCATGAAGCTGATGTGCCTTTGCAGAATCACCACGCGATTTAGGGACACTCATGTTGCATTCTCGTCTATTAACCTTCTGCTTGAAATGAAATGGACTGCCTTCAAGTTGATTCCGACTTATGGGCGACCCTATGAATAGAGTTTTCATGGTAAGCGGTATTCAGAGGGGGTTGACCATTGCCTTCCTCTGAGGCTAAGAGGCAGTGACTGGCCCAAGGTCACCCAGTGAGCTTCATGGCTGTGTGGGTATTCGAACCCTGGTCTCCCAGGTTGTAGTCCAACACCTTAACCACTAGAGAGAAATTAGTTCTTGGTACGTTTGAAAGCAATGTGCTTTTAACCTTTGTGCTTAGACGACTTAGCATTAGTCGTGGGCTGTGATGGCAGTGGATTCAAAGATGCTTGCTGTTACATATCGCTGAGATATGGTTGTGGCTCAGTAATCATGCCCATAGACGAGATGGTCCAGCCATGGTAAACACGCACACAGCAGAGGGGAGCGGTACCAGGCAATAATATATTACAGTCCAATCAGCGCACAGACAGAGGAGTGTGATGGAGAGCCTATCAACACAAGCACAGGTAGAGGGGTGTGGTGGATTGAAGGAGGCCAGCAGTAACAAGCACACAGTAGAGAGGTGTGGTTTGACGTCAAAATGCAACCACTCTAGGTTTTTTCCCTTCCCTTCTTTTATTTTCTCCTTGTTACTTCCTCCCTTTTCTTCTCTGCTTTCTCCTTGTCTTTACTTCTCCCTTTCTCCAAGGCAAGGAAGAAAGGAGAGACAAGGGCCAGTCAAGCACTAGAAAATAAAGAAAAAAGGTGGGGGAAAAGCAAATTAAAATGGTGGATGGAGGAAGAATGGCAGGAAAAACAGCAAACAAAAACGGCAGGTGAAGAAGAAGGATCTGAAGATGGAGGTGGAAAAATGGCAGGAAAATCCAACTATGGAATGGCCGACAGACAGGATGTTGCAAGGGGACGAGCCTGCACTCCCCAAGGCTAGGAGAAGGTGCATGGAGCAGAGTTGCTGGAGATGCAGCCGCAAGATCCTAGAGACATGTGGTGGTGGTGGTTGGAAGGAGAGCAGGGAGTGGAGTGCACTGCTGGATACATGTGGTGAAGGCCACCATGCTGCGCTGGCACAGGAACCACTCCTGGAGGCATGGGGGAGGTAAGGATCCGCAGCTGTGAGCTCTGAGAGGCGGGCGGGAGAACACTGGAGCACTGTCCAGTAGCAAGAGGAGGGTGGGAGGAGAAGTGACTGAGGCTGGGAGGAGAAACTGGAACTGCAGCTGTGAGCTCTAAGGAGTTGCAGCGGCAAGGAAGGAAGACAGCAGGCTCAGGAAGGCAAGACTACAAAGCAGGGAGACTTAAAAGCAGCTGGAGCCCTGAGCCATGGGATTGAACTCCCCAGGTTGCTCAAGGAAAGCCAAAGGAGGCTGCAGTAGTGAGCCTCGGGAGAGAGAGGCCAGCAAAGAGGGACAAGAATTATTTAAAAACAAACAAACACAAAGACAAATGAACACAAAAGATAAATAGAGAAAATGTGACAGAGCTAAAGGGTTACAGACTCACACTAAGTTGAAAGCTAAAGCTGAAAGGATTCGCCTTGGACAAAAGGCAGGAATGGACTGGAGTGAAGACTAGAAGGAGCAGCTGAAGTCTTGACTCCTGTGCATTCCTGCCTTTGGACACCAGACGGCGCTACTACCCACCTGATGGCAAGCTACCTGGGGAAACCACAGACCCAGTATCAGTTATCCACACTTTAGTTATAAACCAGGCTGGACTACTGCAACACTCTCAGCTTAGAGCTCCCTTTAGATTCTAATGTTTAGAAGAGCAGCTCAGAAATGTCAGCTGGTCTAGAATGTAGCAGTCAAGACTTCTGATTGAAATTGATCCTGCTCCAGATCCAATTTATTTATTGGCTCAATATAAAGTGATGGCTTTAACCCTTAAAGCCTTAAACTTTCTTTTGAGATATCTATCTCAAGGATTATCTACCAACACACATGCCTGTTGGACTTTGAGATCTGTCACAGAGGCCTTCTCTCCATGTTATCATCTCTATTAGATGAATAGTCTCCTTCAGTAGAAAGGGTGAGATATAAATTCAATACATAAAGTAAGAAATTAAAAATAGAGCATTTTTGGTGGTGGTGTCACAACTTTGGAATACTTTCCCTGTGGAGATGATGATGATGATATCATCCCACTCTTCCTCCCAGTAGGAGCCCAGGGCCACAAAGAAAAACACTAAAAACTCTTAAGTCTAAAATATATTGACAGACTTTAAAATACATTAAAACAAAATATCTGTAAAACATTTTTTTAAAAAACTTTAAAACACCTTAAAAAGCAATTCCAACACAGACTAGGATAAGGTCTCTACTTAAAAAGCTTGTTGAAAGAGGAAGGTTTTCAGGAGGCACTGAAAAGTTAACAGAGATGGTGCCTGTCTCGTATTTAAGGGGAGGGAATTCCACAGGGTAGGTGCCACTACACTAAAGGTCCACTTCCTATGTTGTGCTGAACAGACGTGCTGATAAGATGGTATCTGCAGGAGGCCCTCACCTGCAGAGCGCAGTGCTCAACTGGGTATATAAGGGGTAAGACGATCTTTCAGGTATCCTGGTCCCAAGCTGTATAGGGCTTTGTACACCAAAACTAGAACCTTGAACTTGGCCCGATAACAAATGGGCAGCCAGGGCAATTCTTTCAGCAGTGGGGTGATATGTTGGCGATACCTCCCACCTTCCTTCCCAGTAGTAGCCCAGGACAGCAATTACAGTAATCCAGCCTGGAGATTACCTGTGCATGGACAACAGTGGTCAGGCTATCCTGATCCCAAAAATGGCCGTAGCTGTCTTACCAGCCAAAACTGGCACTCCTAGCCATGGCGGTCATCTGGGCCTCTAGCAACAGATGGATCCAGGAGCACCCCCAGACTACAAACCTGCTCTTTCAGAGGTAGTACAATTCCATCCAAAGCAGGCATCTGACCAATTATCCAAACTCGGGAGCCACCAACCCACAGTGCCTCCATTTTGGATTCAGGATTCAGACTCAGTTTATTGGCCCTTGTCCAGCCCACCCCTGAGACCAGACATCGGTCCAGGGCTTGCACAGTCTCTCCCGATTCCAATGTTACAAAGAAATAGAGCTGGATATCATCAGAGTACTACTGACACCTCACCCCAATTCTCCTGATGATTGCTCCCAAGGGCTTCATATAGATGTTAAACAGCATCGGGGACAAGATGGTACCCTGTGGCACCGCACAACACAACTGCCAGGGGGCCGAAAGACAATCACCCAATGGTATTCTCTGAAAAAGACCCTGCAGATAGGACTGGAACCATTGTAGAACAGTGCCTCCAATCATTAGGCTCCCTCTTTGCTGTCTTTTAGATATAAGTTGAAGATGTTTTAATTTCTACAAGCTTTCAGTGTTTAGTGATTGCTGCTTTTACATATTTTGCATTTTTGTAGTGTTATGGTTTTTTTAATAACATATGTTCTCTTACTGCAAGGTTCTCTGGATCCTTTGTGAACAGAAGGGAGGGATCCAATTAATAATTGTCATGGGACCAACCATGATTGGACTGAGAGGAAATGATATATGTTCCTTTGTTGCATCCTCTAATCAGAAGGATGGGACTCGTGTGTAAATGGAAGGGGAAAATAAACAGGAAAACCATAAGATCAGGAAAACTCTGTGATATAGATCTGATGCTGAGTGCAGGAGCTCCTCCCTGCTAAAGAGGTCTTGAACCATACAACCCAACTGCAAACTGGCTGCAATATTTCAGGTCCTCTGCCAGAAGTCTGTATTTCAAACTTGCATGGAAATATTTATTCCTCACCTACCAATACTCTTGCTCCCTACAAGACTCAAAGTTCAACACTCTTAGGAAGCCATCAATTTTAGGAAACACTCTTTCACAAGGCACCTTAAAACTGAAGGACTTCTGTTCTCAGATTTGAAAGCTACTTTAGGAAAATGAGGTTGCACCCTTTGGGCTATACTTGCTACATAACCGTCTACTCATTCACTTCTGCTACCTTATTTTTGCCAGCATTAGATTGTTTCAGGTGTAAATTAATTACAATGAATCAGTAAACATTTTGATTTACGGAACTATCCATACAATAATCTGGAAGAGCTCCATTTTTAGTCACTTGCGTATACCCTTTGTTGCCAAAATTCCAATTATATGCATCTATAAAGAATCCAGAGTTTGGGCCATATGACATACAGAACTGCCAAACATCAAATCACACCACTGGTTATCTAGGCTCTTCTTTTCTACTCTGACTGACAGTGGCTCTCCAGGATGTCAGGCAGTGGCCTTTCCAAGCTCTGCTATCTAAGTTCCTTTAACTGAATCTTAGGATCCTTTGTGTGCAAAGCAGGTACTCAGTCCATTGAACTATGGCTCTTCCTGAGACTATCAGTGAGACTACTACAAATTCATTACTTGTTTCAGTTCAAACAGAACCATCAGTCCAGAGACTTCGAAAGCTCAAGCTATTTCCTCCAGGGAACTCAAGGTGTATTTAGTGATGTACTAAAGGGTGTAATTATAGGTCTGTTTACCTCATTACACCACCTTTTTGCTCCACTTGTGCAAATGTGCTTAGTTTCATGGAATTTCCCATAGTTGAAATAAGCAGGACAGGAAGTACCAAATATGTCATCTCTCTAGCGCAATCCTGAGTATAACATAGAAAGGGGAGGGGAACCTCCTAGGTGATTGAATTAAAATAAATGTAACAAAACAAGGTATTTATCCGAAGATGTTTCCTAACACCCATTTTCTGTAGAACACACGGGTCCACTCTGGTGAGCTCTGAGCTCACACTATGCTTTAGAAGCACTCTAAGCACCTTCAAAGATCATCAATATGCTAGAGACAAAACCTTGTCCGTAAGGTCATGACAACCTGAATTTTGGCTGGCTACCTGGTGGTTTAGATATAAAAATGTTCAAAAAATGTCAGTCAATGTTACTATAGTAACTGCCACATAGGCTTCTCCTGGGTTTATTTAAGGGTATGTTATGTTGAACACATGGGGCCACAAATTCACTCTGGTGAACTCTGAGCCCACATTATGCTTTAAAAGCACTCCGAGCACCTTCAAAGATAATCAGTATGCCAGAGATAAAACCTTGTCCATAAGGTGATAGCCCATTTAGGGCTATGTTATGAACAATAAGGCCTGTTGCAAAATTAATTAAAGTTTCATTACTGACTTATGTACAGAAGGCTCTTCCCCTGGCAAAATCTAACATGACATTACTAACTCCCTATTTGTTCATTCCACTTTATTCTTCCTCCTCTAAAAAGGATAATCCAAATGGCACCAGGATTGACACAATACTCAAACATAGACACTGCATGGCAACATGAATCAGAGGAGAGATTTACCAAGAAGGTATATTCAGAATAGTGGGTGGAAAGGATTTTGAACTACTTTTTTTTTTTTACATTTAATACTCACAATCACACAAGATATCCATCAATAGGCCTAGTGCCAGACACCGACCAGGTTGGGACCTGGCTGAGGATCCTTCCTTAGGGTGGGAGGATGGTGCTCCCGTTCCACGATCTGTGACAGTGTCTGGTCCTGCAACCTGACGCTGTCATGGATCATGGAAAGGAAACTCCCAGGTACCCCCCCAAACAGTGTGGGCTTTTATATGCCTGCCCCACATACCTCTCACTTTAGTGTAAACACCATGCGTGCTGTGCACACATGCCTGCCATCACCCAAGATGGCGGTGGGAGCTTCCCTAAGGGTCTGCTGCCCCTGTCGCCATCTTAGTTGATGGCAGACATGTGCACTATGCATGTCATTCACACAATGCAAGAGGTAGGTGAGACTCGTGGGAAGGCTTATTAACCCTGTGCTGCATGTATCAGGAGGGGTGATTGGGCAATGGTGCTGTGGGCCCCGGACAAACTGGTGCCCAAGGGCCCAGTCGTGCCTGGCATCGGCCCTGCGCATCAATGTACTGCCTCCATATTTCTTCCTTATGACTGGCCATTTTCAACTTCCCCTTTCTCTTTAAAAGGCCCTATACAATCCTGATGCTCGTAATTACTTAACTACAGTTAAGCAATTGGAAGTGAGATGTGGGATCACATGTGCTTCTTCACCACCATCCTATGCAAATTCTCACCAGGCCTTGATTCACCATTAAACACTAGCAGAAAAAGAAGAAATTCTCACAACTGGCCTTAAACATGGTTAAGCATTAACACTGGCAGCAACCTTAACTGTGGTTAAGCAGGGTTAGAAGCTTAGCCAGAATTAGAAGCTGGCATGGAATCCTGGTTCAAAATTCTAGCCAAGAAGGACCTCTGCATAGCCTCTGCCATGGTTAACATCTCTTATGTATTTATTTACATAATTTATATCCTGTGTCTTCAACAGATGTATGTTTCCAGGACAGCTAACAGAATAATCATAAACAAAAATATAATTAAAATTACAGTTTTAAACTAAGACTGCAACAGCCATTTTAAACAGGTGGTAAAATCAAACAGCTCTAAGTTAAAGAATACTGACATTAGCAGTTCTTAAAAGCCTGGGAAAACAGAGTATTTTTGCCTGATGTTTAAAGAATAGTAATGAGATTCCTAAACAGACCTCGAGGAGGAAATTCCAAAGATGAGGAGCCATCACAGAAAGGTCTGTCTCCAGTCACCACACTTCAGATGGTGGGGGCACCCAGAGAGAGGACTCAAAGGATGGCCTCAGTAGACTGATAGATTGATACAGGTTAATGTTTAACTGTAGTCTAGAAGAGGGAGGATGAAAAGCTCATGGTTCTGCAATCCACTCCAAATTGATCATGGTTGAACAATCAATAAGGGGGCATCTGTACCAATCTACAAAGGCTAAATATATTATTGGCAGGTAGCTTTCAGCATTTATAAAGAATGTAACGTGTTAGATTTTGGCAGAAGAAATTCAAAAAATGGTAGAATTCCATAAGCAACCCATACCAATCGAACTACATAGTTGAGTCATTTTGAAGGAATGAACAACTGGATCATTCTCTACAACAATGTAACAAGGCTAAAAAGATGGGCATGCTCTGAATGATAGCATACTAAAGTCCCTTAAATGTGCTGCAGAACAATGGCTTGAAGATGCAGCAGGCATTAAATTCCTGTATTCTAGCCCATACCAGCCCCTGCTAAAAACACTGGAGACACTTCAAGTCTGCAGCCCTCAGCAGCATTGTAAATCAATACTGGAGGAGCTCTGCAGTGACCTTGCATGGAACTGTGTGCCTTCATTTAAAATCAATGCCAAAGCAGTTTCATAGCAGGGGACTAAAGGCACAGTGGTGTGAGTCTGCAAAAGCAGCCTAGCTAGACAACACGGTTTCGTAATGTTGCTAAGGTTGTTTGCAACAAAACAGTCACAATTCAGGCAAAAAATGAAAGAACCAGCTTTTTCACTTTCCTCAATGAATCTCTGAGAAATAAAATGCATATACCCTACGTATTTAAGGCTCCATGCTTCGCAAGCATTCCAAACAGCCACCTAGAAGGGCACAGGCTTAGGGGCAACATTTGCATTTGTCCAAGATAGCCAAGAGATGAAGATGCAGGAATTCCAAAGTATTCTTCCAGGATCACTTGCAATCCTGCCACTCCATAGCCAAAAGTAACTCACAAATCCATGTAATGTTGCAAGGAAATGTTGCAAAGGCACGTATCTTGGAGATGCTGGGGATTGAACTTGGGACATTTAGAATGCAAATTGTGTGCTCTACTACTGAGTTACAGTCCTTCACTTCAAAGATTATACCTGCTGAAATGCATGCATGCATGATCTACAAAACAAGGAAATTATTCTTTTTTCCTCTTATGTAGAAGTTTAAGCTGATTAAAAAAATAATCAACTTGTTTTAATACATATGAATACAATGAACCCGAAGTACACAGTCTGCACATGAACATTTTCACTTCCTGTGCCTGAAAAGACATAATTCAGCAATTACTTCAAAAGCTTATATGCTCCCATTTTAGGTGCACTGAATCGGAATCCCACTGAACAGACTATGAAACAAATAAAGAATACTTAAGGGCCATTTAGAAGAAGTCACTAAGGATATTACACTAAAAGAAACAACAGTTTTTGTACATTTGAACTGTCCAAATTCTACATAGAGATTTTCTACTTGCCAAAATGAGCTCCTCAGCAAGTTGCTTTTCCAGCCTCAATCTCTGAAGGTGCAATACAAGATTCTGTTTGCTCTTTAGCCTTCAAGTGAGAATTGCAGACTCCCCTAACTGTCAACAGTTTAACAATGAGAGAACATACATGGGCATTGGGAAATGAGTTTGCACTTTGAAAACCTGAGATCACAGAAGATGTTGAAAAAAAATTGTGCATGTTTGGTCCTTACATGTGGAGAGAACTGAATGCATCAAAATTTAAGGTTAAAGGGTACAGGCTTATAACAGGCTAGAATAGTTGCCGGGGGGGGGGGGAAGCAACTGAAACATATATTTAAAGGAAACTGATTTTGCGGAGGAAGCTTTCACAGAGAAAACCATACTAGTAGAAACAAAATCAATGAGTTTCTCCCAAAAATCAAGTTAAAATATTAACTTGCAATAATAGTTGAGGAATATGATGTGTTTCTTTTACTACACTGAAACATGCTGGAGAGAGCGTCTAGAGCAAAGAGAAATTCATAGCTAGTCCCTTTATTTTGATTATGTGCAATTGGCAGGAGCAAGGTTAAGAATAATGGCAGCGTCAATGCAGAGGTAATTAGGGTAATCCAGTCCTTTCTTTGACAACAAGCAGCAACCAGGCACTTATTTAGGGAGGGAATACTTAGGTGATGATTAAGAACTTCAAGTGCCACTGCAAATACTGATCACTGTAAAGTGCTTCACTAAGAACCCACAAGATGCTCAATAGACTTTGAGCTCAAGAGTCACTCTCCTACTCTTCAACCATTTGCCACTCTGATACAGCTAACCATTAGTTCAGAATCACAGCCTGTAGGTTGAAATTTGATATACAAGGGTTCTTTGTTAGGTCCAGTTTGGACATTTTTAAGAGGATATCTTGAAGATGTCTAAACTGCACTGATAAAAGTGCTGGAATACTTTGTAAAACTTATTACCAAGAAACCTAGAGACACCAAACCGTTCCCTAACGGTGCCAAAGGTAAACCCTCTAGAAGCACTGAGCACCAAAAAGGCAGGATAAAAGATACAAAGGTCTGATAGAATACCCATTGCTGGAAATCAGGCACTTCCAAATCAATCTGGGTTGACAGGTGGTCTCACCTACAGGGGCATATATATGTGCAATTGTAAGACATATGCAGTTAAAGACAAATGCACACAATTCTGACAAACCAGCAAGAACAGAAGTATGCTTGGAGAACGGGTTAACTTCTCTTCCAGGTCAACACAAGGACAAAAAATTTCCTATGGCCCTTGGGAGAAGAGGGAACGTCTTTCTCCAGTCCCAAGTTGATCATGGTTTTAAGGAGAAATCTCCAAGCACTAATTGTACCAATAAAACAAAACAAGGCAATTCAGAGGCACCAAACAGAAGTCTATGAGTACCTAAGTAAACAAAGGCAGAGGAGTCCCATGGAGATGAGACAACTCTTCTCCTGTCCCCAAGCCAGATTTAAGTTAAAGGGCAGACCTGTATGTTCTTCTCCCTGCTAAACAGAAGAATACTTCATGGTTAAGTCCAATTTTTATTCAGCAGATGTAAGACATGCAGTTGATGATGTTGATAACGACAACTGTCTACCTTTCACGCAAAGGTCCTAGGGCAGGTCACAAGTTTGAATATGCATAATTAAGAACAGTTAAGAACAACCTAAACTCACAGCATCAGAAAAAAATAGGGTGGGTCCTAAAAATATACATTATCAAGTGCCGAAGGCCAGGGTAAAGAGGTGTGTCTTCAGCATTTGCTGAAAACTGTACACTCACCTCTGTGGGGAAGGAGTTCCACAACTTAGGGGCTGCCACAGAGAATGACCTCTCCTGCCCCCCCAAGCTTTGGGGTACTAAAAGTGTCCCCTCCGCTAATCTCAGCATCTGAAAGGGTCTTTAGGGAAGGAGGTAGTCTTTCAGGTATTTGGGACCTAAGTCATTTAGGGCTTTAAACACTAATGTGAGCACCTTAAATTGGGTCTGGAAACAAACAGGCAACCGATGGATGTTCAGCAGTCTCTGATGTAGAATAGGCATGTCTAGTGGGCAGGATAGAGAGGTGCAATAGTGTTTCCTCTACGGCGTTTCCATTGAAGTTTCTTAATCTTTTTTCTTTAAAGGCCAAAGGTTTCATGTTAACATGGGCAAATGCATATTAGACAAACTAGTTTATAGGCAATAATCAAAAGCTATTTCATTGTGATATGCCAGGGCTGGTTCAGATGAAACTACATGATATGTAGAGGCTACATAGAGAGGATGAGGACCTTTTTAAAAAGAGCTTGCGTGTTTGAATGAGACAAAAATCTTGAGCAGATGGGACCTTTAGAAAATGAGACTTGCTCCCACTAAACTGACAAAATGAAGTTCACACATATTCTTGTGATTATTTTGTAACATTTTCTTTTATTGTATTTGTATGTATTGTTGTGCATTGCCTTGACATATATGGGCAGCATATAAATGCTTTAAAAAACACAATATAAATGAATTTCTTTCCTGCACCCTACCCCACTAACCTATCATATATTCGTATGCATTTTAACACTATTCAAAACAGATTTCATTTTTCAAAAATGGAACAAAAACAAACTAGCTGCCAATAGACTATATAAACCAAATTATAAGTCTTGAAATATATTAATGCACACTAAATGTGCCAAATATGCACAATACAATTCCAATAGTTCTTTAGCAATTTCATTATGTTTTGTAGCCAATGCTATGAGAAACCCAAATCTAGATTTGAAGGAACAGTCTACATTAAAGTGAAATCTGTAGCAAACGAAATGAAAATGAAATTCTAAAAAGCTCCCCTATTGTTACTTATTTAATTCAACATGTTGCTTTTCCTTCTATGAGACCCGAATGATTTGTCCTGCCCTACCAGAAAGAGTAGGGATACAAGGAGTGACTGTTCCAGACAGGAACTGGATGTATCTAAGAGGGCTAATGGTTGTTCTATTACTCTGTTTGACAGAATACGCCAACTAAAACTGGAAAGGAGAATTGACTCGTGAGTTCCTATTTAGAAAAAAGCATATTTAAAGTAGAACATGGAATCATTTTCTCTCAGACATGGCCAGTGGTTTCTCAAGAGAGATACCTTAATCAGTTGTACAGGTTAAGAACTGGTGTCCATACAGAAAGTACCCCATTGTACAAGCACTGAACAAGAATTTTCCCATATTTTCAGAGCTGAACAAATATGAGCTGTTCCCACTTGTTGAACTAAGCAAACCTGGAATACAACCTAAAACTAAATCCTAAACACATGAGCCCTGAATTATGCTACATAAGAGGATAGAAATTATTGGTCACTGCACTACATACACTAACCCCTAAAAGGTGAAACACAGAGGCACAAATAGCAGATCAAGAAGCTTCAGTGGCAATTTATCCTTTCCAATCCCCTCTGCTCACTGCCTGCAATAGCTGAAAGATACATAACAGTATTTCCTTTTCCTACACGACATACCAAAGGAACAGGTAGGTAACTTAAAGATCACACTGTTAGTCTTTTAAAAGCAGTGGTAATTAAATGCCACACCACAACATAGAGTGAGATTTCAAAAGTTTGTGGGGTTTATGTTAAGCAACAAGCCTTGCAGAAAGAGAGGGAGGGAGAAGGCAGGTAGCAGAGAAAATGAGAGCCTAGTTTGCTTGGTACATGGATGAAGAGAAGGTTGTTCATGATGCTACCATTGTGGTGAAGGATAACTGAGTGAAATGACACAGGAGCTGCTGCTTTGGGCATGTGCACTAGATCCAAGTGGAAGATGGACCCTACTGCCAAAAACAACTATGTTCTGAAAACGCATTGCAAAGTGTAGGTTTTCCTATCTGTGCACCTGCACAGACCCCACAAGAAGAACTGTGTAGTACGGCTTATCCTCTTCTCCCGCAGCTTTTTCACTCTATACTGGAGCAACTTGCAAGCTGCACGGGTTAAGGTATCAGCATAACTGTCACTTAACTTGGCCTTCTGTGTATAAATGCTATGTATGTGTTGATTTCTGCCCCACTTGGAGCAAAACAGACAACACTGCATACCATGGATCTCTGCACCCTACAGAACAAAAGATTCCAATGTCAAATACAGCTATATGACCACACAAAAATGTTAACGGTAACTGCTACTATAAACTATTATCTATGCAACTTATCAGCCAACACTTCTGAGCCTTTTGACCAAATGTAGTAAAGGCTGGCCTAGCTAGTAACATTTTATAGCTCATAAGCCTACGAAGGGGCCTAGCTGCAGGAACTGTGGGAAGTGGGCAAGTTATCATATATTGAAGCCAACATTACAACATGAACATTCCAATGAGGAGAGGACACCACAGATTTCTGGTGTGAGTTTTGGCTCTAGTGTAGTTGCAGCTACTCTAGGTAGGTACCAGAGCTCATAAGAATTGGGGTCATTCTTTCCCCATTTTCTTCAGCTTTCTCTCTCTGTTGAAGGATTGTCTGCAATAAACACACACAAGTTCTTCAAAGTCAACCATAGAAATGATGAAGCAGGAGCTGGAGGTAGCTACAAATCACTTTCTATGGAGGCTGTCATGTGAGTCAAGTGGGTTGCATGCCCTGCTTGCCACAGAGCTGACATGTTTCTTCACACCACCACTAACCTCCCATTTGGCAGTTTGCAGCGACATGGAGATCTACTGCACATGGATGGCTTGCTGCATGTAGGACCATCATAAGAAATAACTTAAAAGCAGCTTATGGATCATCACTTGTTCATGCATATCAGCCACAGGATGGGCATAACTGCATGTAACAGTTGAATCTAAATATCCCAGTACTGTGATAGGAGATGAAGTATAGTATAGGAGGAATAAGGGTGGGGACTGCATGTAAGTACCCCCTAAAAAAATATTTCAATTCTGAATTAAATGTTTGGATTGGAGGGAAGAAAGCCACCAATACATATGAAGTGGCCAGAGGCTGAGATACTTCAACTAGATTCTGAGGTACACAGTAATCCCTTCATCAGACGTGCCTTTCCTCCCACCCAAATTTAACTAGCGACTCATTAAAAACATAATAAAAAGCTGGTGTGGCACACAATCAACACTGTCATTGGTACACAGATAATCGAAGACCCACAGAGTTGTGTGACTCATAAACACATTATATGGTTGTTTTAGTTAACTAAAAATATCTGCCTCAAAAAAGTTGGCTTTAGAACTACTGGACATATGGAACTGTTAAGATTTCTTCAGTAATGCCTTAGTTCAGAGAGGAGGAAGATCTTTTTAAACATTTATCAGCAGTTTCTAAAATGCATGAGTACTATCATCATCACCACCACCACCACATGAGGTCTCCAAGATCCTGGTTGAGATCTATTATAACCCAGCCCTTTAGTAATATTTGGTTAGGTTAACTGTCATGTAGCAACATTTTATTTATTTTAAAAGAAAGCAAGTACAGTTAAAGTTTCAAGCAAATGTCCCTAGGAAGAAAATAATTGGAATTGCTGATTAAATTATACCTCATTGTAACATATGAAGACACATCTCCTCACTTTCAAACCCCCAAGTTAGCTGCTAGTGGCTATATGATTAAGCTGTTTTCTGTGTGAAGTATACACATAACAGTTTTCTGATAAAGAATAAAAGGTTAATGCTACTGCATCTGAATTAATCAGACTTTTCAACAAACAAATTTCATGAAATTTAAGTCTCACTCAATGTTCAAGATTCAGTTAGAGCAAATAACCTTTTTGCCCCCAAGGGCCACCTTTGGTGGGTGAAGAAATGGGGGGCACTTGCCAGTGGCCATGGCAGGAATCATCCGGGGCAGGTCCTGAGGGACCACAATTTATGTGTTTGATGGGCTTGGGGCATGAAAACCTTAACAGGGAGAAAGCAAAATTCAACAAAAGGGGTCACACCAGAGGCCTCTGTGACCAAAGGATCATCAACCTAACCTTCCAAGCAGAATACTTACTGTGCAGTATTTCTGCCAGACTAAAAGTACCGTGAAAGTCATTTCAAACTTCTTTTCAGGTCAATTTGTCAAACTCTACCATTTATCCTCTGTCCCTAAGGCTTCCTATATCTGGCCCTCCAATGTTGTCTTTTTAAACTCTCCAAGCAAGCTGAACTTCTTTTTATCTGGTATTATTCTGAATGCTAGAGCTAGAACATGCTGTAACAAAAGAATCAAAACTCCCTCTGTGTGTGTGTCTGTGTGTGAAAGAGAGAGACATATTGATTTTTGACAAGAGGTGAAAACTATCTTCTTGCCTGTTCAGTGAGGGCAAATCACAGTTGCTCTCAGATGTGGAGGTAGATGGTGGCACTTCCTCTTTTCATGACTTTCAGACTATCCTGGGCACCTGGAAACATCAACATCACCCACTTTTCACTGCTATCGAACTGGCAACTGTCAAAAAAATGGTTTCCATTGGGTTTGGGGCTCAAATTAAAATGCTGGTGCTGACCTTTAAAAGCCTTGAATGGCCCAGGACCAAATTAGCTCAGAAATTGTCTGATCCCATATGAACTCTGTTATCAGTCTTGCTCAATGCCATGTACTATAAAGATTAGGTATGCAAGCATGAGAGATGGGGCCTTTTTGGTGGTTATATAGAGGCTGTGAATTTCCCACTGGTGATGTAGGAAACCTGTGGCCCTCCAGATGTTTTTTGATTTTGACTCCCATCCTTCCTGATCATTGGTCACACCGGCTGGTGACTAATGGGAGTTGGAGCATCATCATCTAGAGGGCCACAAGTTCCTAAACTCCTGCCCTAGCAGGAGAGGGCTCCCTCTTTACTCAAAGAGGGGCATTATTCCAGTCTCCTTTTAATGTACAGTAGGGCCCTGCTTCCTGGCACTCCGCTTCCCAGCATTCCGCTAATGCGGCGGCTTTCCTCCCTTCTTTTAAAGCCGCTTTTGCTGCATTTTCACGTGATGCACCCCATTAAAGTCAATGGGGTTCCATTTTTTGACGATTTCCGCTTTACAGCGGGGGTCCGGAACGGAACCTACCGTATAAGCGGGCCCCTACTGTAATGGCTTACTGTTTTATTATTATCTGTTTGGAGTTTTTAGTTTTGTAGTGCAGTTTTGATTTCTTGTTCTTAAACTTGCCCTATTTTTGTCCGATTGTTCTATGCTATGCTATTCTATGCTTTTGGGTTCTTTATAGAGGTGGAATATGAATATTACACTAAAACTAAATTAAAATGAATTAAGCAGCACTAAAAACTCTTGCATTTGTATACCGCTATTTCATCTAAAAACATCAAAGCAATTTACCTGACATAAGCCCCTCTAGGACGCATACCTTAACGTGGTGAGGGGGTTTGAGAGTGTTGAAGAAGCTAAGAGCAATGCAGTCAGGAGTCTAGACTAAGAGGCTAGACTCCTAGCAGGGGCACCCAAGGCGGAATGGTCAAAGCTGAAACACCAGACTAAGATGCATCCAAACTCAGAGAAAGGCAATGGTAAGCCACCTCTGAATATCTCTTACCATGAAAACCCTATGAACAGAGTATCCAAAATGCAACACAAAACAGTGCTGGAAGAGGAGACCCCCAGGGCAGAAGGCACTCACCGAGCTACTGGGGAAGAACAAAGGACAAGTAGGAGTAGCGCTGTGACTGACGCAGCTGGGTCAAAGTCGAAAGGAAGCCCAGAGGCTGATGCGCACAGATGCGAAAGGAGAGTCTGGAGTTGTACAACGCACACAATAGGAACATGGAATGTGAGAAGCATGAACCAGGGAAAGTTAGAAATTGTCAAGCAAGAAATGGAACACATCAACATTACAATACTTGGTGTGAGCGAACTAAAATTGACGGGAACGGGACATTTTCAACTACAAAATATTTTATGCAGGAAACGAGATATTAGGAAGAAATGGGGTTGCTTTCATAGTGAGTAGCAAAAGCAATTAGGAGCTATAACGCAAGGTCTGAGCGAGTGATATCAATGAGATTAAATGGGAAACCTATCAACATAACCATCATCCAAGTCTATGCTCCGACATCAAATGCAGAAGAAGAGGAATTGGAAAGATTTTACGCAGAAGTACAAGTAGCAATTGATCACACACCAAAACAAGATGTGCTGATAATCATGGGGGATTGGAATGCAAAAGTAGGGAACAGAGAAGAACTAGGAATTGTGGGGAAATGGGGCCTAGGAGACAGAAATGAAGCAGGAGAAAGACTTATTGAATTCTGTGAAGCCAATAATTTGTTTCTTGCAAACACATTTTTTGAGCAACCGAAAAGACGTCTGTACACATGGACATCACCAAATGGTCAATATAGGAATCAAATTGATTATATAATTGGTAGCAGAAGATGGAGAAGTTCCTTACTTTCTGCGAAAACAAGACCAGGAGCAGACTGTGGTACAGATCATGAACTGGTCGTATTGAAAATCAGAGTAAAGCTAAAGAAGACCAACAAAGCAGTCATAATGCCAAAATACAATTTAAATAACATCCCAGAAGCATATAAAGATCAAATAAGGAACAGATTTGAGGCTTTAAAATTAGTTGACAGAGAACCAGAGGAACTATGGAATGAAGTCAGAGACGTTATCAGGGAAGAATGCAAAAAGACAATACCTCTAGTTAAAAAGAGAGAAAGACCTCAATGGATGACTGAAGAAACTCTTAAAATGGTTAAAGAGAGAAGGAAAGCAAAAGCAAAAAGAGATAGAAACACCGTCACAACTCTAAATGCAACAATAGAGGGACTAGTACGTAGGGACAAAGAGAACTATTACAATAGTTACTGTATAGAAATAGAAGAGGACAACAAAAAGGGTAGAACAAGAGCCCTGTTCCAAAAGATTAGAGAAATGAAAGGGAAATTTAAACCAAGAGTAGGGATGTTGAATAATCAACAGGGGAATACACTGACTGACCAAAATAAAATAAAAGGAAGATGGAAGCAATACACTGAAGAACTCTACAAAAGAGATGCCCGGATGACAGATTCATTCACGGAGGAACCGTGTGATGAAGAACCAGAAATTTTAGAATGTGAGGTGAAAGCTGCTCTCAAAATACTGGGAAGAAACAAATCACCAGGAATAGATGGCATACCAATAGAGCTGCTACAAGCTACTGAGACTGAATCTGTCCAAATTTTGACAAAAATCTGTCAAGAAATATGGAAAACTAAACAATGGCCCACAGACTGGAAGCGTTCCATATACATCCCAATTCCAAAGAAAGGGGATCCCAGGGAATGCAGTAATATTCAACTAGCCTTAATATCCCATGCAAGTAAAGTAATGCTCAAGATTCTACAACAAAGGCTCTTACCATATATGGAGCAAGAAATGCCAGATGTCCAAGCTGGATTTAGAAAAGGAAGAGGCACCAGAGATCACATCACAAGCATACGTTGGATAAAGGAATGGACCAAGGAATTTCAGAAGAAAATCACCCTGTGCTTTATAGATTACAGCAACGCCTTTGACTGTGTAGATCATGTCATTTAGAAAGCAGGATTGGACCAAGATGAAGGAGGCGTGAAAATTGGAAGGAGAAATATCAATAATTTAAGATATGCAGACGATACCATACTACTAGCAGAAACCAGTAATGATTTGAAACAAATGTTGATGAAAGTTAAAGAGGAAAGCACAAAAGCAGGACTACAGATGAACGTCAAGAAGACTAAAGTAATGACAACAGAAGATTTATGTAACTTTACAGTTGACAATGACATTGAACTTGTCAAGGATTATACCTTGGCACAGTCATTAACCAAACTGGAGACAATAGTCAAGAAATCAGAAGAAGGCTAGGACTAGGGAGAGCAGCTGTGAGACAACTAGATGTATCACTGAACACTAAAGTCAGGATCATTCAGACCATGGTATTTCCGATCTCTATGTATGGATGTGAAAGTTGGACAGTGAAAAAAGCGGACAAGAGAAAAATCAACTCAATTGAAATGTGGTGTTGGAGGAGAGCTTTGTGGATACCATGGACTGCAAAAAAGACCAATGATTGGGTGTTAGAACAAATTAAACCAGAACTATCACTAGAAGCTAAAAAGATGAAACTGAGGTTATCCTACTTTGGACACATCATGAGAAGACATGATTCACTAGAAAAGACAATAATGCTGGGAAAAACAGAAGGGAGTAGAAAAAGAGGCAGGCCAAACAAGAGATGGATTGATTCCATAAAGGAAGCCACAGACCTGAACTTACAAGATCTGAACAGGGTGGTTCGTGACAGATGCTCTTGGAGGTCGCTGATTCATAGGGTCACCATAAGTCGCAGTCGACTTGGAGGCACATAACAACAAGAAGCCTGGCAGAACAGAAAGGTTTTCAGCAGCTATTTAAAAGTTAAAACAGAAGGTGTCTACTGAATCTCTGTTGGCGGAGCATTCCAGAGAACTGGGCCGATGACCTAAAGGCTCAATTTTGTATAGATGTCAAATGAGTCTCACAACTTGCGGGATGACCAGTGCTGCTCCTGCAGATGATCTCAGTGATCAAATGCAAACTTGATGCAAGTTTATAAAATAAAATCTACCTTAAACATTTAGATACCTCAGTTTAAAGCAAATGGTGTCTCAGTGTACACTTCTGTAGCTGGAACAAACTTCCACATATACAAAACTGAAAAAGTCTACCTTTATAGATTGCTATAAGCGGAAATATATTTGTCAAGAAAAACTAGAGCAAGAAAAAGGCTTTTGTGGATTAATACTTCATTAGTAGATAATGGTGGTTTGCATTAAATACCTAAGGTTGCAATCCTTTGGATGTGTTTTTAAATTGTTTTTTTTAAATGTGTTTTTAAATTTGTATATTTGTTTTCAATTGTTGCAAACCGCCCAGAGAGCTTCGGCTATGGGGCGGTATACAAATAAATAATAATAATAATCCAATGTACAACTTTTTCTGGGAGTAGGTCCCATTGAATCCAATGGAACTTGTTTCTGAGTAGGCATGTATTGGCTTGCAGACTAAGTCACAAAACAAACAGTTCTCAACCATGTCATATAGAAATGTCTGCCATTTACCTGAATAAACCTACTGTGTTGTTTGTACAGATTACAGCAGCCTTCACCACCCTGGTGCTCTCCAGATGTTTTGGACTACAACTTTTATCATCCCTGACGATTGTCCATGCTGGCTTTGGATATAGCTAATAACATTTGGAGGGCACCACATTGGGGACATCTGAATTACATTCTTTGCCTAAAACAACTACAACCTATCTTTCTGGTAAATGATCTCCAGCTCTGATCTAACAAGCCACTCAAAGTAACACTCTTGCTGCCTACGTGAAAGAAAGCAGAAATACCTGGAAACCACAAGCAGCCACAAATACTTTAAAGATCTTTACGAAGGAACTATTATCCATCATCTGGTAGCTCACAAGTTGGAAGCTGGCCTCAAACGTAAAAGAATTCACTGTATCTCTCTACAGTATTTAAATGTAGAATGAGTAAAAATCTGTTTTTAAACAAAACTGAAAACCATGGTTTTAATTTAACACAGAATTTAAATGGGTTTAAAAAAATTAAAAACCTGTTATTGTCCATTTTCAAAATATATTGGTCTAAAGTGAAATCTGACTTTATTCCAAACCATCATGTTAAAATCTTGTTTAGTGTCCTTCCCTGTGTACAGAGAAAGCCAAACAGAAATATATTGCTTTCACACTTGCCTACCCTATCTCTAAGCAGATAAATCTGTAGCTGAAAAGGTATGTGAATTCCAAGTGCAAAGGTTTTGGATTATATTCTTGTGTAACAAAAGATCTTATCTAGTTGCAAACCAGTATGTTTTGTTATAGTAATATATTAATGTGTGCTTCCTTGCAAAATATATGTATTACAAAATGGGGAAATGAAATTAACTCAATTATTGAAAGGTAGCCTATTTTATCTTGGATATTTTAAGGCTGCAATCCAATACATGTCTACTCAGAAGTAAGCTCCATTGGGTTCAATGTGATTTACTCCGAGGGAAATGTTTACTGGATTGCAGCCTAAATGACTGATTTAAGTCAATTCATCCTGACTTACAGTGGAAAGTCATATTGCATCAGTCATAGTAGTCGTACTATATATGCTACAATCAGGTGAAAACACATGGAAGAAAACTCAGCTTGCTCCAGAGGTCAATGTAGGAGGAATGCTAAAAGAAAGTGACATTGCAATCCTACAGATGTTTACACAGAAGCATTCTATTGAGTTTGACTGAGCTTACTCCTAGATAAATGGGTATAGGACTGCCACCCAAATGTGTTTTCAAAGGGATCTTCTTGTGTTTATATTATTTATTTATTATTTGATTTATATCCCACCCTTCCTCCCAGCAGGAGCTCTTTATATTCTATAAAGTCCTGAGCAGAGTAATAAATTAGTTACAATTACATGGCCCCAAAAAGTAGTAATTACCATTACAATTGCTCTGAAAGTAACTGATTACTTTACTTTTCCTCCAAAGTAATCACTACGATTACATTTGTTACTTTTTAAAAAAACACCTACAAGGTGCTGGCCTTAGCTGCTGCACATCTAAGTAGCCTAAAACAACATTAAAAATAATAAACACACACATACAGAGATAGTAGAATAATTCTTTTTATTCATAAGATAGCAATGGTGGTCTCTCCACTGGTAAGGGTGGTGGGGAGGGAGGCTGAGGCCACTACTCAGATCTTTGCACATCAAACCAAGTACAACCCCCACACACTCAGCCAGCAAGCATATCTCTCACTTAACCACCTCCTCTCCCTCCCCCCTCCCCCCCCCTCTCTCACACACACACAGTTATCTTTCAATTCTACAGTTCTTTATGTCCATTCTGCTGCTGCCTCCTCCTCCTCCTTTATTCATGTTCTTGTCCTCCGGCTCCTTTTTACCTCCACTCCATTCTTCACCAATACCATCCATTTTTTAAAGCAATTGTTTTCTCCACTCCACCCAGTCTCACTCTCCGCCTCCTACCCACCCACAGAGCATGAGGGAAGAGCAATGCTGCACAGAAGCCCAGTTTGAGGCACATGATTTTCATCAAGAAATCAGAGGAGCAGAAGACTTCCCCTGCTCCCCCTCCCAAGTAATGCCCAAAGGTAATACTGGAAACATTACAATTACTCCTCAAAAGTAATAAAATTACTCCTAGTTATATTACAATCAAAATGTAAAGGAATTACCCATTCGTTCCTCAAAATCGTAATGAATTGCAAGTAATTTGTTACTTGTAACTAATTACTTCCAAGCTCTGGTCCTGAGGCTGCAATCCTATATCTACTTCATTGGAGTGATATTTATTAGAGTAAAAAACTGCCTCTGTAACCTATTACTATAAAAAAAGTTTGCCTTGCTACCATTAAGTCAAAGCAGTTAACACAATGGTCACCAAAGCAAAATTCTGGTGTTACTCTGAGACGGCTATTTTACAAACTTCAAACACATTAACCAAATGATTTAATGAGGATCCTATTCCTCATCACTGCTAAATAAAAATGCGAGCACTGCCTGATCCTAATAGCCAGGGTCATCTGCAACAACAGCACAGGAAACATGGACAATGTCAATATCCTTAAAGACCTGCCAGCATTTATAAAATCATCATGACCCATGTGATTTATACTGTAAGCTCAATATACCATCTCTTGTTCATCTGTGTCAAGTACAACTGCAGGTTGCCAGAACTGTTATCAGATAAAAAGTCAGGACTAGTAAGGGATTATAAACGAACACAGAAGGCCATTATACAGTGCTAGGAACATGTTCAGAGGCACTGCAAGAAAATTAGATGACAGAAGCTTACGGAGAAAATGTGCTAACATTACCTGAGCTCTGTGGAGCTACTACAGCACTGATGTCCCCTGCATCTCTTGAGTAGTGTCAAAACCCCTGGCTATATGGCAGGAATCCATGACATGACTGCTTTCCACCCAAGTGTTGCCTATCCCAAACCTAGAGCAACACTGGTGCAAAATGTGGCTGCATAGCAAATGCATTTTATCCAAGCAGCCCAGGATGGACCTGTGTTGCAGTGTCTCCCATGATACTCATGATGTTCGAATAGGTCCTGAGTTTAACATTTCACTGTTTAGTCCCCTAATATTTGACACATTATTTCAGTTAGCTTATGGCAGCTGCTGGAAAAACATGCAGTCACAACAATAAACATGGCTTCAGGCTCACTGCACATACCACTCAGTTCATCTTTGGAAGGGACCATGGCAGAGCGCATGCTTTGCATACAGTAAGAGCTATGTTCAATCCCCAGCAACTCCAATTAATGGAATCTAGTAGGAAATGATGGGGAAGACCTCTACCTGAGGCTCTGGAGAGCTGCTGCCAGTCAGAGTAGACTATGCTAGGGTAGATGGAGAAAAATCTGACCTAGTATAAGGCTGTTTCCTATGTTTCTAAATGGTTCACATGGGTTATTATGTAGATAAATCCAGTAGCAAGTTCCAGCCTTGATTTACACTGTATAAGCAAGAGGATGTTACACTATTTGTTTTCCTGAGGAGTAGCTTTGTTGAGGAGTAAGGAAAATGGGACAACGAAAAGGAGAACAGTTTTCATTTTTTTGTACATGGCAACTTCAAAATTAAGGTATTATGATTAGCAAGAGTATTAGCAAGTGTTCTGAAATATGTACATTTGGATTAGATTCTGAAGAGTGAATATTCGTTCTTTAAAAGGTAGGCTTCAATGTCTTCATTTATTTAACTAGGTTTCAAACTGAGCCAAGGATATATTTTGTGGGTTTCAAATAAAAAGTATTGCTACTTGTGGCAATGAGGATGGGGAAATTATGAATTCAAATGAACAAAAAGATGCAGTAACAGAATTTATAGATCCATTTATGCAAACGAACTACAGTCACATTCCCAGAACTGAGATATTACATTTATGCTCGCCCCATTCAAATGATCTGTTTAAGAGCTCAGCATCTGGATATGCCCAAATCCAAAGTTGGAAGTAAGAAATAAAGCCACTGCTGCTGACATTCTGTATGAAGTAAAACCAAGCGCTCAAAGTCTGATTAATTTAATGTGTGCTCAATTTAAAAACAAGTTAGTGCAAAACTTCCACAAAAAACAGCACTTTTGTAAGTGCAACATTTTTTACTGAAATGCAAAAAAAAAACATTACGAGTGCATTTTGTGTTCCTAAATAGTAAAGTCTGATAGCACAAACGTTCACTGGTGGCCAAATCAGATACAGAAGAGGTAGCTGAGAGCAAATTTATGAACCAGTATAACTAAATAAGCAAGCATTCTTTTTTTATATACCTTGCAGAGTTCTAAATTTTATACTATAGGGAATATCACAAGTTCTTCATAGAACAGAAAGCGGGGTAGTAATAATTCAGAACAGCAAAAAATCCTATATAACTTGGCATCCATGCCACATACTTTCTGAAGAGTTAATTTCCCAACTTGTGATTTATCATCCAATCCCCTAAATGGAAATCTGTAAATAGTGTCACTAAGGCACATGATCACACCAGACATATGAACATCATTAGGAATTGAAAACCTAAGTGAACTGCATCCAAATCACCAGATTAGACACATCCCGTTAGGCAGCAAATCTGGGAGCTTTGATTTGACTAAAATTTAACATCGTCCACAGATTTCTAGAAGCAACAAACATCTTAGAATTCTGAAGCAGCTGTGTGCTTCTTCTTTCACAGATGGCTGGTACAATTGAGCCTCCTGGAGCAGTCTGTTTTCAGAAAAGCTTTCTGGCCATTTACACAAATGCCTTTTATTTTCTTTTTTGGAGGAAAAAATACACATCAAGTTTTTAAATTCTCTCATTATTACTGAATTAGTAAAAGATGACAAGCAAAGGCCCAAGCATTAGAGAGATTGAAGTTACAGTGGTAACAATGTACAAAACTGCATGTTAACTGTGGCCCAGATTCTGTATTTTTTGAAGTGAAAAGTTAAGTCACTGACATCTTCAGAAAGAGCAAGGTTTAGATCTTTGTATTCTCTATAAAACACGATCAGTCCATTTTAAAACATACTGTCACTGAATAAAAAAATAATTGTTTTCTCTTAATTGGTTAGTTGGTTCTACTAGGAAAGATTTGAAGTGTTTATTGGTACAGGCCTTAAAATGTGAATTTTAAAACTTTTATAACCAACAGTCCTCTGTGAGAAGGTTTTTTGTCAGCATTGTTAAAAACTATGCAAGGAACTTAAAATGTTTTCAGAAATATGGATGAGCCTGCAGTTTAGACAGGGAAAATCCATCTTAAGTATCTTTAAGTCATTGGCATAGATATAAAATATAAATGTTAGTGTTTTAGTAATCTGAAAGCAAATCAGTTAATTGGAAAGAGGCTTAATTGCATGACAGCTCTAATTATTCACTTGTAAGCTAAATTAGGTTGCATTACAGAATTGAAAAAATGTTTATGCAATAATTTATGCCACTCCTGACTCACCACATGTATCAGAAATCAAATTGGAAAACTACTTTCAGCCATGCTTGTTGAGACTGCCACTTCAGTTAAAGGATCACTAACACCTACTCTACCCGTTAAAACAATTAACCGAAGCTGAAGGTTTCTTGCTCCAGTTCACCATCTGAACTAGGTACTGGAAACAAACTAAATAGAACCCCCCTCAAAAAAATGTAGCACATTTGCTACTTTAAAAAGCAGGCCTTAAAATATTCATGCAGTCTTCAACATCTTCCCATCATATCTAGTTAGGTCCTTGTGTACAGAAGCTCATGCATATTTTATACAATACTGAAAGATCAAGCAGTGTTTCTGGTTGCTGCCTTGAGAACCAGAAGTAATTTCCAGGCCACTGTTCTGCACACACTCCCTTTCCAGGGCCACCTTCATGCTGAAAAACTATTGCAATATTTATTCCACTCACGCTTCACTCTCAGGTCATGCTGCCGAGTGTCACACAGCTGCAAAAGCCACCTGCCACTGTTATGTTGCCATTGTCTGTGGCACCTCCCCCATCATTCTTCCTGAAAAGGATTTGTGCTCCTTCCTTTTTCTCCTCTTTTCTAAAAGTTTTTTAAAAAGAGGTTCTTTCCTCTGCCTTTAATTTTTTTTTTGCTACATTACAAATAGGAATCCCAGGTGGCTCTAGCTAATTACCCATGTGTTTTGGGAACCTAATGCTGCCTATTGTTAATGCAGTAGAGTCTTCAGCCACAAAGTCACTTCATATGCTAATCAGAGGCAGGCTGATCCCTAGCTAATACCTCAGTCTGTTCAGGAGTACTGTTCTTATGGAGAGAGATGGGGGGGGGCACCAAAAAGATACTGAACATCCTTTCCTCCCTTCCGCTTATATCACTACTGTTGGAAATTAGCTTGAACATTAAAATAAAACAGATAATTATTTTTTCAATCTACTTCAGAAAAACATTCAAAAGTGATCCAGTCAAAACATTATCAGTCTTTTGATTATGATTATGCTGAACCTGTCTGGTATGCCACAATTAAGGACAATTAAGTCTTAAACTGGAAGCCAGGATTTATTCAGAGTCATGTCTGCAAAGATTGCTTTAAAGTTTGCAAACTAGCTGGCTATGTTTTGTTGCTGTATTCTGTACTGTCACATTAACCCTAAGGTCGAATCCATGTATTCCAACAACAATTCAACATACATTTTCCCTATACAAGCATAAATAAAAGTACACCATAATATGTGAAAACAGATTGTCCATTTTGCCATCCTCATATTTCACTGAGTACTATGGTTTCCAGTCACGAACATGTAAGAAAAAGATACCCTGCCAGTTCTTCAGAAGACTGTGCACACTTGTTTCTTCTTCACAAGAAGGGCTCTGCCTAATTAGAGGCTCATCTAGTCCATAATCCTTTTCCCACAGTAGCTAATCAGAGGCCTCAGGGAAGTCCACAAGCAAGACACGAGGACAACAGCAGATACTGTGCAGCTCCCCAGTAACTGATACAAAGGCACACTTCCTCTGACCCTGAAAACAGCTAACAGCCATGACCATAGCATTATCCAACATGAATGTGTTCAACTCACTTTTAAAGTCATCTAAACAAGTTGCAGACACTGCATCTTCAAATTTTGTAAGTTGTGTGAAATATGTATTTTTGTCCCTTCCTGAACCCCTCCTCCCTTTAGCTTCACTGGAGGACCCCAAGTGCTCATGTTATGAGAAAAAAGCTTCTCCTTACCCACTTTCTCCATATCATGCATAATGTCATAATTATTGATAATGTCTCCTCTTACTAGCCTTTTTTCTAAACCAAAAATCTCCAAATCATTGAAGAACTGCTTTAGGGTCCCTGAACAGTTTGGCCTTCTCTGTACCTTCTCCAGTTCTACAGTAAGGCCTCGCTTCTTGGCGTTCCACTAATACGGCGCCAGCGGGGCGATCTGTTGGAGGGGGGGCTGGAGCTCCTCGCACTCCAGTGCTGGAGGAGGGGAAGATCAGTTGTAGCATGCTACAGCTGATCTCCTCGGGGGCGGTCAGACTCACACACTCCAGCTGGTCGCGCTGGAGGAGGGGAAGATCCGATCTTCTCTGGTACGATCAGCGGGTTAGGTTCCAGACCCCCGTGCTACAGCAGATCCGCTTTCCGGCGGGGGTCTGGAACCTAACCTGCCATATGAGTGGGGACCTACTGTACAATATTTTAAGATCTGATAACCAGAACTATATCCCAAGAGTGTATACATCATAAATTTGTATAAAACCATGGCAGTTTTATTTCTGAACCCTTTCCTAACTATCCCTAGCATGGAATTTACCTTTCCCCCCACAGCTGCCACACACCAAGTCAACGTTTTCATGCTATCAACCAATCTCTTTCCTGTTAAGTCACTACAAGCTGAGACCCCTATGGTATATATGTAAAATTAGGATTGTGTCCAGATGTGCATCAGTTTACATTTACTTTCATTGAACTAACTGCATTAGGCTTTTTCTTTTTTCTTTCTGGCACTTTCGCCCATTGTGGAGAGACTCTCTTGGAACTATTCGGTCAGATTTACTTTTCTCTGCCCTGAAAAAGTATGCCTTCAGCAAGATTGGCCATCTCACTACTCACCCCTAACTCCAGATCATTTATGAACAAATTAAAAAGCACTGACCCCAACACAGAAGCTTGGAAGATTCCACTTCTTACTTCTTACTGAGTTATTTGTTGGATTATTATTTTGAAATGACTTAGTATTAAACTGTTTGCATTTTTGTTCTGCTGTGAGCTGCTCTGAAGCATATTTATATGGAAAAATGGCATCATCTTCATAATTCACTAATGTCTACTGCAAGCAAGCCATGATGACTGAATGGCCAACAACGAATACACACGCAAAGGAGGAACTGTCCAAATAATAGCAATGTTCATCTGCAGACCTCTTAGAAGATTTATAGTTCCAAGGCAGATGAATCAGTGTATTTGGAAGCAGGTGTGTATTTATCTGCCTTTTGAAAAAATTGAGGCTGAAGGACAATGGTTTTCCTTCCACTCTTCCTCAGTAAAAGGCCTGAAGTACTGTTGTGGAAGAAACAAGTTTTTTCTCTGTCAGATGTAGTAGCCCCAAGTCTTCTGGGCACTGTGTCGGAAGGCAGAGCTGGGGTCCCAATCCCGGGGAGCTGGATCCCAGAGAGTTGGGAGAAGAGTATTCGGATGGATGGCAGAGGGAAGGGGGAGGAACTTCCCCCCTTTGGAGCGAAGACGAAACAGAGGAACTGCCAGTGATAAGGTCGCTTAGCAACGGGGAGTCTGAGCCCTCCCTGGACATTCTCACGCCTCCCCCTCTTTCAGGCTCAGAGCAAGAGGGGGAAGAGGGAGGGCTGCTCACAGCCGAAAAGCGGGGAGGCAGTTTACCATCAGCCCCTCCCCTATCCCCCATCCTGGAATCGGAAACTTCAGAAGAGGAGGGGGTGATGCTTCCCCCCTCACCGCGCACACGCAGACAGCTGAAAAGACAGGAGAGAAGGGGGAGAAGGCGGGCAGTACCTGAGGGGCAGTTAAGGAGGAGCGAAAGATTGCGCGCCCGTTTGGCCCCTTCTTAAAGAACAGGCGGGAAGAAGTCCCTTGCTCTGTCAACTTTCTCCCAATGCCGCAGGACCTGTATCCCTGTATTGCTTCATGAGAAAACGCAGTCTTTGTTTGGACATTACCCTAATAAAACACGAATTAACTACCACCGTTGGTTTGGTTCCTGAGTCACATCCTGGGCCTGACAGCTTGACAGAGCCACCTAAATCACCCTCAACGCTCTCTTCACTTGACTGGGACAAGATGTCAAAGGGAGCAGCGGGGGGGACGAACCCCACTTCTGAGACGGAAGAAGTGGAACTCTTGAGGACTAAGGTAGCTGATTTGCAGACGGATGTTCAAGCCCTGCTAGCAGCAGTCAAGGCACTGAAGACGGATAATCAAACCTTGAAGGCCACGATAGACCAGATGCGAACAGCCCCTCCAGCTGCCGTAGTAAAGGTTCCCATTGGATTGCCCCCAAAATATGCGGGACAAAGTGATCAGTTGGCAACCTTCGTGGCTCAATGTGAGTTATATCTGGATGTCAGGCACACGGAATTTCCAGACGATGGGGCTAAAGTAGCTTTCGTGATTAGCCTCCTGGAGGGAGAAGCTGCAAAATGGGTGACTCCGTATCTCGTGACAAAGGATACTGTCTTAGGAAGGTACAGAGGATTTATACAGGAGATGACCGAGATGTTTCAAGACCCGCAAAGGGCTGAAACAGTAGCGCGGCAACTAGGCGCTCTGAAGCAAGCTAAAGGGACTGTTTCCGAGTACACTAACGCTTTTAAAATTCTGTCCCAGGAAACTGGTTACAATGACGCCGCCCTGATGTTTATGTACCGGAGTGGATTAAATGCTGAAATCCTGGATGAGTTGGCCAGGACCTCCCCCCCCGCTGACCTACCAGGGCTCATACGGCTATGCCTACAGATATATCACCGGATGGAAGGAAGGCGCCTGGAAAGGAACCAGGAGGTCCTGAGATACTCAGCCTCGGCATCCCGCAACAAGACCCTTCCCACTGCAGGGATGGCAGGTAATGCAACTGAGGGACAGGGAGGGGCTAGGCCAAGACTGTCGGAAGAAGAAAAGGAAAGACGACGCCGGGAACGTTTATGCTTTTATTGTTCAAAGCCGGGCCATGTGGCCAGAGACTGTGGACTGAAAGGGGGGGAAGCCGAGCCGTCGGGAAACTAGAACACCCAGTCCACGTGCAGGCCGGTGGACTGGGGGCAGCGTTGTATAAAGGCCCCCCAACGATCCAACCTCCCTCAAAGGGGGTGTTGGTCTTGCCTATTCGGATTACAACTTCCAGAGGAGTGGTGTTTAATTCCACTGCCTTAATTGACAGTGGAGCCTCCACAAATTTTATTGATGCAAAGTTAGTCAAGCGTCATGGAATTTCCCGGTGGAAACTGGACGCTCCCCTAGCTGTGGAGACTATCGATGGGAGACCCCTGAAGTCAGGAGGGGTGACACAAGCCACGGAGGAAGTGAAACTTCAAATCCCTGGGCACGAAGGGTTCATTTCGCTATACGTGTCAGATCTCTCGAACTTTGAGGTGATTCTGGGAATGCCCTGGCTAGCAAAGCATGAACCCAAAATAAGTTGGAAGGAGGCGGTGGTGTGGTTCACCTCACAGTATTGCCAGGAGAACTGTCAACCTGAAGGAATCAAGAACACCTTAGCGGGGGCAGTGCAAGAGATCGAGCAAGTGACCCTGCCGCCAAAGTATGAAGAATTCAAAGATGTGTTTGATGAAAAAGAGGCAGAGACTTTACCCCCCCCCCCACACCGCCCTTACGACTGTGCGATTGACCTAGTGCCAGGAGCCAGCATCCCATCAGGGAGAATCTACTCTCTCACAGAGAATGAGAGGGAGGCCCTGAAGGAATTCCTGGATAAAAACCTGAGGCGAGGATTCATACGCCCCTCACAATCCCCTGCTGGAGCGCCACTATTGTTTGTGAAAAAGAACGGGGGGGGGACTCAGACCCTGTAACGACTATCGCGCATTGAACCAGATCACCATCCCCAACAGCTACCCGCTGCCCCTGATCTCAGAGTTGCTGGACCGACTGCGCTCTGCAAAAATCTTCACGAAGTTGGATTTGAGAGGAGCGTACAATCTGATCAGAATGAAGGAGGGAGATGAATGGAAAACAGGATTCTTGACCGCTTACGGACAGTATGAATACCTGGTCATGCCGTTCGGGCTTTGTGGAAGTCCAGGAATTTTTCAAAAATTCATGAACGACGTGTTTAGAGACTTGTTGGACACGTATGTAATCTGTTACTTAGATGATATCCTGGTGTTCTCAAAGAACCAGGAAGACCACGACCAGCATGTGAAGACGGTGTTGAAGAGACTGAGAGAAAATCACCTGTATGCTAAATTAGAGAAATGTGGATTTGACCTCAAGTCTCTAGATTTCCTTGGATATCGAATCTCAGCGGAAGGCGTGGAGATGGACCCAGGGAAAGTAAGCTGCATATTGGACTGGGGCCAACCTGTCACCAAAAAGGATGTACAACGGTTTTTGGGGTTTGCCAATTATTACAGAAAGTTCATTCCAGGGTTTTCCAAATTAACAGCTCCTCTGACTGACTGTTTAAGGGGGAAGAAGGAGTTTCAATGGACAGAGAACGCCACCGAGGCCTTTGAGGAGCTGAAGAGAAGGTTTGCTACTGAGCCCATTCTGCGCTTTGCTGATCCGAACCGCCCTTTCGTAGTGGAAGCAGATGCTTCAGATTTTGCCATCGGGGGGGTCCTGCTACAATTAGACCAAGAAGCTGCACCCCTGTGCGTACTTCTCTCGGAAGTTAAAGCCTGCAGAGAAGAACTACACAGTTTGGGAGAAGGAGCTGCTGGCCATCAAGGACTCTTTTGAAAACTGGAGACAATACCTAGAGGGGACCTCTCATCGAATTGAAGTGCGCTCCGACCACAAGAATCTTGAAAGCCTCCAAACAGCCAGAAAGCTGAACCAGAGACAGATAAGATGGTCCCAGTTCTTCACTAGGTTTAACTTCCAGATTACTTACCATGCCCAAGCCAAAAACCAGAGAGCGGATGCCTTATCCAGACAGCCACAATACAAAGAAAGTGAATCCGAGGACCAGCCTCAGTACATAATCCCGCCAGAGAAATTAACGTTGGGAGTATGCCAGCCTTCATGGGAAGAGGAACTCAAAAAGGCACAACAAGAAGATGCAGACATGCTAAAATATCAGCAGGAGACGGGACAAGGTCAAGACTCAGAAGTAACCTTTCACTGGAGAAATGGACTGTTATGGTTCAAAACCGCCAGATATGTGCCAGAAGGGGAATTAAGGCTCAGAATCCTACGCCAGTGTCATGATTCCATCACAGCGGGACACTTTGGGATTTACAAGACCATTCAGAACGTGGCCAAGGACTTCTGGTGGCCTAAAATGCGTCGGGATATTGAGAGTTATGTAAAGTCCTGCTCTGTCTGTCTGCGGACAAAAACACAAACAGGGACACCAGCAGGACTGTTACAACCGTTGCCTGTCCCACACGAACCCTGGAAGGACCTCTCCATGGATTTTATAACTGATCTACCCAAGTCCCAAGGAATGACAGCCATCTTAGTAGTGGTGGATCTACTTACCAAAATGGCACACTTTCTTCCTTGTGCAGGGGCCTTAGAGGCTAAAGAAACGGCCAAGTTATTCATAAAAGAAGTCTACCGGCTGCATGGATTGCCAAACAGCGTAGTCTCAGACCGAGGAACTCAGTTCACAGCCAAATTTTGGAGAGCAATGTGGAAACAGTTGCAGACGGAATTAAAACTCTCCTCCGCCCATCACCCCCAGACAGATGGGCAGACGGAATGCTTGAACACCGTTTTGGAAAGATATTTACGAAGTTATGTGTCCTATCAACAGACTGACTGGGTATCATATTTGCATTTTACAGAGTTCGCCTACAACAGTTCTCTGCACTCCAGCACTCAACAAACCCCGTTCTTCGCTAATTATGGATTCCATCCTAAAGTCTTTCCAAGCAGCTCAGAAGGAATGCTGGTACCGGCAGCTGAGAACTTCCTTAAGAAATTGCAAGCCGCGCAACAGACACTGAAACAGCAGTTAAACGAAGCCAAAACGGAGTACAAGCGAGTTGCTGACCTGCACAGTAAGGAGGGCCCCCCCCCTTCAACCGGGAGACCAGGTATGGCTGTCCACCCGCTTCCTCCAGATGCCGGGCAAATGTAGAAAATTACAAGACAAGAGGGTGGGTCCTTTCGAAATAGAAACTCAAATCAATCCCGTGGCGTACCGACTGAAGCTGCCTGACACGTTTAAAATACATCCTGTGTTCCATCGATCCCTCTTAAAGAAAGCCGCTCCTCCCAGTGAGTTACGGCCGGAGGAACCTCCCAGAGCTCCACTCCTGGTAAATGAGCAGCTTGAGTTTGAAGTTGAGGAGATCTTAGATTCCAGGATCAGACGCCACAAGCTGCAGTACTTGATTCACTGGAAAGGCTATGGGGTGGCTGACAGATCATGGGAAGATGCAGCTGATGTGCATGCTCCAGAATTGGTAAAACTTTTCCATCAACGTTTTCCCCACCGTCCCAAGCCAGACAAGGGGAGGGGGGCACAGCCTGGGAGGGGGGATGGTGTCGGAAGGCAGAGCTGGGGTCCCAATCCCGGGGACCTGGATCCCAGAGAGTTGGGAGAAGAGTATTCGGATGGATGGCAGAGGGAAGGGGGAGGAACTTCCCCCCTTTGGAGCGAAGACGAAACAGAGGAACTGCCAGTGATAAGGTCGCTTAGCGACGGGGAGCCTGAGCCCTCCCTGGACATTCTCACGCCTCCCCCTCTTTCAGGCTCAGAGCAAGAGGGGGAAGAGGGAGGGCTGCTCACAGCCGAAAAGCGGGGAGGCAGTTTACCATCAGCCCCTCCCCTATCCCCCATCCTGGAATCGGAAACTTCAGAAGAGGAGGGGGTGATGCTTCCCCCCTCACCGCGCACACGCAGACAGCTGAAAAGACAGGAGAGAAGGGGGGGAAGGCGGGCAGTACCTGAGGGGCAGTTAAGGAGGAGCGAAAGATTGCGCGCCCGTTTGGCCCCTTCTTAAAGAACAGGCGGGAAGAAGTCCCTTGCTCTGTCAACTTTCTCCCAATGCCGCAGGACCTGTATCCCTGTATTGCTTCATGAGAAAACGCAGTCTTTGTTTGGACATTACCCTAATAAAACACGAATTAACTACAGCCGTTGGTCTGGTTCCTGAGTCACATCCTGGGCCTGACACACTGAGACCCTTTTAAATCTTGACATAGACTTGAAGACTCAGTAGAAGATATTATTAAAATCATGCCTGCAGAAGTATCAGTCATTTCCCTTGAATTATCCCTTGAATTTCAGGATTTAGACATGCACATACATACGCATGTGCACACACTATGGTGCACTGATGTAGGTGAAAGATGCAGAAGCTTTCACAGAATCAAAACACATTTAAACAGCACTAAACGCTTTCAAGTGTCAGCCCAGGTCAGCATAATACAGTGTGAAAAACGTCAAGTCTCAAAGTAAACTAGCAGCATGTCAGTTAAACCATCTCCAAAAAACTTGATCATTTTCAGAGTATAGGCATGGTTTCACACATCGCTTCTCCTGTTTTCTATTCTGTATAAACTATTTCTTTGAACTTACATTGCAGCTGTACAATCCCAAATTTACACATGTGCAGCTTTTTCATTATGCACTAGGATTCTAGAAGCAGAAGTTGCAAAATATTGACATTGTATGCCATGTACTTCAATGCTTTACATAGGATCTGGAGAAAGATGCCCTTTCTGACAAAGCAAAGTTTACACAAAGCACATCATTGCAGCAATTTTTGTCATTAGAGCAAATACAAAAATAACAGCTTCTCCTTTTCTTGGAGTCAGCAGTGGCAAGCCCTACCAATTCTGAGGTTGCCTCTCTAGAGGTCCTTGGCAAGCTGGCCATGTGTCTCTAGACCTAATCAGGATTTTGTCAAATCTAGACCCATGTCTACTTAGAAGAGACATCTTTTGAGATGTTCACACCACTATGGGTTGTTCAGCTTTCAAGCAAAATAGGCAATTAAAGAGGCAGTGTCCACTATATCCGGGGGAGGGGGGGGAGGGACTGTATGAGCATACATTTTGAGCTGCATGTTGAGGCCATCTGGTCACAGGCGTCCATGCCACTTTTAATTTTATCATCATATTAGGGGCTGTGCCTGTTTGCTCCACCTGTCAACTCCCACACATTCTAACTCTCCCACTCTCCCTACATTACCACCCCCAGAGCTGTCCCTTCTTACCCCATGCAACTACTAACCGCCTTTCACCTTCCCAAACCCTTCTGAAACCACTTCTACTCTGCAGTCCTGCTTTTCACCTGTTTTCATCTTCATCCCCATTTCCATGCCTCCTATTCCCTCCTTTTTTGCAACCCCCATCTGCACCCCTATTTTCACCTTCACCGCTTTTTCCTCCCTTCCTCCTCCCTTTTCTCAAGTCCCCCTAGCACACAGACTACCCTTGTTCAGCTAGAGAAGGTCAAGTTCTCAAATGTTGTACATACTGTATATGGGTGCTGGATTGTTAATAAAATATGTTCTAAATTACTACACTGAATCTGGAACTTCATGTTGAAGACAACACATGGTACCAGAAATGAAATACATTGTGTGAAGGTACTATGGAATATTGAGGGCTTCGCATCCTTTATCTCTCTCATGAGGCAACTGAGGAATGGAAGATGGAGACATTTGAGTATGGTGAGAAAGAGCTACACTAAATACGGAAAAGTGGCTGTTTTAAACAATGCCAGAGGTTTGAGTAAAGCAGGAATTGAGGGACACAGAGAAAAATGGCAGTTAATGCCAGAATGAAGCAGGGATTGAGAGACACGAGAAAAATTGCAGTTTTAAAGAATGCCAGAGGTTTGAGTGAAGCAGGGATTGAGAGACACTCAATTGTGATTTTAAATAAAAGTTTGCATAGAGTGAACAAGGGTTTGAATACAGCAAGAAGGGAGTTGGGAAAGGCACTGTTGTTTGTGTTAGCTTCTGTGTTGTACCCACCTCATTTGTTAATTTTTTTTAAAACCCTTCAATTTTCCTCCCTTGACAATCTATTCAGACTTCTCTTGTTCTTTCAAACCACAATTTTTCTCCTGTCAGTGTCCCTCCCTTCTTGTTCCTATGTCACAGCCACTGATGTTGTGCAACCTGCCTTCTCTTTTGCTTCCCTACCCTTCATGCAAAGCCTGAATTGTGATGCAGCACTACAAATGCTTCAATGAAGGCTGAGTGATGACATATTATGTTTTGATTATATGTAAGAAAGAATTCTCAGGCTTGGAATTCTCATCTGAGATTGCTGCATTGTTATGCAATGAAGAAAGGAGAATCACTGCCCATCATTTTTTGACATGTAACTTTATATCAAATTTTCTTGAAAACGAAGAACACTGGGGGGAATTTCTTGTTGGGTTCTTTTTCCATTGTACCAACCAGAGCAAGGTTTTTCTTAGGTAATTCCCTGGCCAGTGGCACACTGGTGAAAAAGTTATAAAGTTGTTATATTCTGTCCAGAAGCTTGTAAACATGTTGTTACGTTTGGCCTAGGTTTCAAGATGTTGGGGCATTTTCTTCCTTCAGGGAGCACAAATAGGAGGTCAAAGACCAGAATGCTGAAAAGATGTAGCTTTATTCTGTGCACAGAGGCATTTTCTTCCTTCGCCTCCTATATTTAATCCTGTCCACATCCTCAGACTGCAACTCATTATAATTAGATGGTGCTTCAACTCCATCGCCAAGGGTCACATTCAGATGTTCGGGCCCCCTGAGAGGCAGGTCCTCCTGGCCACAGGACCAGTCACTAGAGCTATGCAGACAAGACAGAGTGGGCCTCTGATTTTCCCTATTGTGGGGGTCACATGCAGTCCCCCATCAACACAACAGCCACCCTCTTTAGCTCCCAGCTAAAGCCCGTCCTGCTCTATGATCACAACCAGCCTCCTGGAGAGATGCTCCACCTTCAGAACAATGGACACACAGGCCTGCCGAGGCTTGAGTCCTGGAGCCTCGCAGCTGGCGGATGCTCCCACCGCCCCCCCCCCAAGGAGGAAGGAAAGGCAAGAGAAATGGCAGCAAGCCGCACGAGGGGAGCGATAACCTTTTACCTGCTTGTCGCCCTCCTCCATGGTCTGTTTTTTTATTGTACCTTGTGTATTCTATTGGAGATAGATTGTAAGATATTACTTATAGATAGTAAGCCATCTATAAATGGAAACAACAACAACAATAATAATAATAATGGTGTAGGGATCTCCAACAAGCCTGAACCAGTTGAAGCATCAAGTTCAGCATGAATCTGAGTAATTTTTCCCTGGAAGTGATTCGCATATCTCTCACAACAAGCTACTGAGTGGTTCATTGTTGATAATACCACTCTGTGGAACACCCAGTTTACCACTCTAAACAGCTCCACAGAGGATAACAAAGGCCGAGACATGGGATCTCTCTGCCACTGACATGTGGTAGGAACAGCTATGTACTCATACCTCTCTTTGATTACATTCACACCGGCACTTGTGCCACCTTCACCCTAGCTAACGTCCGGCCTGCTTCATCGCCTAAAGCTCTTCAGTAAACCAAGGAGGCTCTCAGACTCCCCGTGGCTGGAGAGGGTGCTTAGGAACAATCATGTTAATGGCCCTTTCCATTTCACTGTTTCATAATGAAACCTGGGCCTCAACAGCAGCACCAGCAGCACTACCTGGAAAATTCCCCACAGCATTCAGAAATCCCTCAAATTTCATCAGTCTCTGGGGGCAGATCAATTTAGCTGGTCGTTCACCTCTACATATATGTCTGTATCATGAACATATGGTATTTTGGAACTGCAACACAGCCAAAAATGTGTTCTGCATCCTAGAGCAGTGTTTCCCAAACTTTCAACATGCGCGTACCCCTTTTGAGACATTGATTTTACCAGCGTACCCAACTTTCACAAAAATAATAGAGAGGTAAGGTATTATAACACATTCGTAATTCCTATAATTTCATATGAAATGTTTGTAAAAAAATAAATACAAAGTAAGTAATAAACATTTTAATAGAAATAATATTTATATAACAAAAATATATATTCAAAAATATAGAAATAATTCATATAATAATAATTAAAATAACTATTATTCAAACAAAAAAAACCATTCTGGAAATAAAGAGTAATACTTTTTTGGTATTAAAATTGTCAATACAAAACAACTGTTTAATGGGAGAAATGGAACTGCTTGTGACCAGATATTAGTGTGGCGATATCCGGTTCGATATTTGTGATCTTAAGACGAAGATGGGGCTCCACATCAATAATTCGGTTTCGTTCTTTTGTTTTGATGTTCACAAGTGCAGAGAATCCTACCTCACACAAATACAATGTGGGGAAGGGGAGAAGATACTTAACAGCTTTATTCGATAGAGCTGAATATTCAGAACTAATGCTTAACCAATATGAAGTCAGTTCTTTTTGTTCAAATTTTGCTTTCAGGAAACCATCTGAAGTCAGCTCCAAGAACTGTTCTTGTTCTGCATTTGAGAGATTATTTGGCAATGTATGAACACTCGTGAGGAAAAGATTTCTTATTCACTCAAAACTGCGGTCTGGTTCAGGAAAATACTTTCGAAGATCTTTCTGTAAACTTTCCAAGTGTTCTTTCATAGTTTGCAATACATAACTATCAAGTTTGTTAGCCGAGTTTGTTGAAGACATGGAAAGGAATCACATTAATTAAGACTGAGACGTTTATGCCATAGCTTCAATTTTAAGATCATCGTGCTCACTTTGTCTTGAACCTGGGAAGATGGATGTGAGTTTTCCTTGCAAGGAGAAATTAAGGTTATTTAAATGAGCAAAGATATCTGCAATGGATACTAATTTACATAACCAGTTCCAGTCATGCATACGGTCCCACAGGTTACAAGTTGCATCCAAGAAAACTTGAAGTTCTTCTCATAGCTCAAACAGGTGATTTAGGACTTTTCCCCGCGAAAGCCAACACACTTCAGTATGAAATAGGAGTTGTGTGTAGTCACTATCCATCTCATCACAAACCTCCCACCTAAAATTCACAGCTGATGAGCGGGCAGGCCAGGCAGGATGGGGGGAAAAACCGCTCGTCAGCCAAAGAACGGGAGATTCCCCAAGAGGGAAGTGGCTGGCGAGATGGCCACTGCAGGGCTGAAGATAGAGGAAAAACCCCACTGCCCAGCTTCCCGCTGTGAACATTTTTGTAGTCGAGCATATGCATAAATATTTTTGTGGCGCCATCTGTCTGTTTGTAGAAGCGTTTTTTGGTGGCCAAAGTCATTGCGACGGAGTCCGAGTCTTATGAGAAACTGGAGGGGTGCACGAAAATACAAGGAATGCATTAAGAGCGAAAGAGACTACACGTTGAATAACATCGGGATAAACCCTTCTTATATTGATCTTCCCTCACATGATTGTGTGAGAAACTGGAGAAATCACAAGAACTGCCACTAAAACCCAATGATAAAGTACAAAAAAAACCATTCGGCCACGTATCCCCTGAAGCCCTTTCGCGTACCACCAGGGGTACGCATACCACACTTTGGGAAACACTGTCCTAGAGAATTGAAGGAACTGGCTGAAGAACTCTCAGAACAGCTGTCTATTATCTTTGCGAAATCATGGAGGACTGGTGAAGTGCCGGATAACTGGAGGAGAGCTCATGTCCCTATCTTCAAAAAGGGCACAAAGGAGGAACCAGGAAACTACAGAACAGTCAGCCTAACATCAATCCCTGGAAAAACTCTGGAGCAGATTATAAAGCAGTCAATCTGTAAGCACCTTGAAAACAATGTAGTGATTACTAGGAGCCAACATGGATTTATGAAGAACAAATCCTGCCAAATTAATCTTATCTCATTTTTTTATCAGGTAACCTCCCTTGTAGATTGTGGGAATGCTGTGGACATAATGTATCTCGACTTCAGCAAAGCTTTTGACAAAGTGTACCATGATATTCTGATTAGAAAGCTAGCTAAATGTGGGCTGGATGGAACAACTATCAGATGTATCCACAGTTGGCTCCAGAATCATACTGAAAGAGTGCTTATCAATGGTTTCTTCTCAAACTGGGGAGAAGTAACAAGTGGAGCTCGGTCCTGGCCCAGTGCTCTTCAACATTTTTATTAACAACTTGGATGAGGAGGTACAGAGCATGCTTATCAAATTTGCAGATGATACAAAACTGGGGGGCACAGCCATGGAAGACAGAAACAAAATTCAAAAGGACCTTGATGGGCTGGAGCATTGGGCAGAAAACAACAGAATGAAAGTCAACAGGGAGAAATGCAAAGTTCTACACCTAGGAAAAAGAAACCAAATGCACGCTTATAGAATGGGGGATACTTGGCTCAGCAATACAACATGTGAGAAGGATCTTGGAATGGTCGTTGATCACATGCTGAGCATGAGCCAACAGTGTGATGTGGCTGCAAAAAAGGCAAATGCTATTTTAGGCTGCAGTAACAGAAGTATAGTTTCCAAATCATGGAAAGTATTAGTTCCCCTCTATTCAGCACTGGTTAGGCCTCATCTTGAGTACGGCGTCCAGTTCTGGTCTCCACACTTCAAGAAGGATGCAGATAAACTGCAACAGGTTCAGAGGAGGGCAACAAGGATGATCAGGGGACTGGAAACAAAGCCCTATGAGGAGAGACTGAAAGAACTGGGCATGTTTAGCCTGGAGAAGAGAAGACTGAGGGGAGATATGATAGCACTCTTCAAGTACGTGAAAGGCTGTCACACAGAGGAGAGCCAGGACCTCTTCTCAATCGTCCCAGAGTGCAGGACACACAATAATGGGCTCAAGTTGCAGGAAGCCAGATTTTGACTGAACATCAGGAAAAACCTCCTAACTGTTAGAGCCATACAACAATGGAACAATTACCTAGAGGGGTACTGGGCTCTCCGACACTGGAGGCAGCTGGACAGCCATTTGTTGGGAATGCTTTGATTTGGATTTCAGCATTGAGCAGGGGGTTGGACTTGATGACCTTATAGGCCCCTTCCTCTACTATTCTATGAATCTATGAACTGTATGCTGTACAATTTGGATGGCATATATGGCCTCACTTGACATCTGAATGGTATTAATTGTTCATCAATTGTAATATTCTTACATGGCACAAAGCATTGCAGGGCAACTTTGTATCTCACATTGGTAGTTCAGTGTTGAAACCAACCCACAGTTACTGGACTAACTTTTAAACAGCTTATAAAGAGAAGTTAAAGGATAGCTGACTAAAAACAAAAAAGCACAGAGAATTGAATACAGCTGAATCATCCACAAAACTAAAAAATTGGATTGAGTGACGAACCACTCTCACACACCCAAAGACACTTGCACTTTTGGCAGAAATTTCTGCCAAACCTGAACTACACCAATTTTGCAGTGTGGATGCAGTTCTAGCTATAATGTTATAATGAAGCTTTGGGTCTCTGTTGCTAGTGCTGTTGCATCTTTGCTCCAACAACCCATGGCTTACAAGGGGCACAGGAAAATTAATTAGCTTCCTGCTAATACATGTTGTAATTCAACATTGACAGCAGTGATAATTAAATTTTATCATGCTTTAACCACAAATGATCAATGACAAATGCCCTGTACTGCGCTATACAGAATCTATATGCACTGAATGCGTTATGAGTTATGCTCACATATCTGGCTCTTAGATCCACCTGCTGTCTTCACCCTGAACTTTAAAGAAGGCTCAAATATGTGTAGTCCCAAATCTATGAGATTGTTACCCCCTGAGAACTGGGGGTATACTTTTTTCCCATTAATTGGACTTCTACAGAAATGTCGTGTCAGATGTAAGTATCAGGTGGTCTCTGGGGTGGGGCAGGTAAATGCAATCATTCCCCCACCACACAGAATATAGTTAAAGACACTTCTATGCAGTGCTCAAATGACCGACAGGCAGATCATCCGTTATTTAAAAAAGAGTAGAAGTATAATAGTTTTATGCAAATTCTCTTTTCCTGGCAACTTCAAGTCATACCAGCCTTTCAGACCAGTGCTCCTTTAGGTCTGGAGTAAGCATACAAATAATTAAAAAGCAGAAATATGAAATCACCAAATTACATAATCTATGAAGAAATGAGAAAGTCTGAGGGTTCCATCTGAAGCTTCTGTCACAAGCTAAAGCAAACAGAGAGAGACGTGTGTTACAAGTCAAGCTAACTGATGCTCTGATTTGGCTATGTAATTTGTACTGGCACAACTTGCTTGTAATCAAATCCACAGGAGCTGAAACAAGATAAGCAAGACCCTAGGAGCTTTTTGGATTTTTTCCCATTGGGTCATTTCATTTGCACACGTTAGTGGCAGCAGCAATAATTTGCTTCCAGAGATTAGCATAAAACGAATTCAAGTCTCCTGCAATGAAGATTCACAGTCTTCAGTATTTTAAGTGACAGAGGGGATGACTGAAGACAAACTGCCATCAAACGAATAGGGCAGGTCAGAAAATAATAGATAATGGATATGTGTTTTAAGCTCCGAAGGTGAAAAATGTTATGAAACATGGATAGTGTATGCTATTGTGGAATGGTGTAGTAAAAGAAGACTCACTTACCTATGGTGCAGTTTGTAGTTATTTTTCTCCGCTTGGGGTTGTGTCGAAGCAGTTCTAACTCTCGTTTGGTTGGCTCCCATGTTGAATATTTCTCTCCAATACCTGAGTAATTAAGAGAAATATATCTATGTACTTCAGAGTGCTGCTTGCAAAAGAGCTACAAGGGTACTTTGCAATATAAACTGTACCATCTATTAAGTTAGAATCCCCATACGTGTCACCCCAACAGTTGGCTTCCTTTTCTCTATAGTTCAGAAAGGCAGCAATTGACCTTCACAATATGTTCCCATAAACAACTGCTAAAAGCATACAAAAGCAGCTTTTTGTATAGAATTCCTACCCGTTTCCAAGAAACAGTTTTCTCTCTTCTCCTCACCCAACAATGGGTAAAAAACCTTCAATTAAAAGCACAACAGAAGATTGCCCCTCATGTAGGGAATTTGTTTCAAGCACCCACCATTCTCTTTGGATTCAGAGAGGTCATACTGTCACAGCACAGTTACTTCCTGAAACTAAATACAGATTGGTCTAGAAACAGCCTTACTGTGTCCAGATCTATTCAATAAAATATGGCAAATAGAACAAAAAAGAAATCCAACTTCATTTGAGAAACTACACATCTACTCTAAAGAGACATAACACAGAATCAGATATATAACAAGTTACACCAAATAAAGTATTTCAAAAAATCATACGTTTCAAGATGTACTAATGTAAGCCCCATACCCCTTGAAACTGTAACTGCAGACAGGATCTTCAGAAATATAGGTAAGGACCCAAAGAACCATAAAACAAGTTCTATGACCCCAAGGTGGTTTTAGACTCATCCGTCTCAAAGAATAATGCCCTATGAATGGTAAAACAGGTTTTGAAACTGAGCAATTTCAAAGGTCATTCTGGTGATCAGATATTCAAAGTAAAATAAAAAAAATCACCAGGCCAGTGCAAACCTCTGGGTTAGTCTAAACAGCTCTTTGGTTGCAGGCTTCAATTAATCTGTGTACTTCTGAAAAATATTTAGATGTACTACTGAAAAATATTTAAATGCACTCATTCAAGAGGATAAAGCAGGTGGTGTGTACGGTTACAGGCACATACACATTCTGCATTGTATGCTATTAAGTGTAATAGTTCTTTGATATTCCACTTCAAAAAGTGCTCAACAAATACTACTCAACATGTATGAGACATTTTTACTCCAACAATTTGTGTGTGCGTGTTTTACTTTAACTTGTGCACTGCTTTGGGTGACTTTTTGGGGGCAGAGAATATGACCAAAAACTTCCTAAGTGATCTTCCAATAAATGGAAGATTCTCCATCTGAGATGCAGCAAAACAGAGATTCCTCCAAAAAAGGAGGAACACTTTCACAGTTTACTAGAAACATTGAGATCTTTGTGACCCTTTTTTTCCTCCTAACTGAAGAGAAGAAAAACAAATACCACACAAGAAAATAAAGGGAAAACCAATTTCCATGAAATAGTGGGTTAAACAGCTACAGTGCTTCAATACACTGCATAGTCTCCATTTGCATTGATGAATAAGACACCATTAAAAACATGTACATACAACAAAACTATTTTGCCAGAAGCTTCTTTCCGGCATCTAAAATTACCCTTTAGCAAATACATTACTGAAGTTCACCTGCTACCACAACCTTCTACTGCTTTAACTGTTTGAAAACCTTATAAATCTAATATTAGGTTAAGCTACAGTTAGCATGAAGAAGTTAAGCTGGTACAGTCTGTCAATGGAGTTGATTAAAGAGATTTCAAGACAAACTACGAACAAATATTCAGTATGTAAAGTAAACATGTAATAGACACGGCAAATCAAGCTGAAAAGGCATACATATTTGTGTGGATTAGTAACAAACAAAATTCAACTGTCCTGTCTATAGGAAAGGATGTGTTGCAATTGGCCAGCTAAGCAGCAAAAAATAACGACACAGATACGTGTACAAATATTTAGAGCAAAACAGCTTAGATAACTAGGTTCTCTTCAGAAAATTAGTTTTGTTCAATTTTAGAGGGCAAGCCAACTAACGGATTAGGTTTCCCATTTCTTTGGAAAGAATTTAAAGCAAACCAAGGTACCACTCAAATATTTAAGAATGACGATGACAATATTTCAAGCAGATGTACAGCTGTCTTTTCAGCACAAAGTCTGTCATGACAGATATAGATGGAAATAAAAATCTCTGCGTTAACGTAATGACAACAGTACTAACTAATCTGAAACTAGATTCACAGACTGACTGGGAATGATCAAAGAATACTGTCAGCTCACTATTTTCCACATGACAGTGGGTGTTTCCGACAGGGACTTGTACAGCTAACCAGTGAAGCATTAATAGATCAGGTCTACAAATTTACAGAAAAGGAATATATGAACAACTGTGTGTAGCTAAGACATTTTTTCTTCAGAGTGAGAAAAAATCCACATTTTGAATATAAAACTACCATTTTACACTTAATAATCAGAGCTGGAAGGGATCTTGAAGGTTATTTAGTCCAATGCCCTGCTGACTGTGAGATCCGCAAGGTGCAATTCCAGCATCCCTGACAGATGCTCATCCAGCATAGGACAGACCACTATCTCAAAGTCAGCCTATTGAACTGCTCTTATCATTTAATAGCAATAAAGCATTTCTGTAGCTCTCCAAGAGCATTGAAAACACAAATATATTGGGAAAGGACCCTCTTGGAGAGGGTCTAGGTTTGGAGAGACCTAGGTTTAAAACCCTCCAATTATACCCACTGGGTCACTTTGTGCCAGCTGTGCTCCCACAGGGTTGTAATCCAACTAAATCGTCCCATCAGCCCTGTGCAATGAAACTTCTTCCTCTCCCCTCCCTGCATGCCCCCCATCTACTCAGGAGGGTTGAGGGAAACCCTAGAAAAGATGGGGGTACATGGAGAGAAAAGAGAGAGGAAATCCCATGGCACAAGTGGAAATCCTTGCGCTAACTGGATAATTTTGTTGGATAAAACCCACAGCCTAACCAACTTCAGAAGACTTCTTGAGGATAAAATGTATCCCATCCTGAGCTCTAGGGATTCAAGTGTAATGATGTGGTTCTCTCACAATAAGTTGCTGGGCCTTTTTTAAAAAAAAATTCTTTCTCTTTAGGGGAAGGGACCGTAGCTCAGTAGAAGACATGCTTTGCATGTAAAACATCCCAGGGTCAATCCTATTCTTGACATCTCCAGTGAAAAAGTATCAAGTAGAAAGTTGAAACCTCTACTCAAGACCCCTAGAGCGCTCTTGCCAGTCAGGGGAAACAATACTGGATTAGACTGACAAACTATAAAGTACCTTCTTATGTTCCTCTCTCATTCATTATTACAACCCTTAAGGTAGAACAGTATTACCCCGTACTGCAGACAGGTTTCAAAGCTGAGAGACAGCAGCTTGACTAAAACGCTAAGCCAGTTTATGCTGAGGTGATCAGAACTGGAAACTTCCCAGCTGACAGTCTTTACCACTACATTAAACATTCTACATTTTCATGTGCTTCAATTCTAGTTTTTAAAATATTATTAGAAGAGTTATCTTGTAGCCAATAATTTTAAAATATCACATTTACCTGGTGTTTCCAGGCTATGATCACCAATGGTACACCTCAAAATTTTCTTTTCCCTTTGGTATTATGATAAAAAATACCTGGGCACTCAAGGAGGACTTCATTTGAGCTTCAGATAATACTTAAATTGTATGCAAGTCATACAAACTTTAATGGGTCGTGGCTGCATATTTAGCACTGGGCCAGCAACTCCGCAACTTACATTTTGTCCAGACCAGCTGTTTTGCTCCTTCAAGTTAATTACTTCTCAGTCAAAGACAAGCACATTTTAACATGTTTAACAGGTTATTCAATTATCAAACTAGACACAAGGTTTAAAAATACCTTCACAAATATTTACAGTCAGGTATACTTCTGTATTCTTATCTTAAAATGGCTTTTACATAAAACATTTTATGTCATGATTTTCTTGTTCTAAAATCCATCACTTTATTTTCCCTCCAACTGAACTACTTCAAAAAATAAGGAGTCAAATGCTTATGCTGGGAGATGAGGAATGGTCCACAGCAATATTTATAACACAAGAGAAGGTGCTAAAGCTTTATTTTAAAAGCCCTTTTTGTGAAGCAATTATATCTAGATTTAGACAGATTCTTTTAAACTGCTTCAAGTTGGCCAAAACAATGTCTACTCTGCTTTCCTCCAAAAAAGAGGGAAGGCATATTTTGGAGTAGCTCAACCATGGGAAGATCATGCAAAAGTTTATTCATTTTGTCACCTCCTGAAACACACTTTCTATAATAGGAAATCAATTTATATACAAAAAGGTGGTACGATTCTTGTCTTAAAAAGGTAGATAGTCATCACAGGGACGCTTGTTAGTGAAATGTGTCACCAGGTCACACTTCTTACCTGTCATTGTACACTGGTAGTGAGAAACCATTGTTGGGGTGAAGGCTAAAAAAGAAAAAATTAGGGAAAGCAAACTGAATAACAAAACAAATGTGTACATATACTTGTGTGTAAATATTTACAGATATACATACTATATGTGTACACAGAGTGTGTGCTTATAAAGCTGGCACATTCTATAATCACACAGCAAGAGGGGCATTTTGTATGAAGGGAACAGAGTTCTTATTTACTATGCTTAAAAGGGTAGATTTATTCTGTCATAATTAACTGGGCATAATCACAAGGGAGGGGGGTTATTTCACTGCAAGTAATTTTTAAAAGTTAAGAGTGCCTGAAATTTTATGAGGTTTGCATGTTAAGCAGCCTAGCCTTTGGTACCCCAAAGAGCTGTTGATCTCCCTATAATTAGTTTTTATCTTTGATGGGCAGAAGGGCCAGGTGTAACTAAGAATGAAAGTGAGAATTCTTTTAGCAGATACTTAAAAGAAAATCAAACCTTGTAGCTTCCAAGCCTTCCGTTGTTCTTCTTTGGCAATTTGTTCCATATCTTTGTCGTATATGTAATCTTGACACATAAAGCAGTATATACCCCCATACAAAAGGTCTATGGCTGCAGAAACAGAAAATGGTGGGGAGAAAGAAAAGGTAAAATTTAAAAACACAGGCATTGGCTTCCATAACAGCATCTCTACACCCTCCTCCAAAAAAGGGGGTGGGGAAAAAGGACAAAAATACCAAAACATACCATGTTTTCTACGACAAATTAAGCAATGAGTATTGAAATGTATTTCTCAGCTTTTCTTGGCAGTTAAAATTATTTATTGCCATGGACTCTCAAATTTAAACTCAACATGACCACCACTATGCAAATTCTTTTCCTTCAATTTCAAATACAGGCAAACCTCTAAGAACTAGAATATAAACACACCTTGCAAATTAAAACGGCAATCCATTAGTGTTACCTTGAACTTAAGATGTGCAATCATAGCAAGCTGCAACAAATGTTTATTACACTTGTTCTGTCTGAGGTCAAAGTGGTCAAAATCTGTATCTTTAAGGTAATCAAAACCTTTTTTTTCCTAAGATGCACCTCAGAACATTCCTCTCATTTTAAGGGTTCTCAATAAAGTACATACATCACAATTCACGTCTCTATTGACTAAACTGTACAAATCACAGATCTAGTATTTCCAAAGCTGCCATGGTGTAAAAGCATGGCTCCAAGGAACCAATCCTCAATTTTTTAAAAGGGATTCTGTCAAAACAACCATTAAATCATAGGTCACCTCTGTGACAACATATTTCTGAGATCCACTGATGATTTTGCTATCATCCTGTGTAAAATGTATGAAGATCCATGAGGATCCATGCCTTGAACCAATGCTTTTGTGGTGCTACTGTAGTCTTTACTGTGCAATCACTGTAAGGATAGTAGTTGGGGGGGGGGTGTCATGTAAAATCAAGCAAATTCAATTTTTATACAAACTCTATGGAAAAGCAAAGAATTTGTGCAAGTGTGTGTACTTTCTCACTTACTGGGGGGGAAAGCAACCAGAGGGGTTGGTGCCCACTGTACTCTAAATTCAAAATGTGCCTGCAAAGGTTGGTGGCCTCTGTAAGACACAGTGCCTTGAAAAAGTAATCAGACCTCTGACCAGTGCTCTCGTATTACTGAATTACAAATGGTACATTGTAATTTCATTCTGCATTATATTTTATTTTGAAACACTGAAACTCAAAATCAATTACTGTAAGGCAACATTGGTTTTATATTGGGAAATGTTTGTAAGAAACAAAAAACTGAAACATGTTGCTTGCATAAGTATTCAACCCCTACACATTAATATTTGGTAGAGCCACCTTTCGCTGCAATAATAGCTTTAAGATTTTTGGGGTAGGTATGTACCAGCTTTCCACACAGCGTCGGAAGGATTTTGGTCCATTCTTCCTGGCAGATTCACTCCAGGTTGTTCAGGTTGGCTGGATGTCGCTTGTGGACCACAATTTTCAAAGAGCGCCACAGATTCTCAATGGAATTAAGATCAGGACTTTGATTGGGCCACTGTAGGACATTCAGCTTTTTGTTCTTGAGCCACTCCAATGTTCTTGGGATCACTATCCTGCTGAAAAGTGGATTTCTTCCAAAGCTTCAGTTTTTTAGTGGACTGAAGCAGGTTCTCTTGCGTATTTCCCTGTATTTTGCTCCATCCATTCTTCCTTCAATTTTAACAAGATGCCCAGTCCCTGCTGATGAGATGCATCCCCACAGCATGATGCTGCCACCACCATACTTCACTGTAAGGATGGTGTGTCTTGAGGCATGGGCAGTGTTAGGTTTGCGCCACACATAGCGCTTTGAGTTTTCTGACCACAAAACCCTCTCCCACATTGCAGCTGGAACACTCTCATGCTTTTCGGCAAACTCCAGACGTGCTTTCAGATGGTACTTTTTGAGTAACAGCTTCTTTCTTGAAAGCTCTGCATAACACAGGCCTGTATGGGAGGGTTATGCAGAGCTCTCAGTATGGTTGACTGGGGCACCATTACTCCACTCCCAGTCACTGAACTCTGTAGCTCCTTCAAAGTTGTTGGCCTCTCTGTGGCTTCTCTCACGTCTCCTTGTTCAAGCGCTGAGTTTTGAGGGACTGCCTTTTTTTGTCAATGCCTGGGTGGTGTAATGCAGCTTCCACATCCTCATCATTGAACCAACTGTGCTCATTGGGATATCCAAACACTTGAATATTATGTTGGACTCTTTTCCTAATCTATGCATTTGTATTACATTATCTCTCACTTCTGCAGAATGCTCATTGGTCTTCATTTCCCTTCAGATCCGCAGCCTGACCAATGAGCCTTCAACAGTGGGGTTTTTATCCTGACAATGTGACAGCAACTTTAATGGTTCACAGGTGGAGACCAATGCTAAGGTAACTGTGTCCTCGATAGGGCAATTTCTTTCATCTGTGTAAAAATGGGAGCTTCCACAGCATGGGGTTGAATACTTACGCAAGCAACGTTTCAGTTTATGTTTTTTACAAACATTTCGCAACATAAAACCAATGTCACCTTACAATAATTGATTTTGAGTTTCAGTGTTTCAACCTAAAGTATCATACAGAACAAAATTACAATGCATCATTTGTAATTCAGGAATATGAAAGCATTGGTCAGGGGTCTGATAATTTTTCCAAGACACGGTATTTACAGCTAACAGTGCAGAGTAGAAGCAAGCACACGTTTGTGGAACAGTGCAGAATACTGACTGGCTATTGAAAGACAGCATATAACGTCTGCGTCTGAGCCATTTTAATCCAGCATGCTTTACCAAACATGAGTTTGCAGTATACAGGGGTACACTGCAGGTGCTTTGCTCCTCCCTTGGTCCCTCACCACTGCCAGAACCTAAGGCGCAACAAGAACTGCACAGGATTTGTTTCTATTGTATTTGGAATCTAACTTAAAAATGAAATTATTAAAATGAATAATTATTAAATTATTTTATTAAAATGTATTAAAATGAAGTTTAAAATATTAAAAATAAAAATTAATTTCCATATCTTCTGTATAGCTGACTGCTCAGAAGCATTGAAGTGGTCTTATGTTCTACACAGCTCCTAGAGATTACTACGCACAGCTTAGAACATGCTGGCTCTACTGGCCACTTTTTTAAATCTTAATTGAAGATACTCAATTGAAGATACTCAAGAAACAACCCCAAGCTATATAAGCAACCTCCTTTCTTCTTACTTTGTTTCAAAAACTCATAGTAGACAGAATTAGAATGTAAACCATTAAATATCCCATTTCCTTTGACATCTTCATGTATAGTTGTCCTGGCTTCTGAAGAACTTCCATGTATGCAAAGACTGAGAGCAGCATTTGAAAATATCTTAAAATTAGATTTTCCAAAGTATGTTGTGAGAGCTGTTCTTTCAACAGAGCCAATAACCTGTGTTTCAACAGTGGCTGGAGACCTTTCATAGGCTTTACCTTTGAAATATACTATTTAAGAAGTGCCTCTTTGCATTCCAAGTGTGCACTGCTGTTGCTTCGGAACATTAAGACAACCAAAATAAGCTAGCGATATCATGTATCTTAACCTCAAAAGATGAAGTAACTACCCACATTCTATTCCTACCATTCTTGCTTATAATCAGTATAGATGGTAATTTAAAAAAAATTAAAATGCCAATTTTAACAGTTGCATAGAATATGGTACTTGCTTATATAACAGTGACATACAATGTAACAGTTGCTATAGCAATAGGGTGGGAGGATGTCAGGAGTCGCATAAATCAATATCTGAATGTTATATTTTAAAGTAGTCAGATATTTTAAAGTGAATTGTTTATCACAGCCATAAATATATTGAATATACTGCAACTTTACTGTAAATTACCTGTGCACATTACAGTTGAAACTTAAAAACAGCAGTCAATTATTACAAAGTCCTCCACTATTTGATATGCTGTACCTGGAAATTTGAAGAGAAACTAGATACTTATGGGTCTCATTTTATTATAATCCTGCCTCATGAAGGATTTTCAAAGTAAGATGGGAAGGTGGAACAAAGGCTGTTTTGTAGCTTGCTGCTACTATAACTTCTTCCATTAAGATCTATTTAGTATTCACCATCTCTGAATTCACACACATTTTTCCAGAGTGACTTTACCCAACCACATTTATGGATTGTGGGGCCAAAGCCTGCATCAAGCCTTATAAATCTTTTTTGTTAGCAGTGCATGTGGGCAAATTAGTTTCATGAATAAACTTCCTGAAGCAATCAGACAGCATCTCAAAATATGCTTGTTGTCTAGACTTCATGCTCATAATACACCTTGGCAAGCCACTCAATGATGAACTGTGTCTACACCCTACCTTTTGCACATTCCCTGTCAGATCTGCTCTCACCTATGTACTTGTACCTAAGCAGCTATTGCCCCAGCCATTTATTGGTTAGGACCAGCAGCATAAACCTCCACATGCCTCAGTTCCTCACCCAGAAATACAGTCAATGTTTCAGCTGGCTGTCCCTTTTTTAGACCTACATGCACTATAATGTCGAACTTAATTTTCCCAGCATGGAGCAGGGGTCTGGATTTTCAATATGATAAGAGTCTCCTGCCAGGCAGATTTGTTTTTGCAAGGCTTAGGTAGGAACATTTCTTAAATATCTGAAAGACTGCCTGATCAGCAGAGAGGGTAGTTCTGCCACCCTTTGAAGTTCAGGGGATGGTGGCCCAGGACAGGGCATTCTCTCTGGTGGCCCTGTCAAACTCCCTTCAGCTGAGGTGCATCTGGCAACTTCATTGTACAGTTTTAGGCAAATGCTGAAGACATATCTCTTTACCCTGGCTTTTGACACCTGGGACGTATATTTTTAGTACCCACCCTATTTTGATATTTCAGGTTGTTTTTAATTGTTCTTAATGCTGTATTTTAAAATTGTTGTAACCTTCCCTGGGACCTTTGGATGAAGGGCAGGTAATAAATGTTGTTATTAATAACAATAATAAACATTTCCATTGTTTAATATGAACTCATCAGGTGGGATATATGGAAACAAAGGTTGCAACAGGCTCTGTAAGTTATGGGTGTGAACCCCTAAAGCGTACATAGTGGTTCTCTGTTCTACTGTGTCATCTGTTCTCACTAATTCTGAGTAACAACCCTGTGAAGTTAGGGCAGAGAAATTATTGCAACTCAGCAGGTTTCGAAGTTGAACAGGGATATGAACCTGGGTTTGTCACATCCAGTCATTGTATCACACTGGCTTTCCAACAGAGCAAAGTAATACTCTGACCTAACATTCATTTGGTGTCAGACAGAGTCACAGAAGAGGTGGTGTCCAAAATAGGGATAAAGTTGCACTGGGATTCAAGCTACTGCTGTTGACAAATTTGAAGAGTTCTGCTGTAAGGCAAGACAGTTAAACCAGTTTTTCCCCCCACGATATTGTTGGCAGACACAACCAGTGTACTGAGACATACCCTTTGTACCCTATAAGCACCAGTATCTTTTCTCCATCTTTTTTTTAATCCCTCCAGCAGCAACTAAAGACTGGGATTCAAGTATACTTATATAGCTGTGGTAATCATCTGGATAATGAACAGATTTGTTTGTTATTTTCCCGATGCAAGGGATGGTTGGGCAAGAATTTCAACGGCTTGATGAAGAGTTTGGGCTATACTTTACTTGAAATAGTCCCCAAATCATGCTTGCTATTAGAGACATAACAGCTAAGTGTGTCTGTCACATGGTTCAACAGCTTCTGTTTATTTACCATGTCCAACTAAAGAAAAGCAAAGGGGAAACCTCAGTGATATAGTGTAGAGGAGTCAGATGCTTAGGGAGATTGAAAGGTGGTTGGAACCACTACACAGCAAAGTGGCAGTTTCCTCCATGCAGGAGCTAGCTGAATGCAGATCCTTCCATTTGCCTATCTCCCACATCAGACCATAAATGCGTATCTTCAAGGCAGAACTGACCCTGTTGCCAGGCTTGTTCTCAATACAATTTATATCTCACCTACCAATCCTAAAAGGTATCACAAAGTGGCTTAGAATTAAAAAAGTATCACAATTAAAAACCACAACAGGAAAGATGCAGCTAACAATTTAAAATCAAGCCAGCAGTCAACCAAGAATGAATCAGAAACTGCAGCAACAGTTTTACCAGTCTAGACAGAAAGGTTTTAAGCCATCCTATGAAAGATGGCAACTATGTCTGGTGGGGCTTTCTCACTTAGGCAAGGAGTTCGATACGAAAAATATCACTACTAGGAAGGCTCTGCTCTTGCTCTTCCAAGTAGCTACTAAGAGACCATCCCCCTTGAAGATCAAGAGTCTACAGGTGAATAAATGGATGCAGGGGTTGCTTCAAATTCCTTGGTGTCAGTACACTGTTTACAGGGGCATCTCCATCACAGCCAGCTGTCCAAGTGAATAATTCACTAATGGGGAAAAAACCTTGCCGTTTAAGAACATATCTATAACCAACAGATATTTCTATCAAATTTTAAAAAGCAAGGAATTGGGCAGCTATAATGAATGCACCAGGAGAGCAGGAGACCTGACCTCCTCTCTGAGATATTGTACTGCCCTACAAATTTGTAAAAATGCAATTTGGGTTGGTCTTTCACAGTCCAATCCACTTCCTGTGTAGCTTCGAAGAATTTGTTAACATGTGTCTCTGAGCATATGGCGAGTAGTGGCAACACCTGCAATCAGGACTGCATCTCCAAAGATGGAGAATTACATTTTTGTATGTTTGTTGGTGTTCTTCTTACTTTGCTTCTTTCCTGTGTTATTACTGTTTCTGCACAGAATCTAACCTAGAAAGTTATATTTGTCATTATTCATCCTAGAAATCTGTGTCAAATCTATTTTTATTACTTTCAAAGCCTTTTTATTGGTCAATGTCATATGATGGTGAAGACAGCCCTTTGTGTTTCAAACTGGAGGTTATGTTCTTTTTCTGTTTTGGATGCATTAACAGTTGAATCTGAAACTGCAGTTTGATGCAAAATCAGACTGATTACAATATGTTGCTACTTAAGCAATAAATCTAGCTGTTGGAAAAAACAAACTTGGCCTGCCCAAGATGCATGTGTTCAGCCTGCTATGCTTAAACCACTTCACTTAAGGAAGGGTGGGCATGGTCTATTAAAAACAGAGCACACCTAGAAATTTGCTAGAATATATTTCACCTCCCACTGTTTTATCTTGTGCAAACTGAGACACTTGTCATATCCATTGCAAACTATTCTGGAGAACAGTAAGTGCCATTATTGCACAATTTTGTGGTGGTTTTTTTAGTGTAAATTATGCAAAGTGTTGCTGTCTTTCACATATTCACAGAAAAAGAGGCAAAAGAAACTTCACTAAAATTGCAAAGTAAATAAAATGCATTTAAAGTGACTATCTGAACTATATCAACTATCTTAATATTGCTACTTCCTCCCTGCTAAAACAAGATCAGCACAGCACATGTCTTGTTTCTGTTACTTGGGTTGATTGCAGGTGTTGCCACCATTCACCATATGCACGTTATCAAATTCTTTGGTATATTATAATAGAGGCACGTTACCAAATTATTCCAAGCTGCACAGGAAGTGGATTGGACTGTGAAAGAACAACCCGAATTGTGTCTGCATTTTGACAAATTTATAGAGCGGTACAATATCTCAGAGAGGAGGCCAGGTCTCCTGCTCCCCTGGTGCATTCACTATAACTGCCCCAATTTCCCTGCTTTTTAAAGTTTGATAGAAATGTCTGTGGGCTATAGATACATTCTTAAACTGCAAAGGTTTTTTTCCTATTAGTGAACTTGTTTTGCTGATTAGTGAGTTGGGAATTGCCTGTTTCTCTGCTTTTTAATCCGGGAGGTAAGAAATGGGATCTTGTGCAAGTATGCTGAGAATGGATTGATCATTTGTATGCTTACTGAGTTCAATGGGATTTATTCCCTGCAATCATGCTTAGGATAGGTGAATCTGACCATGGGGGAGGGGGGCAGGCAGGATGGGGAGGGGAGAATGAGGGCAGGTTTGTACATTTGCATGCTTATTGAGTTCAGTGGGATTTACTCCCATGCAATCATGTTTAGGATAGGTGAAACTGACCACAGAGGAGGGAGGCAGGGAGGGGAGGAAGAAGGAGGGGGAAGAGGAAAGGCAGGTCTGATCATTTGCATGCTTACTGAGTGCAATGGGATTTACTCCCGTGCAATCATGCTAAGGATAGGTAAAAACTGACGTGGAGGAAGGGGAAGAGAAGGGAAAGAAGGGGTAGGGGTAGGGGTCGGGAGGAATGGATAAAATTGAGTGGGTGGGCACTGGGCAGAGGGAAAGCCCCTTTCCTTTCCAAAAGGAAAACATTGTGAACAGTATTCATTGTTTTTCAGGGTTTCCCCTACCTTTTTATTTGACAGCAGGCACATGTAGTCTCCCATTCAAATTTAAACCAAAGCTGTCCCCGGCCACATCCACACCAGAACTTTATTTCACTTTAGACAGTCATGGCTTTTCCCAAAGAATCCTGGGACATGTAGTTTGTGAAGGATGCTGAGAACTGCTAGGAGACACCCCATTTCCCTCACAGAGATACAATCCCCAGAAGAAGGGCTGACTGTTAAACCACCCTGGCCACTGAAGCTCTGTCAGGGGAATAGGAGTCTCCTAACAACTCTCAGTACCCTTCACAAACTACATTTCCCAGGATTTCCAGGATTCTTTGGGGGAAGCCATGACTGTCTAATGTGAAATAAAGGACTGGTGTGGGTGTGGCCGGCTGCGAGTTTGCCTTTTAGCATACTGATGGTTCTTACTGAGCATGCCTGTGCTTATAATTGACTTCAATGTTAAATTTCTTAAATTAATTAAAAATCAGCCAGGCAGTTTTTTAACTTTTAAACTGCAGAGGATGAAGGTCAGAGTATGGGGCAAGATCAGAGTATAGGATTACAGGTACTCTGTGAACATGGCTGATTTTTAATTAATTTCAAGAATTATGAGACCACTGACAGAAAAAAGTCCCACAGTGGTCTGGATTTTATTTTGCTTGTTTTACATGTCGAACTCTCGATTCTCTGAGTGTTTTGTGTATTGCCATGAAAACTTAGAGGGTTGTTAAGCAAGCGTTTCTGAGTTCAGGACTATTAAGTTTTAAAGGTTTTGTTTTGGAATGAGTTTATGGGAAGCAGCAGAATGGCATGAGGGGTATTTTCAATTTAACATTGCGGAATGCGCAAAATCCATGCTGGCTATAGTATACAGCCACTCTCATGGCTGTATAACTCAAACCTGATTAGAAGTTATTATTATTAGTCATAGCAGTCATCTGCACAATCTCTGCAAAAAGAAACTGGAGAGTTTTAAAGATCATGATACTGCCTGTTCATAATCTTATTTATACAGATTTGCAATTCATACAGAATATGGGGGGGGTTGAACTCTCAAAGTTTACTGCTACTGCTTCTCTTAGCAATGTACGTTTCCAGACCTACCCTGAAAGTCATTATTTGCTTCATTACAAATGTGTATTTTGGCTGCCCAGGAATTCACATTCACCCTCCCATACAATAGTAATTGATCTCCCTGTGGCTCAGAAATTATGCACAGATGCACAAATCATAAAACAGTAAGACAACATGCATCTTAGCAATGGTTCCTATACAGGTCCTACTGTAGCACTTTGCTATCTATGCACAGAGAAAGGAAGAAAAAGAAAACATGTTCCTACTGCAGAATTCCATCAGTGACTAGATTCAAATAATAATACCGTTATTAGTTTTTGTTCTTTCACATCCCATTTAGCCATTATAAGCAGTTCATAGGACAATGACTGTGGAGTTTCTAAACTCTTCAATCCAAAGTTATTCTAGGTCAGACTGTTTGTTCACCTAGCCCAGCATTATCTATTCTAAGTAGCAGCAGCTTTCCGGGGTCTCAGACAGAAACGTCTTTCACCACTTGTCCTGAAACAGAACTTTTTTAGATTTCGCTCTTTAGAATAAAATTATACTTCATACTTTGCAGAATAAAGAAATAAAATTCCAGTATGCTACTTAATTCTCACCATGGTTTTCCTGATAAAATATTCGTTGATTCAACCCATTTCTATGAATTGTGTGAATTGAGTAAGTAGACAAAATTAAGTTCAGCTGGAAATTGACATGGACACCTTCTGGGCCTCTCAGCTGCTTTTTATACTGTGCAGCATGACAGCTTGATGCACTGGTTAGTTTGGATTGGTAAAAAAGGGTTTGCCCTTAGTTTTGCCTTTTTTGGTCAGAAGAAACCCACGAGCAGCTGTAGGAGATGCCTACTTGGTCCCTAGGAGGGTTCTCCATTATTTATGTGAAGCTGCTGGGTAAAATCAATTTGGCTTTGGAGTAGCATTATCAGTATGCTGGAATCATCCAACTATAGTTTTGTTAACTAAGCAGACAGGAGTAATTGTGTCTGCTCTGAATTGGCAACTGGAGGCTATGGCAATGAACTTAAACTGAACACAAGACAAGATGGAATGGCAATGGTGGGAGCCAGATCGCTCCTTTGACAGGGAGACATTTGCCTGTTGTCAACTGGGCACTACTCTGTTGGAGCAAGAACATAAAAGAAGGAAAATATGAAGCGTTAATGTTATTCATGTAAATATCTGAATTTAACCTACTATATCACTGGAAAATCCAGAGACCTCTGAAGGTCTGATGGGAGAATGATAACATCTGTGCATTTCCATAATTTAATTCAAGATGTTTGTTTTTAAAAATGCAACTTCTGAAGGGAGGCAGAATGCACATGCCTTTCATGCCAAGGTCAAAGGTTCAATCCCTGGCATCTCCAATCATCTCAGTTGGTACCTTTTTTGGATTTGAACTGATTTTATGTATGTGTTGTTTCAAACCATTTTTATATTTATTGTTGGGTTTTTTAAAATTGTTTTTATATTTGCAATTGTTTCATACATGTAACTGTTTTACATGTGTTATACTGTGAATTGCTTTGGGATGCCTCTTGGGAAATAATTTATTAAATAAATGAATGAATAATAAAATCTCTGTTTTGGAAATAGCCGAAGTGCAGAATATTTTTTTGGGGTGGAGACTGTCCTCAAGATCAGGAGCTATACTGGGGATGGATCTCACCCCTGGACTTCCAATTGCTAGTACTTGCAAATACTTCATTCTGCAGTATATATGTAGCTGCTGCTGCTAAAGCTCCACAATTTGGTGTCTCGAGCTTCAGTTTCTGCTTGTCTCCATGGAGACTGATGTTGGCTCAGCAAAGTCACTAATTGCTTCAAAAATAATTTCAGTTCATTTTGAGATGTCCATGCATGCAACTAGGGTTTTTTGTGTGTGATCAAATGGCATTCCAACAGTGCAGTTTCAGACACTGCTGTTAACAATGTTTTCATTTGGCATTTCAGGGCAAACACACATTAAAATAGAGTCTCCTCACCCTTAACCTTAGCCAACAGGGATTTTTAGAATAAGCCATAAGGCTCTAAATTTAACTTTAAACATATGTAAACCATGTTTCCACCATACAGGTCCCCACAGTGGCTTGTATCAATTAATTAGACAACATGCTTTCATGCTTTCTCTTCCAAAGAAAGTTCTTCTTAACAACCAGCTCCCTTTTGATAGCTTCCTTTACTTCCAAAAACCCCTCCTCCAAAATGTTACAGATCTAAGCATCTCCTGCCCCATATTGCTATATGCACAGAGAGAGAGACAGAGAGAGAGAGACAGAGAGAGAGTATGCACAGTCCCGATGTAAAATGCCCCCAATACATAAAAAATGGCTGCCAGTAAAAACCTGACAGAAAGTGACTGTTACAAGCGGTGAGGTTATCTGCTACCAGTTCAAAGGTCTAAGCGTGGATCCCAGCAGTTTGGAGATCATGCTAGCATTTTGTTATTTAACTTTTTTTTTTAATGTGGTGGTGTAATGGGGTATATCACATTTTATTCCATCTCTTTTCCAAATAGTTCAGGGCAGGTAGCGTGAATGTGGTGCTCTGAACATTTCTCTCATAACACCCCTTGCATGGTAGGTTAGCTTGAAAGATAATGATTTGCTCACTGGGTAAACATCATACCCAAACAGCTATCTAAACCTGGGTTCTTCCTTGGCTTTAATTTATTTATTTAAATAAAAAGGCACCACCAATTCATTAGGTAACTTTTTAAAACATTAACTGTATTAAAAATAAAGTATTTCTTAAAAACTGAAGATGGCAAGGACCATCTTAGAAGAGGCACCTGTCCTTACTCTCAGACAGGAAGGAATGCCTCTTCTAAGATGTATTCAACTACAATTTCTTTGACCAAACAATAGTTTTGTATCTTTATTTATTTACCAAATTTATATACTGCTTGACTGTAATAAAACCGCTTAGCTGTTTACAATACCTAATGGTTCACATTGAAACCCACATGTGCCCTCATATTATAGGTCAAGATGGAATCAGAATTCTTTATTACAGTCATTAGACCAGGTAGGGGTCAAGATGGTGAACCACTGGCCAATGAGCCTCTCTTAATGGCCTGAGAGATCCCATTTAATTCTAGCAGTAGTGCTGTAAAAAAAAGACAACCAAGAAGTGCCATTTGGAGCATCCCCAAGCGCTCCAGAAATAGGAAGGAGTGTACTGATCTGCCCACCTCCCAAAAATCGTTCAAGTGTACAGTAGGGCCCCGCTTTATGGCGATCCGCTTTAAGGCATTCCGCTGATGCGGCGGCTTTCATTTTTAATTTAAAAGCTATTTTTGTCTCTTTTGCGACGTTTTGCGTTTCCGCATCATTTTCACGCGACGCAGCGCATTAAAGCCAATGGGGTTCCGCTTTACGGCAGGGGTCCAGAAAGGAACCCGCCATATAAGTGGGGCCCTACTGTAACAGTTAGCAATCTGTTTTAAATTTATGTGGTTTTTACGGCGTATATATAACTGTTGTAATCCGCTTTCATTTTTTAATGAAGCTGCTATACACATGTATTTACACTACACTTGATCTTTGCAAAAAGGCCGAGAAACCCCAACAGGTTGCTTTGCTGAAGTCAAGTGTTCCTAAATTGGTGGGGAGATCTCCAGTTTAAGATGAGCACTTAAGTTGTGTTCCTTAAGGACATTTGGTGGCTCAAAGGGAAATTCCCTTAAGGGGGGGGCAACATCTTCAAAATTGGTGTGTGACTAAACTAGCTCCCCCCTTCAAGCTTGTTCCTTTGTTAAAATTTTGCTGTTGAATAAATGTTGTCTTGGTTTCACATATACATGTATTTTTACAGAGGTTGGAAGTAACTAGTTACAAGTAACGAATTACTTGTAATTCATTACTTTTTTGAATAACGAGTGGGTAATTCCTTTACATTTTGATTGTAATAGAACTAGGAGCAATTTTACTACTTTTGTGGAGTAATTGTAACGTTTCCAGAATTCCTTTTGGGCATTACTTGGGGGGGGAGCAGGGGAAGACTTCTGCTCCTCTGATTTGTGGATGAACATCCTGTGCCTCAAACTTGGCTTCTGTGCAGTGTCGCTCATTCCTCATGCTCTGTGGATGGGTAGGAGGCGACAAGGGAGGAGGCGGAGAGTGAGACAGGGTGGAGTGGAGAAAACAATTATTAAAAAAAACAGATAGTGGTGGTGAAGAACAGAGTGAAGGGAAAAAGGATCCGGAGGTCAAGAACATGGATAGAGGAGGAGAAGGAGGCAGCAGCAGCGTGGAGATAAAGAACTGTGGAGAACGTGTGTGTGTGTGTGTGTGTGTGTGTGTGTGTGTGTGTGTGTGTGTGAGTGAGTGAGTGAGTGAGTGAGTGAGTGAGTGAGTGAGTGAGTGAGTGAGAGAGTGAGAGAGTGAGAGAGAGAGAGAGAGAGAGAGAGAGAGAGAGAGAGAGAGAGAGAGAGAGAGAGAGAGAATACTGTGTTTGCACTTGGCACACAAAGTGGCCTCCACCATCCTCTCTGGCTACTGTGCTGCATTTGCAGTAGTTTAACTTTTTTCCATCTCAGGGGAAAATGTTTGCTTGAGTGAGTGTCCCTTAGTTGGTGGGAGAGAGTGAGAGAGATTATGCTGGCTGGCTGAGGGGGGGGGTTGCACTTGGTTTGATGTGCAAAGATCTGAATAGTGGCCTCAGCCTCCCTCCCCACCACCCTTACCAGCGGAGAGACCACCATTGCTATCTTATGAATAAAAATAATTATTCTACTACCTCTGTATGTGTTTGTTTATTTTTAATGTTGTTTTAGGCTACTTAGATGTGCAGTAGCCAAGGCCAGCACCTTGTAGGCATTTTTTAAAAGTAACTGAAATGTAATTGTAGTGATTACTTTGGAGGAAAAGTAAAGTAATCAGTTTCTTTCAGAGCAATTGTAACTGTGACGGTAATTACTACTTTTTGGGCCATGTAACTGTAATTTATTACTTTTAAAAGTAATCTTCCAAGCTCTGTATTTTTATAAATAAACTGGAAAAACTCCTCAAATTCTGTCCATTTCACCATACAACAAGTTGCACCAATTTAGTATGTGCTGCTCACATGATCCTATAGTACTAAAATAGCAGCCTTAAATTATGCATCATTGTTGAGATCCAAACTGATTTTTGGAACCTCCAATTTACAATCTCATTAAAATCTTAACTAGAAACACAGAATAAAAAGCTCATCATGGGTTCCTCTGTGAAACGATCAATAATGGGGAGATACGTCCTTGAAAGACACTCAGCCACCATCACCCAATGTTCAATTCAGTCTAGGCCATGTGCTCAGTTCATGTGGGGCCTAGCCCACAGTCTGCTTGAACAGCAGATATATCCTGGAATACTCTGCAGAAATTTCTACAATGTTGTGGGACTGGGTTGCACAGAGTCAAACTGCTATGAAAAAACAAGTTCCTTGAGCATAAAAAATCTGAAAACAAATGCACTTTAAAATGGATACAGCATGTATGCAAGCATGCACAAAATGTGTGCAAAAAGTTTGACTCTATGCAACGGTAATTCAACGAACAAGTAATTCATGCTTCTTGGCTTCAGTTAAGCTTTTTCAAGATGTAAATTAAGTTAGAGGGATGATATATATAATAATTCTTTAAATAACAGGAAATTTGCATAGACAGTGATAAGAGAAGATGACATACTGTTTGCTGAATCCTACCAGGCTGAGCATCTGACAAGTCTGGGAAGGTGAGGCAGTAGATGGAAAGTTTATAACTAATGAAGTAAATACATGACAGTCAAAATCCATTTTTTAAAAAACTCAAAACACCTACAAGGAGACTGTATATCCAGTGTTAAAAATATAGGGCTCATACATTCATTACTGCAAACCAATTTGGAAGTCTTGCTAAGTGAACTTACTACATGTTTACTTCTTTATGGGAAAAAAGGATTTAAGCATTTTTTTAAGGAAGCTTTTCCAGGATAAACCACCATAGGCCATTTGGTTTCAAGCAGGAAATTGTACCACATTTAATACATTTCAAAATTCCATTCAGGATCCAGTGGAATTAAGCGTTTGACGTTTTCTGTCAAAATAAAGAGACAAGCTTTCTAACCATAATTCTCAGGTACACCAACATTTCCCATGATTTCTAACGAACTTTGCAACATGATTAAATGGAGAACATAAATGTTCAAAATACTAAACACCACTCCTCTTTCCACTGGAAAGCAGCCAATTCTGTGTTGTGCTACTTTGCCATCCTCAGGTTGTGCATGCACATGCTTTTTATTTATTTATAACCACGTAACATCAATTAGTCAATGCCATAATTATAAAATAACTTCAGACTGCAGGATTACTAGAAAAACTGAATGGATTATATATGAAATATCTTCAAGTTGTCTCGGTCCATCTGACCTAAACATAATTATTTTCCATGTTGTAAAAACCATGCATTAGTAAACGAGCAATATTACTGTAGGAGTGTGAAAAGATTACTTACCTAAGTTGTGACGCTTTGCCTTTGCGTGCTCGTGAATGTGTTTCTTTGTAAAACAGCCAAAGAACACACAATACAGGCAAGAATGAAGTCTGTTCAGATGGGCACCACACATATGACAGATGCACGACTTTGCCTGAAATATAAAGAGGATATTCTTTACAAATAGCAAATACCTTATCATGTAAGTTAGGGCTCACAAATCGAATCAGAAAGTAGACTAACAGAGACAAGAGACATTTATTTCTACTTATATTAAAATGAGCCAGACTGATAGCTAGAACTGAATTTTCTATCCAAAAGGGACTGTCACTATTCTGTATGTTTGCCCACTGATACAACACATTTATAATCCAGACCTCTACCGATCTACCTCCTATTTATGGTGGTACAAATACGAATTGGCAGCAATCAAAAGAGCTAACAATTATTGGAAAGTGGTACAACATCCTCCTTTTCTGGCCAGTCAGGTATCTTTAGTCAACAGCCAGTGTGAAAGATGGCAGAGATATGCACCAAGGTGGAGACCAATGTAAAGAAGGTAAATACTGTCCACAGTATGGTCTGAAGGCACATGAGGTCACCACCTTGCTGAAGCTAAGCAGGACTGGGTCTGGTCAGTGCCTGGATGGGAGACTGCCTGGAAACCACATGTATGCTGCCTTGAGTTCAATGATAAAAGAAAGGTGAGGTATAAATGTAAGAAATAATAATAAGATGGAAGCCAGTTACGTCTATTTAACTAGTAAAGCTAGACAGAAGTGACAACTTCTAAAGTCACAATGTTGTATGTGTAGTCTTCAATAAATAACCTGTGAGCCACTAAAATGCCAAATTCACATAGAAAAGCTCCAATTATAAAAATTAATCCAAGCCTCGAGTATAAATAAGTCTCCATATAAATGTAAATGTACTGCCTTCAAGTCGATTCCGACTTATGGTGACCCTGTGAATAGGGTTTTCATGAGGCTGAGAGGCAGTGACTGGCCCAAGGTCACCCAGTGAGTTTCATGGCTGTGTGGGGATTCGAACCCTGGTCTCCCAGGTCGCAGTCCAACACCTTAACCACTACGCCACACTGGCTCTCAGTCTCCATATACCTAGGATTATTTGTGAAATCTCAGTTTTTAGACTAACCATCAAACTAATGCAGAATAACATCCCTTATTAAAAAGGGACACATGCAGAGGAACAATTTCCATGGCAAATAAGAATGCTGACCTAGAATTATAACAGAATGATGTTTTATATCCATATATTAATTTAAATTACAATAAGCACTCCCACATACAAAATCCCCAACAAGGCAGACTAAGATTTGAATCTTCAAATTTGCTTTTGAAAATTTCTGGTAAATAATCAACAAGGGGCCATGAATGTACTGTTTAATGCAAGATCTCCTGGTTGTGACAAAAATGATTTGGGCTCTTTACTGGAAAGCAGCTGCTATTCCAAGAAACAAGGAATGATTAAAATTTTGAAACCTCTGAAACAGATAACTAAACAGATAAGGATTATCAAAGGAGTAGCTTGACGGTTTCTGCAGCTAAATTTGCTGGAGCAATACTCTATGTAATGAATTCTTATTATAAGGCATAAGAAAAGGTTGGAAAGACTTTTTGTAATTTGACAATATAAGGAGAGAATCCCTACAACCACAATGTTTTTTAGACTAGTGCAATATCAGTGAGGTGAAGAATGGTAGGGGTATGTTCATGCATGCAAAAGGAACGTATTACCTACACACATGCACACCTACGTTTACCTATGAAAGCCTGGCCACCTGCTGTCAAAGGTGTAGAATGGTTTTTACCCCCACTGCAACACTCCCAGTACCCTTTTCATTTTTGTCTATTTATGAATGACTACCATTCACTTCTTTTAGGAAAAGAAAAGGGGTGCATACAAAAAAATCACTGGAGTTGCTAGATGTGCTTCCTGTTTCTTGTATCCCCAGCACCTGGGGTGAGTCAGGATTAGTCTCCTCAACTGTGTCACAATCGGTTTACTTTACCCCGGACAACTGTGTCTGTTCCTATCTGCATATATTTCCCCTGGGTTTTATTTCTTGATGTTGGGAACTGGGTTTTCTTTTTTTTAAAAAAAGTCTGTTATTCTATATCTACTGAAAAATCTTCTGCTCCTCTTCTCATTTCATTGCAAAGATTTATACAGAAGTCAGAAGATACCAGTTTAAATTTACATGCTGGCCTGAACATACTGATTTTAGAAAGATATTGGATATTAAATTCAGATGGGAGGCTTACTATTTAAGTCCAAATTTGACTTAAGCATCTCATACAGTCCAAGTTTCCAAAAGATTAAAAAAAGCTGAGAGAGCAAAATAGATCCAATTAAATAACCCAACTACACGCATCTACGTTATGATTATATTTAAATATGAATAAAATTCCAGCAATTATTTACATACACGTTACAGACAAACTGATACACAGTTGTGATTCTTGGGTTCAAAGGACTAAAATATGAGCAACCTCTCTGATAAAGAGCCCTACTATGACAACAGCCTTTAATTATTGACAATTTAATTTCTTATTTGATTGTACACAATACGAGTTTATAGACAAGACAGAATGTTAATATTGTTCTAAGAGCAGGCGCTCAAAAAAGACTAGTACATAAATATTTTCATGTTGCTTCCCTTAGTCTCCAAAACTAGGAAAACACATGAGAAGCATAATGATGGGGAAAGAACTCCCAAGGAAGGAGGAGCTCGACAGATTTATGCAGAAAGTTGAGTTTATTCTGAGAGAATGTTACAAAGCTTAGATTTCTCAACAGAGACTAGACAATAGACCATTTCCACACTGAGCATGCCCAAGAACTGGACTGCCTTCAAGTTGATCCTGACTTATGGCAACCCTATGAATGGGGTTTCAAGGTAAGTGGTATTCAGAGGTGGTTTATCATTGCCTTCCTCTGAGGTTGAGAGGCAGGGATTGGCCCAAGGTCACCCAGTGAGCTTCATGGCTGTGTAGGGATTCGAACCCTAGTCTCCCAGGTTGTAGTACAACCCTCTAAGTTAGGATGCTGGGGGACATTCCATGACATCATAGCAGATTGATCAATGGCAACTAAAAGGCCAATAGACTATTACACAGCCAACAACTCATATTTATAAAAAAGCAATGTCTCAGGCTTGCTGGTAAGTACAAAACAAATGTTATGAGCCTATATGCACCAATGTGTCAGAGAGCAGCTTGACATTTGGGTCCGACAAGCTATCTGATCAGAAAAACTGTTAGTTACCTTGGCTAAGTATTTAACTAGAAGAATTATTCCCCCCCTTGAATAACCACGGGAACCAGTGTGGTGTAGTGATTAAGGTGTTGGACTATGACCTGGGAGACCAGGGTTCAAATCCCCACACACCCACGAAGCTCACTGGGTAACCTTAGGCCAGTCACTGCCTCTCAGCTTCAGAGGGAGGCAATGGTAAACCCCCTCTGAATACTGCTTACCATGAAAACCCTATTCACAGGGTTGCCATAAGTCAGGGTCAACTTGAAGGCAGTCCATTTCCATTTTGAATAACCACTGGAGAAGTAAAAAGTCCTCTTCAGTTGTTTGGCACTTGTGGGTATTGAATGCATGAAGAGGCTTCCAAGAATGCACAGGCCAGCCCCGCCCCTAGATGCTAATACATGTGTTGACCATGTCTCTGACTGGTATGAGGCTAGCATCATTTCAAGAGGACCTAACATGTATACAGAGCTCCTAACCCATGGAAGGAGTCCTTCACACAGCTGCTGATTGCATATCAGCATCTATGGGGCAGAGCTACCCAGCATGTTTTGTCACCAAACACCTGAAAGAGGGCTAAAGAATGCTCCTGTCAAGGAAAAGCTCTTTTAGTATCAAATACTGCAAGCCTAACATTTACTTATTACTGGAGAGAGAATGAACTCAGTTTTATCCTATAACCCTGAACACATATAAACTACAAGTCCTATAGATAAGTTTCCAGATAAACAGATTTAACAAGGTGTTAAGACAAACAGAAGCTTGCAATCCTAAAAATGCCATTCTTCTTTTAAAAAATCACGACTTTTATCAAAAGCTCAAGAAAGATAGGAAGACAGAAGGGATATGGCAATGACAAGGTGGCTTATGAATCATTAGCTGGGTTGTTAAAAATATAGACGGCTGCTATTTCTGACATTCAGCACTGCAACTCACAAAGTTAAAGTTTTAAGGAAATAATCTAAGGCTGTAACATAGCACTCGAACTGAGATTTTACCTTTTTCAGCTGTCAACAAACAGCAATATTTAATTACTAATTTAACCATCTAGAGCAGGGGTGTGGAACCTTTTTCAGACTGAGGGCCACATTCCCTCATGGGCAACCTTCCAAGGGCAATATACAGTGATGGGAGGGGTCAGATGCAAAAGTGGGTGGATGACATACAAAGGTGGGCAGAGCAACAAATGCGACTCTTGCCTTTGTACAACAGAGATCATTTCAGCCATTCAGAAGTGAGGTTTCTATACACATCCACCCACTTATCTTCCTTCTCCATCCAGGCAAAGCAGCAGCATTATCACCATTTAAGGATACATTCCAACAAGGCACAGCCGGTATAGCACAGTGGGGAGGAGAGCCTGGCTTGGGAGTCCAGAGTCTAAGAGTTCAAATCCCCACTCTTGTCTCCTGGGTGTCAAGGGCCAGCTAAAGATCACCCCCACAGGGAGTGGCTCGGGGTGACATGCCCTGCCACCTGTGCAGCCGTGGGCAAGCTGCATAGTCCCAAGGAGCCCAGTTGCCCCCCCAGCTGGCAGTTGCAGACAAGGAAGGGGCTGGCTTGTGCAGCTGCGGCAAGCTGAGCAGGCCCTAGCCAGCTGGGGAGGACTAGCCTCAGAGGGAGACAGTGGTAAACCCCCTCTGAATACCCCTTACCATGAAAACCCTATTCATAGGGTAGCCATAAGTCGGAATCGACTTGAAGGCAGTCTATTTCCATTTTCCAACCGGGCAAAAGAACTAAGAGAGTGCAGAACAGAGAGGAGGCGTGGCACGGGAAGAGGTTGCAGCCTGGGGAGAGTCTCGAGAGTTGCATTCGGCCCCCTAACCCAAGGTCTCCCAACCCTAATCTAGAAGGTGGCATATAATTATTGTTCAGGAAATTCAAACATCCCAACTATATGTCTTGATACAATAATGCAAACAGTGCTATCAGACCCTACTTTAATTGTCACGTGAATTTCCTGGATTAGCCAAGGGTCCGTCAATAAAACCCATATAGAAAACAATGGCATATGTACATTTACAATTAAAATTCAATAGTACTTAACTTGTCTTACTGAACTTAAACCTACTTTAAAATATAATATATTATTACCTTAAAGTAGGTTGGAATAGTAAATGCTTAGTAGATAAAATGCTTAATAAGAAAGCCATGACTTTCTAGAAAATATAGCAAATGTGTGAAAGGAAACCTTACATTATAACCACAGTATCAGGGGAATAATGGCATGAGGGAGAAATAATAGAAAGACAATACTTGGTACCAGTCTACACTGCAAAACGCTTTGCCAGTACTGGCTACCTTTATTCTGCAATTCCGCACACTCATCAGAAAACCATAGAAGCTGAACGCAGAATTCAGCATCTTTCCTGAGAATACAAGTTAATTTGGGGAGTAGGGATAGAGAGACAGAAAGAACCACCAAATTGCTTTTTATGGCTTGAAATAATGGGAAGTACCTGGGCTGTCAGAAACTAGGGTGAGCAGAGTAAGATTTCAAGCAGTGTGGCTTCACTGCCTTGTATGACTCGTTTTTCCCCATGAATGGGCAAAAGCAGAATTATGCAAACCTGCTTAGACTGCAAAATTAGTGCTAGTAGAACAATTCACCCTTTCTTGGTGTGGAAATTTTGATTTACTTTTTAGAGTACAGAATACGTAAAATACCACTAATGTGTGATTTAAAGTGGTGGAAAATGCTGGGCTCTTAAATAATAAATATTCACCTAAAACCAAAGGCCATTATCGTATAGGGAGTAGCTGAATATATGAATCCAGTGTGTGCCCTGAGGAAGCATCCAGTACTTTCCGTGACAGCAATGGAGCTGGCAATGTCTTCGCTGCATGGAGAAGCTAGTGAAAATAGATCAATGGACCTCTGCACTTATCTACAGGTTTTCTACATCTGCCAAGATTAGAACCACTCTTAACAAAGCTCTCTAATTCCATGTTGAACTTCATCAGTTCTACAGCAATAAGCTATACTAAAAAATACACCAAAATATAAAAGCAACCTATGAAGAAACTACAGTTCATATCTAGGTTCCCTGTACTCCATTCATTGGCGATCACTCGTGGCCGAGTAAGATTATCTTCCAAGATAAGGTCTTTAACAGTGGGTCTGTTAGTAACTGTGGAGGCCAATTCTGGATTTACACAGCCTCCCACAGTGAGGACATAGGTTTCCAGATGGAAGATGGTCGCGATGGGGATTTGTTTGACGTGCCTTCCGCTCAGCTCATTTGTCCCATTCACCCTGTATTCGTGCTTCTTCAAAGTCCACAGCATCTTTGATAATAGCCGACCTCCATTTGGAACTTTCATGGGCCAAGACTTCCCAGTTCTCAATGTTCATGTTACATTTTTTTTCCACTCACCACTACAAAGTGATGATCCAGCGAAGGGTTCCCTGTGCTAAATGTAACCCAAATGCTAACAAACAGTCACAGAGCAGGGTAAAAATAAAGAGAAATGGAAACCTATAGTTACTGAAGCTTTCCTGGACTCTTGACTCTTAATTTTTAACCATGTTTTGTACATTGCTCAGTTTTGTTTGTGATATATACTTTTGTTTTAATTTAGTTTTTAAGCAACTTATTGTTACTGCTGTATTTTTACTGCTTTATGTAAGATTTTCATTATGTTAAGCAGTGTCAATTTTATATAAATTGAATGTGAAATACTTTTTTTATCAACAAAAATGTAGTAATTTACCTTAGAACAGCAATCAGTCATCTTCTGAGTGTCAAATTTTACACAAAAAATATCCACTGCAATGGGCATTCAAACCCCTTTTTTAAAGGCTCAATAAACCAAACTCCTCTAGGAATGACATGGAATAAGAACCCTGAACACTGTATGAACATATGTCTAAATGATGACTAAGTAGCAGCACCCCTTTGTACTTAAAAGGAAACTTCTTCACAAGCCAAGGGAAGATGGAAAACTGCAATTCCCTCACTTTTCAGGAATACATATATACATTCATATATACACACCAACTTATATTTCAGAGCGCTGATTTCCCTGTTTTCTGCAATGCACCACTGCAGTAGCCAATTTCACATGAGAAAAAGATTATTGCCAGTACCGCAGTAATGTGTTCTAAGATAGAGTATAAAAATCTATTACTTTACCTCATCATTCCCCTGTGTCAGCAAATCGTGAAAATGTTTTTAAACATCCTATTAGGTAATGCATCGATCTAATCTTCAGGGACACGTGACTTGAGAAGTAATGCAGCAGACAAGCTAAGCAGCCTTGCCTACTTGACACAGTCCAGAGTTTTTTTTCTCATTGCTGCACATGAAGCCAAGATGTTATTTGCAAGGTAGGATTACACAATGAATGAAAATGTTATGCTTATTAGGAATTGTGTAAGGTTGGGGGAGAGAGATGCTTCAGGGAAACCTGCTCTACTACTTTGATGGAAAATACTCTAAGCAGCATCTTTTCAGAAAAAGAGACTTAACGGAAATGTAGGTCAAAGCTTCAGCAACTCACTGGCTGTCAACTCCCCCCCTGTCAGTTTTTTTTTTTTTTTTACTGTTCTGTGCCATGTAGGTTAGACTCGTCTAACACTTAACAGTCTCCCAGTTTTCTGGTCCGTAAATTATACACCACTCTGAGCATGGCCTGATTCATATATTATGCTAAACCAAACCACTGTGTGCAATCCTGGAGAGATTGTGCCTCCCAAGTAATTCTGCTGTTGTGCTGTACTGAGCTAAGCCACAGTTTGGCTTAATGCAGGGATCAGAAACCTTTGACCCGCAGACCAATCTTGGCTCACCAGGGGTTCAATTTGGCCATGAGGCCATTCCCCCAAATCTGCCAACTGTCAGCCAGCTGACATTACTGGGTGAAATAATCTGATGGGTATAGGTCAAAGATGCTACTTTGCCAGGATGTTCTCTATGTACTGGTGAAGCAGATCCCTTCAGACAGCAGGATTGAACCCTCCATTAATCAGCTGATCATTAAGTTAGAGTTCTTGGCTTCCAAGATGGACTTAAAGTTGTATAAAAGAAATGCTGGTCATTGGTGCCATAATGCTTAATCCTTTGAAAACCTTCTTTAGGTGTGCCTGCAATACATGGAATTTATAAATGTATTGAGCCAAGAAGCCTTGGAGACTAAATACACTATCAGCAGCCTCATTCCATGCATGTTACTAGCTCTGCACTATTCTGTTTCGAGTGGAATTTAATGCATTTTATTCTTGTCTTTACTTGCTGTAAATTAATTAATGCAGGTTTTCTTGTGGAAAGGTGACATATAAATAAATGTTGCTGGGCTGTACCACTTCAGCCTGCAAGAAGTGTTTTGTGTGTTTGAAAGCTTCTTTATAGAAAAATCTCTAGATATTCCAAATCAATCCTCCCCAGTCTGGTGCCCCCCTGATGATTTGGACAACAACTCCCATCTTTGCTAAGCACTGGAGATTGTGCTGGGATTTATGCAAGTTGGAATTCAACAACATCTGGAAGGTGCCAGGTTGGGGAAGGCTGCTCCAAATTAACATCCCAGAGATAAAGCTGGGCTAGCACTCTCCTGCTGACATGTCTGTCTTGTATGTTTTTATGTGGGGAAGCATTCAGACATTTGATCCCTCCACTTGCAGTGTGAAGTGGTACAGTCAAAAGAGGTACAATACAGCAACAACATATATGTCATGTGAAGCTGCTGATAGTGTACAGCAGCTCTCCATTAGTTGAACTATCATATAGTGACAACTTAACAAGTGGAGACTGTGTAAGCTTTCAAGCCTCAACAGAAAACATGAATTCACTTTCCTAGGTGATAGGAAAGTACCCTTGCTTTTCCTTAATGTTTTTGAAGAGATATGGAGAAATCCCAGATTTTGTTTTCCTAAATCCTAAGAATGTAAAATTTTAAGGCCATGAGCAGGATTCTAGAAGTTTTCCCATGTGACTAGTCATGTTGATCTCTAGGGACAAGTGATGTTGACAGGGGCAGTTAACAGCCATTGCTCCCTCTATCATCTAGGATCAGTTTTAATGGAGCAGTGTACAGGGGCCATTTGGAATTAGCGACCAAGCTATTCCTGCAATATTAAGAACAGGACTTAAAGTAGAAAAAAAACACATGTGATTATTATTATTTATTATATTTATTAGTCAATTTTCTTTCCAAATTGAAAACTCAAAGTGACTTACAGTAGGGCCCCACTTATACGGCGGGTTAGGGACCAGGCCCCCGCCGTAAAGTGGAAATCGCTGTAAAGCGGAACCCATTGACTATAATGGGTTATGTCGCGCAAAAATGCAGCAAAATCGGCTTTAAAACGGGGTATTTCCCCTAATTGAAAGCCGCCGCATCAGCGGAACGCCGGAAAACGGGACGCCGGAAAGCAGGGCCCTACTGTACATTAAAAACAGATATAAAACAAGAACAAGAATGTAATTAGACTTGGGTCTGCTCTTAAATTTGTATGCTGACATTTAACCTGCAGTTGCATTTTAAAACAATGTTTAAGTGATGCCAAGAAGATCTCAAAGCATGGCCCTTTCAGCAGAATCAAAGTTCATTCCTGATGAAAAGTCATTAAGAACTGGTAAGCAAGAGTTGTCATACAATGGTAGGCAGGGTTGAAAATCACTCTTACAAAATGTTCTTGCCCATTTTTCACTGGCACGTTGTAGAAACTTAGTCAGCACTAACAAGGTGCAAGAGTCATGCCAATTGTTCAAATGAAAAGGTCCCACCAGATTGAGAACTAAGATGTATTTCCACAAAGATCAAGAGTCCAAGAGATGAAAAACTTAAGTGATGTGAGTGCCAGGCAGGGGAAAACACATGAAAGGCTTTGGAATGGTAGAAGAAAAAATTGTTGTCATAATAGTTTATCTTATATAGTCTTAATTTATGATCGTTTCAATAATTATAGGTTAACTGATTTGAGGTTTATCTCAAAAAGCAGTATATAATTATCTTATATAAATAACTAATATGGTACCATGCATGGTAATAGCAACATTTACTTCCTACTGAAATAGCTCTCAGTTTTACATAATTATCTACCCACAATAAGCATGTACTCAAAAGAGAAATAACAAGTCAACAGAAAACCATTCCAGCTAAATCTGATTGATGATGATTACATATTAATATATTTTGCAAAACTAAAGGCCAATACTAACTTTCCTGCTCTGGACTCATAATTCCATGAGAAAATTCAAACTTTGGCAAAAATTAGCCAAAACAATAATGGTTAAATATTTTATGTTTACCATCACTTCACATCCCACTGGTATTATCTCCACATTTCCCCTTCTACTAGACAGTAATTATATAATGCCACCCCCAGAAATTAGTAGATTATAGTGCTTTCATTTATGGACATTGTGCATTAAATGCCAAAGCATTGCTTAGTTAACAGAAAACAAATGTACAAACTCCCGAACTGCCTGCTGGGATTAATGGCTAAGATAAATTCCAAGCAAATGTGTTTCCACAACAATTAAGATATGACTTTTTTAAAAAAATAACTACACACATGTACATAACAGCATGCCCACATTTCAAGTATCTTGAACTGTTTCAAAGAGAGGGACAGAATTTAAAAAGCAACTACCACTACATGAACATTTAATACAATTCACATACCTTCTAAAATCTGTTCACTACTCACCACCACAAAAAGCCAGCGTGCAATTCTATGTATTACGCAGTCTACTTGCAAAACATTTCTGTTTATTGGTGGACAAATTGATTACTATTACTTAAACACCATATTGCACTGATGGAAATAAAAGTCAAGACATCTTCAGAAACATATAGCTCACTGGATGCAAAAGTGGGTGGGGGAGAGAAGAGAGGAATGAGAAGCAAGAAAAAGCAGAGGGCACACTTAACATTTTCCACCATTTCAAGAGCAGTTTAAGGGCTCTTTTGTAACAATTTCAGGGAGCATAACTGTCAATTCTCTTTAAGACCAAGTGAAGTGGCAGATTAAAGCCACTGCATTGTTTTGGCATAAGAAAGTCAGGGGGGTGCACATATATGTATCATTATGGATAACTTCATGTTTTGATCCTATGCAAATGAAAAAGCTTCTTCACATTTCTTTTTCGGAAGACATTTAAGTCCAGCAAGGGCTAGGGTATGGTCCAGGACTATCTGATTTTGCAGATTTTGCTGAAGATGTTGACCTAAGCATTATCAATCCATTTCAGTTCTCAGGCTCTCACACACCAGTTCCACCCATTCACATTGGGAAAACATTACAAGCAATCAGGGATAGTGGTATCCACCCAACCTTTCCCTGGAAAGAACGATGGGTTTTAATAGTGAGATCAATGAAAAAGATACCATGTTCAAAAATTTATGCATTATTTTCTGCCAGTAGTGAAAGGGTCTGACAGACTTAGCTGAAGATTTCTCACTGAGATATTTGAGCATTTCAACTTTACTGTTTCTAATATTTTGCATATACGCTCGGGCCCATTGATTCAGATACTATTATATCTCGCCTGTTTTCCAAGGAGCACAGGACAAATTACCCCATGAAGCAGATAACACTCAGACATGACAACTAGCTTGGGCTCACCCAGTAAGCTTCACGGGTGGACACATCTATATCCCAACCACCCACAATACCCCTTTTTCCTTAGAAATCAGAAACTGAAGACCAGATTTGGCTACATGAATGCCATCATCCTAATCTGAGAAGGTACGGTTGGACTTACCGTGAACGGTGTTTCTTCATGGATGCCATGAGGTCTCCACGTGGGTTATAGTCCCCAATCAGCTCGAGACAGGAACCTGTCATAATTTTTTCCTGGCTCCTCCCCTTGTTACTGAGGTGATGCCAGTTCTCTTTCTTGGCCAGCTCGGAACTTCACCTCAGTGTAACATGGAAAGAAATAAATCAGAAGATATAAACAAAGCAGAATAATATCAGATAGCACAGAGTGCAGATGGATTTCCCAGCCCCTCATAGGGAGGGTCGTGGAGACCTCATGGCATCCATGAAGAAACACCGTTCACGGTAAGTCCAACCGTACCTTCTTTCATGGATGCCAGTGAGGTCTCCACGTGGGATGTACCAAAGCTCGGCCAAGGGTGGGCCTATTGAGTAAGGACCTGCTGGAGAACTCTACGACCAAATGCAGCCTCCGCAGATGCGTACAAGTCCATTCTGTAGTGCTGGGTAAACGACAAAGGTGAGGCCCAAGTTGCTGCCCTGCAGATTTCCTCCAATGGGGCATTAGCCGAAAAAGCCACTGTTGTGGCTGCCGCTCTAGTGGAATGCGCCGTGATCCCCTGTGGCACGGGTTTACTAAGTGATTTGTAGGCTAAGGCGATGCATGCCTTCAGCCATCTAGCTATAGTTGATTTCGACACCTTGTGGCCCAGAGTCGGAGGATGGAATGATACCAGCAGAGATTCAGATCGACGGAACTGAGCTGTCCTATTGATGTATACCTTCAACGCCCTCCTCGCATCGAGGGAGTGCCATGCCCTTTCCGTGGGATGTTTAGGATCTGGGCAGAATGTGGGTAGTACAATCTCCTGTTGCAGGTGAAACTGAGACCTGACCTTTGGTATGAAGCCAGGAGCGGTCTGCAGTACAACTCTATTGTTATGGAACGTGCAGAGGTGTTTCAGGACTGATAGAGCCTGAATCTCTGATATCCTGCGTGCTGACATGATTGCTATGAGGAACATGACTTTGAAGGTGAGTATTCTCAAGGGAACCGTCTGCAGAGGTTCGAATGGAGATTTCTGTAGTGCGGTTAATACCGTATGGAGGTGCCATGAAGGAAATCTGTGCACTACGGGAGGGCTGATAACGGTTGCCCTCCTTAGAAATCTCTTAAGCAGCGGATGTGACGCTAGAGAGACCCCTTCGTCTAAAGATAGAACTGATGCAAGCGCCGACAGCTGACGCTTGAGGGTGTTAGGGCGTAGACCCTGGTGAAGGCCTTCCTGGAGGAACTGCAGGATGTGTGGTGCAGATGCCGTCATAGGATCGGTGTCGTGTGCTGTACACCAACGCAGGAAAACTGCCCAAGTGGATTGGTATATCCTGAGCGTAGAGGGTCTACGTGACGCCAGGATAGTTGCTGCCGCGTCAGGTGGAATATGTAATGCTAACAGCCTGCTCCGTTCAACCTCCAGGCGACTAGCTGTAGACAGGCTGGGTCTGGGTGAAGGACCAGTCCCTGATGTAACAGGTCGTAGCGATTTGGAAGTGGAAGGGGGTTGTTGACAGACATCTGGACTAGGTCTGCAAACCATGGTCTTCTCGGCCAGTATGGTGCTATTAGGACCACCTGTGCCGCCTCCCTCCTGATCTTGTTGAGGACTCTGGCTAGGAAAGGAGTTGGTGGAAACGCATACAGCAGAAGCTGTGGCCAACTCGCCGTCAGTGCGTTTACCTGTTCTGCCCCACGCGTGTGGAATCTTGCAAAAAATCGTGGGATCTGATAGTTTGTGTCCGAGGCAAAGAGGTCCACTTCTAATTTTCCAAAGTGTTGCTGAAGCATCAGGAAGACACTTCTGTTGAGTGCCCATTCCCCTGGGAATATCTGGCATCTGCTGAGCCAATCTGCCCAATCGTTCATTGCTCCCTGCAGGTATTCCACCGTGACTGATGAAAGGCGATGCTCCGCCTAGGACAGCATGGATATCGCCTCTCCGCTGAGGAGTTTGGATCGGGTCCCTCCTTGTCTCATTATGTATGATCTGGTCGACGTGTTGTCTGTTTTGATCAATACGTTGGGGTAGTGGAGAGTGAGAAAGAAATGCTTCAGCACCAGGTGAGCCGCCCTCAGTTCCAGCCAGTTTATGGGCCTGGCTGCCTCTGGCGGGCTCCAACGTCCCTGTACGAAGAGATCCATATAATGAGCCCCCCAGCCCCAGAGGCTGGCATCTGAAGTGATTATTGCCCGAGGCGGCTCCTGTATCGGGATCCCCCTGGACAAATTGGAGTCCTGATGCCACCAGGTGAGCGACTGACGCACTTTGTGTGGTAAGGCAATCTTGCGGTGTCGCCTCGAGGCAATGTCTCTCTGGAATTTGATCAGAAGATGTTGAAGAGGACGGGAATGAAGCCTGGCCCATGGTGTAACTGCTATAGCTGATGCCATCATCCCGAGCAGTTTTGCCAGGCACATCAAGTCTGATTCCGGTTCTCCGCGTATGGAGCGTGCTAGATCGGTGATGGCCCGAATCCGCTGTGGTGCCAGCGTTATAGTTTGTGCAATGGTGTCTATTGCCGTGCCCAGGTGTATAAGTGATTGCGTGGGGCAGAGGTGACTCTTTTGAACATTCACTAAAAATCCGTGGCGTTGCAGAAAATTGAATGTAAGATTTAAGTCTTTGTTTGCCTGGATAAACGATGGAGACCTGAGGAGCAGGACGTCCAGATAAGGGGATATATGCACCCCTGCCAGACGCAGACCAGAAAGTGCTGCTGCCAGCACCTTGTTGAAGATTCTGGGTGCCGTGGCAAGTCCGAATGGTAGGGCTTTGTACTGAAAGTGTTTCTTGTCATATGTAAATCTGAGCAACCTTCTGTGTCTGGGGTGTATTGGAATGTGCAGGTAGGCTTCTTTGAGGTCTATTGATACCAAATAGTCCTGGGCATGGAGTGCCTCTCTGATTGAGGTGATAGTTTCCATCCGAAAGGTCCTGTGCTTCAGGAACTGGTTGACGAACCTGAGGTCGAGTACCCCCCTGAACGAACTGTCCTTTTTTGCCACCAAAAAGAAGAGGGAGTACACTCCTGAGAACCGTTCCTTTATCGGAACGGGTTCTATGGCCGAGATTTGTAGAAGGTGCTCTATTTCTGCTAGGAACATTCCGTGTTTTTGAAGTGATGTCGGTCTGTGTGAGAAGACGAAACATGGGGGTGGATACTGGTGTAACTCTAGTCTGTATCCGTCTTTGATAATGCTCAGGACCCATCTGTCTTTTGTTGTTGTATGCCATTGATCTAGGAATTGAGGCGACCGCCTACGGGTATAGAGTCAAAAGCGTTGTTGTGGTTGACGCTGCTGCCTAGTCTGGTAGGACTGCTGTCTGTTCTGGAGGAATCTCTGTGGAGGCTTCTGGTTTTGCCAGGGAAAACGGGATCCTCTAAAATCCCTCTGTTTGTTACTGTAGAAGGGCCTTGAGCCACGAAAGGAGCGCGTCTGAAAAGTGGGAGTATAGCGTCGGAATGGCTTTCTTTCCTCTTTGCCCTGTGAGGGCATCACCTTCTTTTTATCCTTATTGTCCACCAATACCTCTGCGAGATTGTCTTCCCCAAATAATTTGCCATCTGTATATTTAGCCGTGGCTAGATTAAATCTGGATGCATTGTCTGCATCCCAGTGCGAAAGCCATACGAGGCGCCTGGCTACCACTGCTGTGGCCATAGCCCTGGCTGCAAATTGTGAGGAATCCATGGTAGCGTCTGCTACGAAGGCCATGCAGCGTGAGAGTTTTAGAATGGACTATCGTAACCTGGAGACCTCCAGGTCTTGATTTTGGGCTAGGTCCTCAATCCACAGCAGCGATGCCCTAGAGAATACTGAAGCTGCCACAGAGGCTCTTATGGACATAGCCGTCGCCTCATGCACCCTCTTAAGTGCCAGCTCTGATTTACGTTGGATCGGATGTTTGAGATGAGCATCCCCATCCCGAGGCAAGATGGAATGTGACAGGAGCACAGTAATAGGCCCATCTATGTCTGGGGCTCGCAACTGTTCCATGACACTAGGTTCTAGGGTATATAGTCTATTAGCCCAATTAGTCCCTCTTTTGGGGTGTAGCGGTAGTTCCCACTCCTGTTGGATATTAGCCAACAGCACAGGTGGGCACGGAACACCCTTAGGCCCAGTCTTAACAGTAGGCAGAACCATAGCTGGCCTGGAGGAGGTAGGTTGTTCCTCAGAAGGAGCAGTCAGCTCCAGGGAAGTGATCACCTTTTTTAACAATGGTTCAAAATGAACCTCCAAAAATAATCTGACCAAGGTTTGAGCCTCAGTTTCTGAGGAATCGGTCCAGTCTCCGTCATCTATGGACCCCGTAGAACCAATTTCTGAGAGGACATCCTGGTGCTCCCGCTCATAATACCCCTTACCCATAGACACGGAAGTCAGGTCGGGGGAGGACTGTCTGAGAACCTGGCGTGGTCTCTTACATGGGGGGACGACTACTGTCGAAGTCTGAAGGCGTTGTGGGGCACTGGGGGGTATCACATTAAGTGGTAGGACCTCTTCTAAGAGCGCCTGTTTAAGTTGCCAGATTACGTCAGGCGAAAACAACTGTGCAGGCGTCATTGAAGGTGTTATTAAGGGAGCTGGCATATGCTGAGGAGAGAGCTGAGGTGGAGAGACGGTGGGGCCATACCGCCCATGGGCTTCCGTCGCTCTGTCGTCCTCCGATCTGCTGTCGTCCAGCTGCTCCAGCAGATGGCGCTGGACTGCAGGCTCTATCGAGCGCGCCTCTTGTGTGCCACTCAAAATGGCCGCCGCCACATTTTCGGCGGGAAAAATCATGAGGGAGCTGGATGAGGCAGTGGGCGCTGGCGAAAACCGCATCTCGCGCAGTAGGCCTCCACCACGATTGTCCGAATCGGAGACGCTTTTAGCGATGTGCCGCGATGTAGCGGTGAAATTCACGCTCTGACGCGAGGCTTCTTGCCTATGCTCCCTTGCCGGACATTGCGCGTCGGCTGGAGCCATCTCCGTCATGCCCAATATCTGCAGGGAACTGACCGCAGCAGGAGCTGGGTGCTGCCCCGATTTCTTGTGTCCCTTCTTTTTCTCGGAGTGCGGGACAGACGGTGGCCGGGGACTGACTGCAGCAGGAGCTGAGTGCTGCCCTGACCCCTTATGGCTTTGCAGGGATCCGACCACAGTAGCCACTGTGTGCTGCCCTGTTCCTCTAAGGGTTTTTGTCCTGGCGGTTTGAGGAGATGGTACTGCATCCATATCTCAGACGGTAGAGAAGAAGTAGGTAGGATAGTAGAGATAAGATATATATATATATATATATTGGTAAACTAATCAAAATATATAAAGGAATAAGAAGTATAGAAAGAACGAAGGAATAGTCTACAGGATGAGAGAAAAACAGCCGAAGGTTGTTGTCCGAGCTGAGACAGGAAAAGAACTGGTATCACCTCAGTAACAAGGGGAGGAGCCAGGAAAAAATTATGACAGGTTCCTGTCTTGAGCTGATTGGGGACTATAACCCACGTGGAGACTTCACTGGCATCCATGAAAGAACCAAAAGGCAGAACTCCTGCCTCAAAGTGAGCTTTCCTTGAAACTAATTGATGGCTATGGTTCTATCCCGTACATCAAACTGGTTATTAAGTCATTTTAGATCACTGCCACTATATGATTTAGCTAAATTAAAATGTGGTTAGATTCCAGAGACAGGAAAAATACAGTACATCTTGGTAAACTCGCATCACATTTTATCTGGGAGCGTAAGGCAGCCTTACTAACCACCTCTGGAGATAAAAACATATGCTTCAAATGGAATTACTAATGGGAATTTGAATACCTTTGTGAAGTTAACACAAGGATAAATACTGCTTCTAAGTGTGTCATCTCAGTATAGACTTCTTACTTCTTGGATTCAAATTATCACCACAAGAAATTGTTGACAGATTGCTAAAATAATATTCATTCACTTATGAGTGGTGGGACAAGTTGACTATAAGCTACATCCTAGTTCCAAACCCTAAACTCTCATATTGGGTAGCCATAGTGGAGGTCAAAGGCACTACTCACTAAATAAGAAGAAACTTTTCAATGAGTTCACTTTAAAAAGAGCACACAACTTTAACTTGGCAGCTGAAATTAAAGCCTTAAGTTTTGACTCCTAACTAGTCAACATTTGCAATTCTTGTAACAACAAATCTTTATCAACCACATGCTTTTCATCTGTATTGGAGAGGTTTCTCGATATGGGCAAGTAATTTTTCCCAAAAACAGTTAGGCAAAAAGAAATCTTGGGATTAAGAAAAATGGAGATAATACCATGTCTTAACATAGGATTACAAAAAAATTACTATATAATAGAATAAGCATCTAAGATAGAGGGCCGAATTCTTTATCTCTCTCTTCAAAAAAGTTAGTATTTTGCAGAAGAATAGCTGCCTGCATTACTTCTGTAAAGGCCACTGCTATTTTAACCACAAAGAAAGTGAAAAATCTGCATGAAACTAAATAAATAAATAATAAATAAATAAATGATGGCTTTGCAGTCTCATATTTTATCCTTGAAAAATGCTTTTCAGGATTGCACTGGGAATGCATGTTTCTAGAAAAGGAAGCTATTGGTCTTTAAGGGGGCGCATCAAGACAACTATCAGGCCAAGCTCTTATGGAATTAGGGTAGGACAAAGCAAAATCAGAGGGGGAGTAACAGAAAGGCAGTCCACAGCCAGCAAGTAAGAATGACAGCAGAATCTGGCTGAGGACTTTTATATGTGTGGTAGAAGAACATGCACTCATGCACTCATTCTGACCACAAGTTAACATGTGGTTCATTTTATCCTTCCACCCTCAAAACAGGGTGTGCTCCCATGCATATATGATTGTGGTGATACAAGTCTGTCCCTCTACTATTCACTGAACATTAATATATCCAGGCAAAATAAAAAAAAAGTCAAGAAAATACAGAGGAGCACTAGTTCATTTAACTCGTGCCATGTTTATTATTATTATTGTTGTTGTTGTTGTTACATTTGTATACCACCGCATAGCCGAAGCTCTCTGGGCGGTTTGCAACAATTAAAACATTAAAAAGAAATATACAAATTTAAAACACTTTTTTTAAAAAAATCATTTTTACTTTGCCTCAATAGCCACACATAAACCATTTTGTTATGGTTGCAAGTCTACATCTAGGATGTCCAGAAAGAGGCAGGAATACATCCTTACAATGGGTTATGTTCACTATAAACCTAGCCGGACCTTCCTTCATACATTCTACAATGGTAAACTTATTGTGTTGAAGCAGGGGGATGTACTTCCTAATGTAGTCACATCTGGAAAATTTCATTTTATACTTCAATACAGGAACCATAATCCAACAGATCCAAGGCAAAAGAGGAAATTTCTATACTAGGAAGCAAAAAAGTATAATGGAATAGTGGTTCAAATGGCCAGACCTCCTTTTTAGAAAGGTATGCAAGACACATATAATAAAGTACCTTAAATGATAGGATTTCAACCTAAGCATCATAACAGGCCAATGCAAAATCGTATTTCCAAGAAAGCCCGAAAAGACACTGATCTTCAACATACATACTTGAAGGCAAGTTCACCTGAAACCAGTAGGCCTTATTTCCAAGTAAGTAAGTTCAGGATCAAGGTACTAAATACTGAATATACACACATTGTTATCACGACTTGTATAGATACCATGTTCCATTTACATCCTCTTATATTAATGTACTGCCGGACATACAAATGTTGCCTGGTCAGGTATCATCTTCCTCTACAACTGTGATATTTCAGGTGGTTATAGATATGTCTTCCAGCAGCTTTTGATGTATCAACCAACAAACAACACTACTAAGAAAGCACACTTAAATTTTTAGCATGCAGTGCAGTAATACTAGGCACTTAGGAACAAATTGTTTACAAGTCGTAAGGAAGAACAAAAATATTCTTGGGGAAAAATAAGTGCTGGTAAAATTTCAAGTGATTTCCCACCGATTTTTCTAGACAAGTATGTCAGGACCCAGTCACCATCACATCTGTACACAAAGGAAATGAATGAATTTGGATTTTATCTGACAATGCTATCAGGCATTAGTGGGCTCAGTGCAACATACCGCTACCAATACTGATGTCTATAGAAAGTGCTCTTTATTATGGGTACCAACTTCTGTACAAAAAATATGGCCAGGCTTTGTTTTACACTGTCTTTTTCAAACCCTTGATAGCCAGTGTGGTGTAGCGGTTAAGGTGTTGGACTACGATCTGGGAGACCAGGGTTCGAATCACCACACAGCCATGAAGCTCAGTGGGTGACCCTGGGCCAGTCACTGCCTCTCAGCCTCAGAGGAAGGCAATGGGAAACCCCCTCTGAATACCGCTTACCATGAAAACCCTATTCATAAGATCGCCCATTAGTCGGAATCGACTTGAAGGCAGTCCATTTCATTTCATTTCATGCCCTTAGAGCAAGCCTGAATACAAAGAACTCGCATCTAGGTTTGCAACACAAGCATTTCAACCAGCATACTTAATGAAGCATTCTGGAATGTACAACTAGCTTTTTAGACCATCTAGGGAAGCCATTACAAAAACAATGCTATCAAAGAGTATATAGTACCAAAGAAGGGGTTGTCTTGAAGTAGAGATTCCCCTTGCTTTTGGGAACACAGCTGAAAGAGTTAATCTTTGACAAGTGTTTGCATCTAGGTCCTATATATGCCCCCAGTTGAAACATACTATCTTTTTTAAAAGCCCATGCTTATTCATACAACTATTCACCTTTCCAGTTTAGACACTAACCATTTATAACCTCATGCTATATAGAAAGAACTACTACAAAGGAGAGTTCAATTTGGTACACCTGTATGGCTGGGGAAGCACAAAGCAACAAGAACAGCAGCATGAACAGAGGGACTCTGCCATGTGGCATAGAACCAACACTGCTGGCTGGTCTACACTTCACTGCCTTGAACAAGGCAGGGGATTAAAGTATTGGTTATTGCCAGAGCCTGGCTGCGTACCAGCTAACCTTGCCTGGCAGACATTATACTTGGAGTCATTGCCAGCTTACAGAATGTCCAGCAGTCCTTCAGCTATTCCCTTCTAGAAGAGTGACATTGCTAGGACTGAGGAAATAGCAGTAGCTGCTTTAAAGCTAGAAAGTAACACATACTAACATAGTTTAAGAAAAAGAAAGTGGTTCTGCTAATATCATGACTAGTAATTGCTTAATATTTTCTCGATCGTCCCAGAGTGCAGCAGGGCTGTGGGGTCGGAGTCATGGAGTCGGAAAAAATTTTGGGTGGAGTCAGGAGCAATTTGGGGAGGAGTCGGAGTCTGTAGAAATGTGCCGACTCCGACTTCCAAATAAATTTTGATTGACAAGAAGCAATTTTGGGTGGAGTCGGAGTCGGACAGTAGAAAAATAGAGGAGTCAGAATCGAAGGTTTGGCGTACCGACTCCACAGCCCTGGAGTGCAGGACACAGAATAATGGGCTCAAGTTGCAGGAAGCCAGATTTCGACTGGACATCAGGAAAAACTTCCTACCTGTTAGAGCTATACAACAATGGAACCAATTACCTAGAGAGGTAGTGGATTCTCCGACACTGGAGGCATTCAAGAGGCAGCTGGACAGCCATCTGTCGGGAATGCTTTGATTTGAATTCCTGCATTGAGCACGGGGTTGGACTTGATGGCCTTATAGGCCCCTTCCAACTCTACTATTCTATGATTTTATGCTTGTATCCAAAATGGGGGTATGAACAAGGGCTAGAGTAAAATAAAACAGATTTGCTACTGTTTTTCCAATTAAATCAAATTACAACAACAAGGTCCTAATGTATTCGGCATATCTGCATGAAAATTGCATACCTAGAATCTAGAGAACCTAAACCATGCTTAGGAGGGCTATTCTTGTTCAAAAAGTGTTTCTTTGCAGCAATATGAGCTAGAAAGTTTTCAAACACATGAGCAATGGGAGCTCAAGGTTCCACATCAAACCACCAAGTGTAACTTCTGTGACCTGTATCACTGCTCCAAATGGCCCTTAGTCCCTCCTGCGATTTTCTTCCTCAACATCCACTGCCTTAACTCTTGCCAGAAATTCCAAAGTATATGACCACACGCAAAGCACAGTAATAGCAGCTTTTAGCCTTCCATTGGCGAGTATATTCAGGCCTACCTATAGCAGCTAGTATATTTGCTTAAGCAGCTGAGCTATGAATCTGATGTCCTGGGTTCAATCTTGCCTATACCATGAACTCAATAGCTGGCCACAAGCAAATTATCTCTGTCCCAGCCCCCAACTCCATGTAACCACACTATAAGGCTAATACAATCCACCTCACAATATCGCTTTAAGGATTACCAAGATACAAGTGCTACATACATGTCTCATACTGTTAGGAGCAGTAGTTAATAAATGCAGTTTTCTAATCAGTAGATTTTCACTAAGGCTTGTATCCAAATAATTTCTACTCAAGCGTGCAAGCAGCAGGTATTTGGAACAAAGGAGCACAATCGCAGGACTGGACATGCAGGCAACCAGGATTTGAAATTCTTTTTTCTAGCCTGTCTAAGATAATTTGACTTCCAAGCTAAGACTGAAACAAATAGGTACCAAACAAAGGTCTACAGGCTTTCCTAGTTAATACAGATCTGAGAGCCACAGACTTTACTAGGTCCTCCTTTTTCCTTTCCAGTTACCCTGAAGCACACACAAAAAAAATACAAAAAAGGCACTCTTGATTTACACACATTTTACATATATTCATCCCTATGAAGGTCAACAGAGTAGCTACTGTGTGAATGGCTCTTGACTACTCCCCATCTTCACACTGATCCCATAACACTGAAAGAACCAAAGAGATATCCATTAGGAGTTCACAGAATGATTTTGATGCTGCAGAAAAACGACATGCTTGCAACAATAAGCAGCATTAGAAAGAATTGTGATAATAGCCTGAATACAAACAGGAAGTAACAGTGTCTAGAAGGGAGTAAATATTACAGAATCGTACAGCTGAAAGGGGCCTGTCAGGTCATCAAGTCCATCCCCTTGCTCAATGCAGGAATCTAAGTTTAAGCATCCCCAACAGGTGGCTGTCCAGTTGCCTCTTGAATGTCTCCAGTGCTGGAGAGCCCATCACCTCCCTAGGTCATTGGTTCCATTGTCGTACCACTCTACCAGTTAAGATGTTTTTCCTGAAATTTGGTTTCTGGTAACTTGAGCCCATTATTCCGTGTTCTGCACTCTGAGATGATCGAGAAAAGATCCTGGCCCTCCACTGTGTGACAACCTTTCAAATACTTGAAGAGTGCTATCTTATCTCCCCTCAGTCTTCTCTTCTCAAGGTTGAACATGCCCAGTACTTTCAATCTCTCCTCACAGGGCTTTGTTTCCAGTTCCCTGATCATCCTTGTTACTCTCCTCGGAACCAGTTTGTCTGCATCCTACGTAAAGTGCGGTGTCCAGAACTGGATGAAGTACTCAAAATGAGACCTAACCAGTGCTGAATAGAGGAGAACTAGTACTTCATGCAATTTGGAAACTATACTTCTGTTAATGCAGCCTAAAATAGCATCTGTCTTTTTTGCAGCCACATCACACTGTTGACTCATATTCAGCTTGTAATCAACAGCAATTCCAAGATCCTTCTTGCATGTAGTATTGCTCAGTCAAGTGTCCCCTATATTATAACTGTGCATTTGGTTTCTTTTCCCTACATTTAGAACTTCACACCTATTTCATTCTGTTTTCAGCCCAATGCTCCAGCCCATCGAGAGCACTTTGAATTTTGTTTCTGTCTTCCAGGGTGTTAGCTATCCCTCCTAATTCTGCATCATCTGCAAATCTGATAAACATTCCCTGCGCCTCCTCATTCAAGTCATTAATAAAAATGTTAAAGAGCACTGCCCCCAGTTTAAGAAAAAACATTGATAAGCACTCTTTTGAGTACAATTCTGTAGCCAACTGTGGATCCACCTGATAGTTGCCCACATTTAGCTAGCTTGCTAATCAGAATACCATGGGGCACTTTGTCAAAAGCTTTGCTGAAGTCAAGATATATTATGACCGCAGCATTCCCACTATCTATCAGGGAGGTTACTCAATAAAAAAATGAGGTTAGTTTAGTATGGCAGGATTTATTCTTGATGTGTTTAAATCCAACTCCAGAAACAAGTGTTCATGAAAAATACATGGAAAGGAGATACTGTTAAAAACAGCTGGTCCAGTTTTAGCGATTATTCCTCAGTTTGGGGATAAAAGGGTATCAGTGACACAAATGTGAATGACTGTGAGGTAGTCAACATGCTCTGGCAAGCCCCATGGACCACTTCTAGTTGTCACACCAGACAAGCAAGTACATTTCAATAATGCTCCTTCACAACACGGGAGACTGGACAGAAGCCAAGTCACAATTTGCATCTTACTTGTACGCTTCCAGCGTGCACATTTCTATAAACAAACATTTAAAAGATTGTTGCTAAGTTTTTTACATTCTACTCTTCTACACAATAAACATAGAGCACATTTTATGTAGTTTTGCACACTGTATGTTAAGGTCTCAATATTTTGCAAAAAACAAAACAAATGGAGGAAAAAGTTACACAAGACTAGGGAGGAAATTTATGAGACAGCATGGTAAACCAGCAATTTAGATAGCTAGTAATTCTCATAATGGTACTCCAGCACACAAACAATATCAGGTATTATGGATGCAAAGTACTGTTGCAGCGACCAGACTTACACACTGTAGCTTGTAACAAAAAGGAAGAGGTAGTCTGAAAACCAAAATTCTTCTCCTATAGGTTTGGTGCATGTGAGCATCATTTTAATAAAAACAGTGGAAGGTTCTGATTAGAGAGAGTTTATTTATTTATATTTATTTATTTATTAAATTTTTATACCGCCCCACTAGCATAGCTCTCTGGGCGGTGAACAACAAAGCAATACAAGTATATACAATAAAATCCAATAAAACATACAGCAAAGTACAGAGAATGAAAGATCTAAAAACAATTACAACACACTTTAAAACTAAATTAAGTTAGATTAAAAGCCCTAGAAAAGAGGAAGGTTTTAACCTGGCGCCGAAAAGACAGCAGTGTCGGCACCAGGCGCACCTCATTGGAAAGACTGTTCCACAGTTCGGGGGCCACCACAGAGAAGGCCCTAGTTCTTGTTACCACCCTCCGAGCCTCTCTGTTTATAGAATACTGGACAAATAAATGAAGTAGATGAAGCCAAGCAGGTTCAACCCACAAAAGAAAGCAACCCGAGATGGGAGCTGGAGATATGAAATGTAATCTTCAATTATTTAAAAGGCTGCCATGAAGAACAATGCTTATCCCACTATCAGTAGCACCAGAGAGTGTACCAAAAAGGAGATTTAATATAAATTATTAGTAACTGCTTTGACTGGGCAATGTAACAGGTTGCCTAGCAATCTCCTCTGCTGAAGATATTTTAAGTAGCAACTAGGTAAACACTGGGGATGAAATAGAAATGTTGTAATACCAAGGAATGAATTAGGGAGACAATGAGCCCCACAAAGACATATCAGTAGCCTTTATTTTTCAACTTTTTATGCTAGAACCTATATTCTTGCATTTAAGCTACTTTATATTTACATGACTGTAATTATGTTCATATTAGAAGCCATGTTGCCTTAAAATTGCTACAAATCCCTCTGGATACTATAAGAAACAGAGGAAACACAGGCTTCCATTTCTAGACCTTCACAAGGACACACACATGCAAAAACATCTTTCAGACTGCTAAACCAACAGGTTAACTTCAAACACCCTGGATAGCTCTCTTGTGTACCAAATCAAGAGAGGAAGAACCTTCTTCGTGTGCAACGTGTCAAACACACACAAAATGTAGCTGCCTTTTTATCTGATGTGTGGGAAGACTAATCTAGTTAATCTTCATTATGGGAAAAAGCCACTGGAACCCTAGCTCAAGAGGTAAACCTCATCTTTATATGCTTCCACAATAAAGGCATATTTGATAAAATTGTTTGGATATCCCTAATGAATGCTACTTAAAAGTATTGATATAAAATATTTATACTGCTTCTTCATAGCCATCATGATTCAGAAAATGATTTAACAACATAGTTAAACAACAGAAGTGACAATATTGTAAAGAAGCAAAATAGCAGGGCATAGGAATAATTAGTTATCCAATATTCCAAATGCCCTCTCAAATAGTTGTCTCACTGACTTGACCATAAAAAAGGTGAACACAGCAGGTTGTCACTTGAAAAGGAATCCAGCAATTTGGGTGTCACCACTGAGAATGTCCTGTTTTGTGTAGCCAGTCATCACACATCAACTGATCAGACAGATGGGGGATATGAATCAGGGCCTCAGAAAGATGCTCTGAGTAGGTTAAGTTTATAAGGCTACAAAAGTGCACAACTTTTACTTAAATATTTATAAGGTTCTTAAAAATACCTACATTTGAAGGAAACCCATTGTTAGAAAACAGCCAATATCTTCACAGTTTCAGTAGACAGAAGTAAAATTCGAAGTCAGTCACACCCAAATATCCTGAATAGAAATTCCAATTTCTCTTGAGACTGACAGCTTCAAGATGCCCCATCTCAAAATCTTCACATATCCATGTGACTTCTTGGAAATGCTTCCCAAAGCTGAACTGACATCACTGATGGCATGGTTACTAGCCATGATGGCTATGCTCTGCCTCCACTGGTGGAGGCAGTATGCTTCCAAATACCAGGTGCTAGAAACCAGTGGAAGGGACAGTGCTGTTTGCACTCAGGTCCTGCTTATGGGTATCCCATGGGCAACTGGCTGACCACTGTGAGAACAGGATGCTGGACTAGATGGGCCACTGGCCTGATCTAGTAGGCTCTTCTGATGTTCTTATAGCAAGACATCACAGACAGAGCCATGATAATTTCGAATTCCATTAAACCACAGGCAAGGCAGCCAGAGAACAACATATCCACAAAGTGAGAGAAGAACTGAAAGGAAATACTGATTAATAAAGTTCACATTTATCAACAAAATACTCTATGTGAACTCAGAAAGCAAAACTTGGTTACAGACTAATGTCTGCCCTTTAAAGGGACTGGGTATTTAAGGATTAGTGCAGGACACAGCTAAAGGGAAATTGCCCAGTGAGCTGCTAAGCATTACTCAAGTCACCTTTCAAATTGCCAGAAGCAATTCTGATGAATTGGAGCACATTTACTTGTACATGGAAACCGATAAAAAAAATGCCTAGACCGAGACATGAATATGCTATTTGAATTAATGAATCATACAACTTCAATATTTTAACTGTAGACCTGAATGCCACAGGACCAATGCAGACTGGTTGTTCTATGTATCTTCCCATTCCCTTATCCCCTTTTATTGCTATGGACAAGTGCTGCAGACGTATGGGCTCTATTACACATTCACTAATCCTGAAGCTTACTAATGCTAAGCTTATCCTATGAATCAGTCATTCATGTTCAGAATCCTCATATCAAGGAATACAGCCCCACCTAACTGTGATCACTACAACTATGCTCCCAGACACAAACCTTAAAAAAAGAAGTGCATTTCCACAAGTGTCCGTCATTTTGCCTTTTTTTTTTTTTTTTTTACAGATTGGAAATGGGAATATAGTTCTGGGATATAAAACAGTCATAATTTGTATAACTGTTCTTAGCTCTGAGCAAGTTTGGCAACTCCATGTTCTAACCCACCATTTTAATCTGTTCAGCTTCCAAGATACTTCACTCTAACCTCTCACTAGCCAGCACCCTTTGCAAAAAAAAAAAAACACACACACACCATGAAACTAGTTAAATGGTTCTTTGGGTCCTGTTTATTTTTTAATCTCTTTTAATCAGTTATTTGCCTCTCTTCACTACTGACCACTTCCACTATTGCCTCCATCCTTGCAATTGTACCTAAGTAATATGTGTATACACACTATACTACTACTGCTTCTTCTTTTGGACAATCAATTTTTCAACTGCAGATATGAACCGGGGGGGGGAGCACATCAATAAACTATGTATGAACACACCTGGATCCGACAGACAAATCTCCCACAGAGGTATCATGTGATCGGTACATTTACATATTAAGGCCACTGAAGGAGGAAGCTATCCTTTATATATTGATACTTAAAAGCACACATTTACATTTAAATAGGATACAGTTAATCAGGGCTCAAATTAGAAGAGTGCCGGCTATAGTAATCTGTATTGCCAAATATTGAGATACCAACACAAGTTTGTTTCCTGTGAGACTCGCTCTGTTATTTTTTTCAGTGAAACACCTTGGGAGGAAATCGGGCTCCAGGAAATATTCACAGCAATAGCTGTACAATGACTCTAGACCCTAAAGTGGTTAATTATGGCACACAACATCTTAGCACTTTAAATGTTCCTCTCCAGGCCGCTCATAACAATTGACTGCCAAATTCTCACATCTGTAGAGCAAAGTATTCTCCAGAAGTGAACCCTATTTGAAGTAACAAGTGAAACAATCTAACAGAAATATTGGTGGAACAACAAAAACACAGCCCCTGCTGGTTCCTACTCTTTTTCCCCTTTCCAAAACCAAAAATATATTTCTTAGCCCTAAAGCATGCCAAACAGAGGTGACAACAAACAAGGTAAAAAGTGTATTTCAAGCCACACCTTTACAGATCTAATCCTTCCACTTCAGTATCATCAAAATTCTCATTTCTCTTTAATTGCTCAAATAACAATATTAAATATAAAGAAAAGCCTAAAATAAATGCTGGAGAAAATAAACCAGAAATATTCCCATCAGACTAAATTCAAAAAGCGTCCTTTCCTTTTAAAAAACAATAAAAATGTAATGACAGTATATCTACCTATTTAAGAAAATAAAAGCTAGGAATTAAAATATGTATCTATAACTCTTATCTATTTACTTACATAATTTATCCTTCAGCAAATTAATTTTGGTGGCCTTGTCTCTTCCAAGTAAATGAAGAATAAAAGAAAGACAAATTAATCCCGAACTCTACTGAAAGATTGCAGCATCTGTCTGTCAATATATCTTTGCCACATTCCTCAGCATACATTTAAAGACTTCAGTCTTAAATTCACAGGAGTGAATACCCATGATGGGATTATAAGAAAATTTGGGCTGGATCCCACATGGATATATGGAAAAGGGGGGAAATTAAGAAAGGGGACCAAGGAGTATCCCTAATACAGGATAGGATAACTTTTATTGCAATCGCAGTACTCCCACTGCAAGTAAAAGGCCTGGTTAATGGTTCATAGACGAAAATGTGATTCTAAAAGATTCTAGAATGTAACCACTTAGGATGTCTGATGCCACCAGCATACAGAAGTGGACGTGAAGGCAAATGAGATTATACAAAAGAAAGAAAAGAAATATTTTGAGTATCTGTGAGACAGAAATGGAGTACCCTGGAAGGGAGGAGCATGGCTGGCACCTTTAACCCCTAGCTGCGGCCACAGAACATGTAAGGTGATCACTGATATGGGAAATAACCTGATATTCTGATTTCTCTGCATTTCCAACTGACATGCAACATGGCTACTGAGCATACTCAATCATCAATGGACTATCTGTTTTTTTGTGCCTGGAGGGGCATGCCCTCTGAAATTTTAAGAGGCAAGTTTGTACTTCTGTGAACCCACATATAATTGCTTTGGCTCTAGTCCTGTCAGGACTAGCCACTTCAGTAAGTAATAGCTGGAAGAAATCAGGTACTTTACAACATGCAGCATTTAACGTGACTAGATGTCTAAACAACATTTATATGTTAAACATTAAGCTTATGATACCTGCACCAAGATGGTAGTGATTTTTTTTAAGTAGACAACCAAGACTAAGGGTGGACAATATATAGTCCTCAAACTAGTTATGACAGTGACGAAAACTGTTAAGCTCTTAAGAACTTATAGTTTCTATCCCTCATGGTTTAAAAGATAACAACAGAGATCCAGAAACATTAATGCTTTTTCCCAAATGATTTATGAAGCTACAATTTTTTTTCAGGAGATAAATATGATTATTTATGAAGCCACATTTTTTTTCAGAAGATAAATATGATTACATTTAAGAACAAGTAAAACTTTTTTTGCCAACTGTAGTTGAGTTCTAAGGTATAATTCAATATAGTATTTAAATGAAGTCAAATGATACACACCAATTATCTATTAATCTCTGTGAATATTTCTAGCATATCCTGAAAAAAGTTGCTCAGATGGGCCTCAGCTACAACTGATTAAAAAAAACAAAAACAGGTCAATGACCAGTCAAATATCTGAAGTAACGGCATAAGGCTCTCTTTCTTACAGTTATGTTGACTACAAAAAAACAAGTATGTTAATGTTGAAATAATGAAATTAACTTTTAAGCTATGTCATCAATAGTTGGTCAAGCAATGTGATGCAAATAAAACAGTATCAACAATATTCCAAGAATAAAGTCTGGACTCTCGCATTTCAAGAAAAAAATGACTCAAAATAACAAGCATAGTAGATGCTGAATCAAGTCTGATTCATTTGGTGGCCCTTCTTGATTTACCCTACTCATCCTGGCTGTACTAGTAGACCTCAGAATACCCACCTATCTTTTTGATCTGATCATCTTCTAAGATATAGCTTTGAAAATGTAGTCTATATTTATATTTGGTTTTATTATCCTTTCTTGCTTTTGTGTACCATCGTTAACTAGTTCTCTTTTATAATCCCCCTGTATGGATTTTTTAAACCGACTTTTGAATCTCAGATTCTATGTGAAACCCTGTATGTGTATTATTTAATAAAGTTTTTTTAAAAAAACAATTTGGAATTTAGGAAGGGCCATAGCTCAGTGGCAGAGCATCTGCTTTTCATGTAGAAAGTCCCAGGTTCAATCCCTGGAACTTCCAGGTAGGGATGGAGACAATTTGGCCTGAAATCCTGGAGAGTCACTACCAGTCAGTGTACACAGTACTGACCAAGACTGACCAATGGTCTGACTCAACATAAGGTACTTTCCTATGTTCCTATGGAGTTGCCAATGTAGCACTCATGCACACAATGGACCCTTGAGGACTTCCCTAGTGCCTATGAAGCCTCTAATCCCCTCCCCAATTACTACCTCTTCAACATGAGGTAGCAACGGTGGTTAGCTGCCAACCTCTACCGCTGAAAAGCACATACAGCTGAAGCAGGGCTGTGGAGTCAGGAGTTGGGAGCAATTTTGGGTGGAGTCGGAGTCAGTAGAAATGTACCAACTCAGACTCCAGCTTCAAAATAAAAACTTTCATAGGAATTTAGGAAAGTTTTCTTGTTCAGAAATTTTAATCAAATAAATATATTTTATGTTCTATCAATCTAGCCTGATGATTCACGTGGTGGTGATGAAATGCCTTGTGCTACCATTTTACTATAGTAAATTTGTTATTACTAGTTAATATACATTTGCCATTTATGAAGGTGTCAGAGTCGGACAATAGAAAAATAGAGGGGTTGAAGTCGAAGGTTTGGCGTACCGACTCCACAGCCCTGAGCTGAAGGAGGAATTTTGATGTTCTTTCCTCTTCCTCTTTCAGCTCTTATGTGCTTTTCAAGGCTCAGATCAGCTCCTGAGTAGCTGGTCAGATAGTGAAGCAACTGAGAGGCTACGAGGGGAAAGGGGGGGGGACAGAACAATTGGTAGGAAGGTAGGGGGGCAAAAGTGGGGTGTACAGGAGAGACAAAAAGAAAAGGGAGTACAAGAGAGTTAGAGAGATAATTAAGTGACAAAAAAGGTATGTTACACATGTCAAAACTAGTAAAAACCCAATTCTTTTGAAACTCCATAGTTTTTCCACAAGTGCCTCCCCAGTCCAGTCACAGGTCACTTTTGCCTCCATTCAAAATCACAGATCTGATGCCTTCCAGCACTGCCATGATGCAGAAAAACATGGATCTGACACACAGATCCTTATGGATCCTTGTAAATTTACGAGGGATCACCTCAAAACCACGATCAAATCATAAGTCACCTCTGTGGCCACATATGTGCCCTGTGATTTGGTGGTGGTTCTGTTGTCATCTTATGAAAAAATCATGAAGATCTATCCAGATCTGTGATTTTTTTTCTATGTAGTGGAACAATGTAAGCTTCCAATTTATAGAAGTGTTTTCAGTACCATGCAAATTCATGGAGGATCTATTTTAATTCTATTGGATCTGACTTTTTACTCAGATCCCATGGAAAAGCAGAGAGTGCTTTTCACTCCATTGGTGTGTGGAAGAGAAACAACCAAGCAGGGTAGTGTCCAAGGTACTTTTAAAAACCCAAATGCAACCATGGATCCAAAAAGCTTTACAACTTCTGGTCAGACATTTTGTTTAAAATAAACACAGAGAGAAAAGTAGAAGTTAAGAGATTTTTAAAATATAGACCTTGCTCCTTAATAAAGCTTCTGTCTACCTAGATGAAAGGAGTCCTCATGTATATATTTGCTATCAGACAAGAGCATGATGCATGATTGCTACTTCCACAATGGTATTTGACAGACATTCAAAATAATAGGTAGTCAATGAACAGGCATTTTGGCCTTATCTTTTTTCATCAGCAGCCAGTGTGGCGTAGTGGTTAAGGTGTTGGACTACGACCTGGGAGACCAGGGTTCGAATCCCCACATAGCCATGAAGCTCACTGGGTGACCTTGGGCCAGTCACTGCCTCTCAGCCTCATGAAAACCCTATTCACAGGGTCACCATAAGTCGCAATCGACTTGAAGGCAGTACATTACATTGCAGAAATACAAACAGTCAGAACTACTTCCTCTTCACTGCTGAATATACAGGAATTGTACTTATCAAGGACAGAGACATCTGCCATGAAAGTACCAAAACCCACCCCCATTCAGAATGAAACATACATGCAAACTACAGGCAGATTTGACAAATTAACAACTTGCTCATTCCTTCTTTGCCTCCAGTCAACTCTATTTATATCACTCTTCTGATATCACAATGCTTCAGGAACATGTCTTTAGAATCCTTAACCCTCATGCAGAGCCCATCAAAAAAATTACATTGGCTGACTTTGGGATATATTTGGACCCCAATGAGATTTCCAATGCAAGGATGGAGGTCTTTGTCCCCAGAGACCTTTTGTTGGTCACAAGTGTGTTGGAAACTACTGAAGCACCTTGAGCCAAAAAAACACACAAAAAACCTTATCCAGAGGAGGTAACATTTTTCTGAGCAGTATACATTGGCCCCTTCTCCATGTATATTGAGTAAACACCACAATTTCTGGGTTATTTTTAGACTCCAAAAGGTTTTTCTTGTTTCCAGAAGGAAAATGCTACATGGTAACTGGCTGAAATTTGGGGACATTGTACGGACGAGAGTTTGTGACAGTGACTTAGGAGGACAACCATGTAGCTCTACTTATGTGTTAATTATACAATAAAAGGCAGAAATCTGCCTCCAGGTCTTTTTGCTCCAGTATTTTTGGCCCCCAGTGTTTTTTTGTTTCCAGAAGGAAAATGGTAAGAGGTAACTGAAATTTGGGGACACTGTAAAGATTAAAATTTGTGGCAATGTCCTAGGAGGACATCCCTGTATGTCTGCTTGTATGTAAATTACTCAATGAAAACTGCTCAAGGCCGAAAACTGCTCCACCAGTCGACATGAGGGTTAAGATAAGCAACCTCAGCCTCAGAAGGATTTTATTATCACAATCTTCATTGATGTAAATGAAATTTCCAATGATAGAATTTGGAAATCCAGAATATCTTACCCATTTCTTATTAAACTCATGCTCCACTATTTTCCTAGTAAATTCACAAGCCACCAGATACCTACCATCACTTGATGAAATATGAAACATTCCCTTCAACCAAAAAAGTGTATTCCTACTGCACTTAAAGCTGAACTGGTTGATTTCCCATTCTTGGCTTCATCTTGTCAAATTTTAACCATTTTATTGCTGAACAGAACAATACAGCCAAATTTAGTATTAAGACAAAAAACTACAGACATAGGTGATCTAGCAAAGCATATATAATGCAGTTGCCTCACACACTTCAAGGCAGGCATCAAGGAGAACAGGAGAGGAAATGGGTCCACTTCTTGTACTCCAGTGAGGAACAGGAATGGAGATGCTAAAAAGCACAGAATACCCTCACTCACTCACACACACACACCACCAACCAGCTACAACTATACAGCAACAGTAAAACTGTGTACTTAAAATGGACATCTTAAGGAGATCTGCCATATTCAGTGTTTGATTTGTGTTTTGATCAGAATTACTAAATACTGCTATTTGCTTCATTTTGATATTTTCAGAAGTTGGTTAGTAAGGCCAAGTGAGACAGGTGGATGGCTTCCATCATGTCATATTTGTTTTAGCTGTTCAGATTAGGGTTTGCCTATTTTTGTCCCCTGTGCAGAACCTATCGTAACAATGTCTGTGTCATAAATGTCTTGTTCTCTTCACCTATTCCTGCCCAAGAATACTCCCCTACAGCTCCAGTATGTACACAGTACACATGAATATACTTGTTCCTCTTCAAACAATGCTCTTGCCTAGCCTTCAGCTATTTTGCTTTCTCTTCACTTGGCAATAAGTGATTCTCACACTTGGCCCATTAAAGACCAACAATTCCTGAATCCAACGGATACATCCCCATTTTATCTCAATTAAAACTCCCAGCCCCACTCAATGCATAATACAACCACTTTTTTTATTTGCATTGCAGAAAACAGTAAGTTAGGAGAAGGAATTAATGAGTACTGTATGAGTCACAACTGACAAAGCTTCAGAGAAGCAACCTCTGGGAAAGTAGAGTGGTGATCATACTATGCAAGAATCACAATACAGCAGTGTCCTGCTTTTCTTTGGGACCAACAGAGAAGCTATTACCATAACAAAATTCAGAAAAAAACAGTACACATATTACAAACGTGTTAGCTGGTCAAAAAAACACTTGAGGACAGGTAAAATCCAATGTAGACTGAACACTCCACAGACTGTAGATAACTGGGATAGGCATACATCTCACTCAGTTCTAAATATATTATATCTCCTGATACTTATCCAGACAACCCTATGATGAGCTCAATGTAAACCTCTGCTCAGTATAGCACCTAGACTAAAAAAAACCTTATAGGTTAGGATGCAAAATAATAGATGAAAGTTACAATACAAACAATTTGTTTTATTTTATTTAAAATACAAGAACCTATGAGAACAGAGCCAGAACAAAATGAATGGTCATGCAAGAATAATTCATGCTATGTTTAAAAAGACATTCAATTCTTCTTATGTTTATTTTCTAAAATGGCCAATCCATACAGTACTATGTACTATGTAGTCACCAAGGCTGCAATCCTATGCACACTTCTGCTCCTTTTTTATTATTTTATTTATATTTTGTGCTGAACCATAAACAATTCTTTTCACTCTTCCTTTAGATTTCAGTCAGGGCTGCCAGCAATGTTCCTATTGAGGTACTGATCAGATCCATGCCTTAGTTTTGCTCCCAAAAAAGTCACTGGGGCTCACCAAATGCAGTGGGACTGACTTCTAAGAAAAATAATCATAAAATCAAGCTGCACACCTACAATCCTAGGTGTACTTAACTGGATCTGTTCTGTTGAAAGCCATAAGGCTTACTGTAATTTTTAATAGGCTTTTCAGAATAGTCCACAATTGTGGTCAGCACTCTGCCACTTTTGGTCACTTCAACATACTGACTTGAGTCTCTATTCAACTGAGCCAAGTAGAACTGAACTTCACAGTCAAGAAGTGCCAGAAGTTTTTACACCTGCAGAATCTATTCTTGGATTTACAGTAATTAAAAAATAAATCTTGTACAAAGTTCATGTAAACCATTTCCAACTGTTTCAGGTTCACTTCAACATAATTTAATATGAAACTTTGTTTTACTACCATTAAGTTAAAAACACCAAGCTGCCAAGAAACTTAGTATGTGTCATGTTTTTGTACATTTTAGCTATGAACCTCTCCCTGTAGTAAATACCAGCTTCAGCCATGATTTATTCTGGTTTATGCAAGCCTCCAACAGAACCTGTAATGCACTCTATGTGGGGCTGCCCTTGAGGTTGGTTCGGAAGCTGCACCTGGTGCAAAATGCAGTGGCGAGACTGCTCACTGGAACAGGGTATTGCCAACATGTCACCCCACTGCTGAAAGAACTGCACTGGCTGCCCATTTGCTACCAGGCCAAGTTCAAGGTTCTAGTTTTGGTGTACAAAGCCCTATACAGCTCGGGACCAGGATACCTGAAAGACCATCTTACCCTTTATATGCCCAGTCGATCACTGCGCTCTGCAGGTGAGGGCCTCCTGCAGATACTATCTTATCAGGAGGCTCATTCTGCACAATATAGGAAATGGACCTTTAGTGTGGCGGCACCTACCCTGTGGAATTCCCTCCCTTTGAATATTAGGCAGGAGCCATCTCTGCTATCTTTTCGGCGCCTTTTGAAGACTTTCCTATTTCGACACGCCTTTTAAGTTGAGACCTATCCCAGTCTGCATCTGTGTCAGAATTGTTTAATATGCTTTTTAATAATGCTTTAACCCCTTTTTAAGGTTGTTTTTTAAAATGTTTTTAATGCTGTATTTTAAGATCTGTTTTTATGATGTTTTAGAGTGTTTTAGTGCTTTGTTTGCCGCTCTGGGCTTCTGCTGGGAGGAAAGGTGGGATACAAATAAAATAAATAAATAAGCCTCTGCAACAGAACTACTACTCTTGTCTCCAACAAACATCCACAACCGATCAAAATAATTTTTATAATGTACAGCTGAACTGTACAATACTATGGTCAATAACAATCAAGATTCTGCATACAGCTAAGATGATGCAGTGCCACAACAGATCTGGGAAATGGTTGTTAAAAGAGGGCTAGGATTGTTTTTCTCTTCTCCTTAGCTTCTAGCAAACCTCTCAGATTTTCCAATACTAACCATAGGCCATATAGCATACAAACCACTAACTAGTGGTGCCATGCTTTTAGTTCAGGGTGGCAATCATTCTTACTATTTTGTATACACTAAATGCCCACTTTGTAATTCTTGTTAATTTCTGATTAAATTTTACTGGCACAAAACAAATTAAATAAATGATTGAGATTTGAAGTGTTTCCAGATTCTCAAGATACCCAACTCTGACATGCCCAAAAGATTGTTATACATTCTACACATGTTGCAGTTTTTATGACATATCAAATTTTATTAATGCCTTGCAGTAGTACTTTCATTAATGAAAACGGATGTAGAAAACAGCTTTCATTCTCTATATTAAAAAAGCAGTAAGTTAAGAATTTAAGACCAGAGAGGTGCGTTAAAGGGTGGGGGAGACACACAGAAGAATGAAAAGTAGCAACACAGCACTGAAAAAGCCTTTCACAGTGTAAGGCAATAAGCAATGTTGGCAGTCAAGTAAGGAAGCAAAAACTGACACTTTCTGCCCCCTGCAGTTTATATTGATATCTGGAAAGAAATAAAACAGAGGTTAGATATCTAAAAATCAAATGACACAATCTCTCAGTTATTCATTGGCTAGTCCACAGTGTAAAAGACAATTTTGAAAGACTGTGTTCCTTTGACAAAGACTGTTTTTAATTACTGAATGTTGTAACATCAATCCTTCATAGTACTGCTGGATAAACAGGCCAGATGTTGGCTATTGTATATTTCCTCCCTTGCCACTGAATCTTCAGTGCCTGAGTTCAGCACAGTCTCAACACCCATTTATGCTATTTTTTCTTTTTCTTTTTCCATACCAAGTAGGATAAAGTAGTAGAGATGTTTCTGACAAAGAACAACCTCCAAAATAAACATCTGCTGACTCCAACAGCAATATCTTTCAAGAAAACAGGACAAACATCAGGCTATCTGAGCAGAAAATGCTACATCTTCATCAAATATGTATTTTATCCCTCCATCACACATGCTGAATTATGGGTGCCATCAACACAGGCAACCTTATTTCAAATTCTAAGAGCAAAAATTTGGTTTTAGGGCCTAGGGTTACAAATGAAGAAAATTATTAACTAGCACACATCAAAATGAGGTGTGGACTATTAAATTTCCTCCTAGGATGATAGCTTTCTATCTGTAGGAAAGAACTGGGAGGGAGTCAAAAATACTACTCCACACCTGCAGTCACGTCATACAGTCCACTCTACCATCCCATTCTGCTGCATATGTAGATCAAGCTTAGGGCCTAAGTAGGTCAGACTGCCAAGATCCACAATTCGCAACCAGCTGACTATGTAACCACCAGGTAAGAAACATAAACTCATGGTAGCTGTAAATACTTTCATTTAAGAATAACCAGATATTTCTTGCATCATTAAACCAAGAGAAATGCCTGCCTCACTGACACTTATCAGATGGGCAACAGCAACCATCTTATGTTCCCAGACTAAGTCTTCCATATAATACTACACAAAATCATCAGATATAAGTCATTCTCACACAAGTCACCAACATAAATACCTATATTCCGTCCATAGAATTTTTTTAACTCTAACACATCAGAATCGGTTGTTTATTCTGACTTGGCAACTAGAAGTTTCACACTGGCTTGGTATCTGGCATTTTTAAAAAATCCAACTTTACTTTTTTTGTGCTATTGATGTATTGATTTTGTCTTCTCAGTTTACAAGCCTTGCTTTCTTCAACCTGTTCCTGAAGTACTGCAAGTAAGGCCCATTCTGAAAGCTATCTGTTGGATACTAGTGAGGAGGAAAAATGGAGGCAAAAATGGGGGACAGATGTTGACAGATCTGAATTATCACAAAAGCAACAGAGAGCTACTTTTTCCTCACAGTGCTCCTTTAGTATGATATTAAATATCATTGAAACATCCACTCCGTTTCTGTATAAATCTTTTCTCACACACACCCCTTTACTCCAACACACTCAGAGGATGTCCCATATAATTAAAACAAAACAAAAACCATTCCACACACCTCAATGGTTTACTTTCTCTACCTGCATAGAAACGACAGGTCCAGTCGCAGCCTCTCCCCCAACAACTTGCCCAAACCGCCTCTCCACGCCCATCCCACCCCTTCCTCTTCCCTTCTGCAGCCTACACCCACACACCTTCAAATCATCCTCAGTAACTCTGCTCTGTAGAGCCACCAGCTGGGGGCAAGGATTACAGAAAGCTACTTCCCCCTTTTTCGGTTTTCCTTGTTTTTTTTTAAAAAAACACAGCTATTTCCATGACAAACACAGCCCTTGATGTGGGGTGGGTGCAGTCCGCCGAGAATACACCAACAATGCCTTCCCCACCCCAAAAGAAATAAAAGCGCAGAAAAGCAGGCTGGACACACTATTTTGCCCTGAGAGCTCTCGATTCTCCCTGCCTCCCGCCCCTCCTCCTCCCACGCGTGCTCTGCAGTTGTCTGATTCCGGGAAACCCTCACTCCCTCCAACACCCACAGCAGCAGCACTAGGAGGCTGCTGCCGCCGCCGCCACCGCCACCCATCCCAACTCTTAAACTACGGAGACTGGAAGCCCATCAAACCTTTATCCTCCTCTCTACCGCCCAACAGAAGCAGACTATGGGAGGCAGAACGGAGATTTTAGGCAGCGATGGCAGGGAGTCTAGTTCCTTGATCCCAAGGGGCAGCTCTACATGCATATTTTGGAACGGGGGGGCGGGCGAGGGGAAGAGGAATCGAATCCCGCCCTCCAGCGGGGAAGTACTGCAAGCAAGGATTAAAGGAAACGAAAGGGGGGGTTAAAAAAAAGCATTAAAAAAGTGAGGGTGTCAGAGGGTCTGCTTGGATCGGTCCGTCCCGAGCCTACCTTGCCTTTGATGGCGTGTATTATTGTTATTAGCGCATCATCATTTCATTTTATTATTACCTTACGCTTCCTGGTCTCGGCCGACCCGCTCCACACGAAGCACTGGTAGATCACCCTCAGGTTCTGCTTCCAGTTCTCCACCTTGAAGCCGGTCACATGGCAGCACCCGGCGGCCGGCGGACTCATGTCAGACCCCCCCACATCAATCCGCCCGCCCCGCCGGCACGGCTTCTTCTAGACTTCGGAGCAAGGAGGAAAAGAAAGAAGCAGAAGCGGCGGCAGGGGGAGGGGACGGGTGGAAATCCCAAATCCCGAGCTGCTGCTGGGCTGAGGATAGCGCTGGGTGGGAGCGAAGGCAAGGAGGGGGGGACGGGACGGGCGGGAATTTTGGGGTGCGGGGGGGTAGAAAGGGAGGAGGAACGTGGGAGGGGAGGAGGAACGTGGGAGGGGAGGAGGGACGTGGGAGGGGAGGAAGGAGAGGGAAGGAGGAACCCCTCCCCGCCGCCCCCACCGGGGAAGGGTCTTCTCAGCCAGCCGCTTGCTCGCTCTCTTTGCTCGCTCTAGCTGAGGGGGGCGACTGCGGGCCGCCACCCCCCTCAGGGCTGCGCGGCCTCCGCCGCCGCCGACCGCAGTGGTGGTGTGTTGAGGGGGAGGGGAGAGGGCGGTGTGAGGTGAGGTAAAAGAGGAGGGGGAGGAGATCGGTGGTTCTTCCTCCTCGGCTTCTCCTTCTTCTTCCTCCCTCTTTACTCTTCTCTTCTGTTCCTTCGTTCGCTCCTCTCCCTCCTCCCCCTCGCCGCCTCTGCTGCCGCCGCCGCCTCTTTCGCCTCAACCCCGCCCCGCCCCCGGCTGCTCCGAACAAAGCGCCGACGCCGACGACGCCACTGAGGAAGCAGAGCGCCACAAAGATGAGGGGAAAGAGAGAGCGAGAGGCTGGCTGGCTGGGGAGAATCTTCGCTTCTTGCCGCCGCCGCGCGCTACCTCATGGAGGCCTCAAGGGAGGAGGGAGGAGGATACGAGAGAGGGGGAAGCCCTGGCGGCGGCTGAGGAGGGGGAGAAAAAAAGGCACACGGGTGCCGCTGTGGGGCGTTTGGGTAGGAGGGGTGTGTTCTTCGCCTTCGGTTCCTCCTCAAGTCAGTCAGCCGCAAAAGCTTGCCGGGGTTCTTGTCCCTTTAAATCACTCTTTCTGTCTCGCTCTCCCCCCTTCAGCAATGTATAATGGTCCTCTCCTCGAGAGAGCGGCGAAATTGAGAAACTCAAATCTAAGCCCTGCCGGGCCCGAAGTGGGACAAACCATTTGGGAAAGGAGCTGGGGGAGAGAGAGAGAGACCAGGGAAAGGGGAGGGGAAAAATAATAAAAGCTTCGCCCATGAACCGCAAGGAGGCCCGATGTGTACGATTCTATTGGTAGCCTCGGTTTATGTTCCGCCCCTTTCTCCGCTTCTCGTTGGTCGTCGTCGCCTTCCCTTACAAGCGGGAGGCGGTAAGGAAAAGAAAAGGCGGGTTGGCTTGCGCCGTCCCTCCCCCGGCCCCGTTGATTGACAAAGGAAGTTGAGAAATCGAAAAGGGGAGGAGGGCAGGAAAAGGAGCACATGTTGCGGTGGAGGCTTGGTGATTGGTGGCGCCGCCCGCCGCTCTTGCGTCATAAGGTTGGCGATTGGCTGAGGAAGGGATGTCCGGGTAAAGGCCGCCTTCCTTCGCTTGTTAGCCCCTGCAAGCAGGATGTGGGGGACGGCAAAGCCGTGTTGCTGTCATATCCGCTTAAGTTTGCAGCTTCTCTGTTACCCCAGAGATCCCATACAAGGAGGGAGGAGCTGAACTGGCGGCTGATGTTGCTTAATTAGCCCTTGTCAAATGTCATAGCTGCTGCTTGACCCAATCCTTCAGATTCAAATCTCAGCTTCGCTTCGCCCACGCCGCTCATTCAGCGAGCCTTTGGTGCAGCCACTACTTGGCAATCTTGCATGTTGCCTACCCAGCGGAACTTGCTACCTAGTGCTGCCGCCTCCGTGGTGGCCCTCCACGTGCTGTTACTCTGTTCTCGTGGCCAGCTGTCCCAGCGCCCGAGCAATAAAGGAGGAACCTTCCCTGTTATTGCCTCCATTGTTGAATTTGGTTCCTTCTGGGTTATGCGACCATATAGTGCAAAGCATCGTTTCTCGCCCTCGTGATTGTTCATATAAAATACAGGAGAGCAATCGGAATTAATAAGGAAGACAGCGGGGATTTTATTTCACGCGGGTAGGAGTGTTTCGTCTGTTAGACTAAAACAGCAAAAGAGTCTTGTGGCACCTTAAAATCAGGCTCCGTACACGCCCCACCTTTAAAGCACGTTCAAAACACATTTTTTCTCTCCAAATAATCCTGGGAGCTGTCGTTTACTCCTCACATCTTTACACTTCCCAGCACCCCTAACAAACTACAGTTCCCATTATCTTTTGGGGGGTCCGACTCCACCCCTACCCTGAACGGATACTCTTCTTACCAACTTCCAGCAACTTTCTCAGGCAACAGGAAAGGGAGAGCGAAAGGGGGTCTGGCAATTCTGATTTCCACCTCATTAACGGTCCAACACAGTGAACTTCAACCCCTGGAAAATACTGCAATGGCAGCTCTTCTGAAGTGTAATACAACGGCTATCTTGATCATCAATGTTTATATTCCCCCTTCAAACTCGAGGACTCGCACAGATTCATTATGGGAGGAGTTGGACAATTATTTATCAAACATTGAATGTGAATTCCCTAAAGCAAAACTGATCCTTGCAGGAGACTTTAACGCCAGAACTGGATCTAATACCGAATCTTTATTCTCTTCAAAGATGTGGCGTGGTGAAGAAATCGGATGGTTTATTCCTGATGCTGATAGAATATCGAAAGATGTTAAGGTTAATTACAGGGGAATATGCCTAGCCCGGTTAGTAGGCAGTCATGATTTGTTAATGCTAAATGGCCAGAAGTGGTTCTGTCTGTCATTTGCTCTGGTCTCACCTCTTTATCTCCCTGCCTTCCGTGCTACCAGTTCCAATGGGTACCAGCTGCCACTGAATCTTGCCACTGCCCTAACCCCATCCACTCTACCATACTGGGTTTACCAGCTAGAGATGGTTGCAGCTAGTGTCTCATTTCTAAAATGAAGGGTGCTGCGACACACATTGGCCCAGAAGTCATATCCTCATGCCTTGTAAAATGTTCCTCCTAATCCTAGATTTAGGAGGGTAAATCATTATTTACAAAAACCCAGTAACAATGAGCAAACAGAAACAGTGCAAAGTGAGCAAAGCAGCCTTTGCCAATCTGGTGCCTCTAGAAGTTTTGGAATACGACTCTCAACAGCCTCAGCCAGCATAGGCATGCTGATGGGAGTTAGTCCAAAACATATGGAGGACACCCAGGTTGGTGAAGGATGGGGTAACAGATGCTGCTTCATTTCCTCCCTGTCGATGTTCCTTGGATGCTCAGAGAAGGCAAGGGAGCAGGCAGGGAAAGCAAGGAGGTGGAGCAACAGGCCTAGGTGGACCCTATGCAGGACTATGGGCCTCAGTAGCTGCCTAATGATGTTGACTCCTGTCGCCAGCCCTGAACCATTTTCTAGATTTTGATGCACATATATATTTCACATATCATCCTGCTCAAATTCTTAAGTCATCAAATGAGGCCCTCTTGTGGGTAACACATACCCTGGGAGTTCTTTTAATAAAGTAGCTGAGACAGAGTTTTTGATGTGGTGGCACCAACATTTTGGGACACATTCCCCCTGGAAATTAGGATGGCACCAACGATTTGTTCTTTTAAGTGCTTCCCTAAGGATTTTTTTAATCAGGCTTTTTCAGGGTACCATTATTATATATTGTTTCTGTTGGCTTTGCAGACATGTTTAATATATTTTTACTCTTTGTATTTTCATTTTTTTTTCATTTTTGTACACCACCACAATATTTTTGAATGGGGGGCAGTTTGTAATTCTTTACATTATATATATATACATACATGCATAACCATGCAAGTTCTGCCAGGGAGCCTGCTCCTTATGCTTTGCAAATCAGATGGGGTAGCAACTGATATGCAGAATTATTTAGTTTCCCCAAATCTGCCTCTCTATGTCAGGAAAAGTTTCACCTGCTAAGCATCTGTATGCCAGAAGGCTACTGAATGTACATGAGCAAGGCCAGTAAAGAAAATGTTGGTGACCTTCTTGATAAAATATGACACAGCTATTCATTTTGGCCCTGGGTAGCCATTCCTTGGAAATAAGAGGGATTGCCCTGGACTGAATAGATAACCATGCATTTTTTAAAGAGGAAGTATGTTCAATCTTTTTTTAAAAAGGAGGAGAAAGGGCACCAACTATGATAGAGCCAGTCCCTGTTTGGCAAGCCAATAGTTCTATACAGTATTTGTGGTCTCTAAGGTTGCAATCCTAAATACACTTATATGGGAGTAAGTCTCCCTGGGATGTACTTCTGAGTAGACACTTGTAAGCTTGCACTTTAAAAGTATTTCCTGAGAGCACTGCAGAGATATTAGACCATGGAGCGTCTGCTTTCACATTTTTCCAGGTCCTCGCTGTGATCTTTCTATACCTAGGTGCCCATTTCTGCAAATACCTGCCTGTCACTAGAACCCACACAATCAAGGCAAGCATAATACTGCTAAACAGCCATCAAAACAAAGCGAGAAGGGAAAATGGTGACATGTTTTTGTCATGCAGTAATTGTCAAATCACAATCTCCCTTCCTGTTTATACAGGAGTCGGCAGGTTTGTGCTTGCTTAAATTACATCTGGGCTCAGAAAAAGTTCCTGCTTTGGTGAAGAAGGCCTAATAGGGAGAAAATCCAGGGAGGCAGCAAATAGGCTGCTGCTGGTGAGTCTGCTGAAGACAGCCTGAAGCCACTGAAGAATTAGACTGGAGCTAAAGGTTGGGAAGCAACAAGGCCCTTTGTAAAGCAAATGTGAGGGGCATTTATTAGTTCTGCTTCCCCCCTTGCACCACTTCTCTCCCACAATTAACTGCTCCCTCCCAACACATGAGATCAAGAATAAGTCTGAGGTGGAAAGCAGCGGGGACTGGTGCCCATTGGGACTGGTGGGGTGGAAGGCAGAGAAAGCAAGAGGAGGTGAAGCCAGAGCCAGTGATAGGCAGAGCCACCCCTGATTGGTTGTACATAAGAAAGCAAGCAGGTGGGAGGAGCTAAGGTTGGTGGGGCACTGTCCCATTTGCCCTAACAGAGCAGCCTCCAGTGGTGCACAGGTAATTTTAGACTCTGGACTCAATGCTGTTATGCAGGGGGTGCTCTTTAGATGATATGGTTATTAAATTTATATCCTGCCCTTTCAGAAAGAGCCCAGGGCAGCAAACAAAAACACTAAAAACACTCTGAAACAGCTTAAAAACAAAAGACTTTAAAACATATTAAAATTAAGCATCTTTAAAAACATATTAAAACAAAACAGCTTTAAAAACATCTTGTTAAAAAAAAGCTTTAAAAATATATTTAAAAGGAATTCCAACACAGACGCAGACTGGGACAAGGTCTCTACTTAAAAGGCTTGTTGAAAGAGGAAGGTCTTCAGTAGGCGCCGAAAAGATAACATCTGACTAATATATAAGGGGAGGGAACTCCAAAGTGTCAGTGCCACAACACTAAAGATCCACTTCTTATGTTGTACGGAATGGACCTCCAGATAAGATGGTATCTGCAGGAGGCCCTCATCTGCAGAGTACAGTGATCGACTGGGTATATAAGGGGTATCCTGGTCCCAAGCTGTACAGGGCTTTGTACTCCAAATCCAGAACCTTCAACTTGGTCCGGTGCCTAATGGTAATGTATACTACTTGGCTTACTTCAAAATGTAATAAACTAGCTATGCTGTGTTTGGGGGAAGAACCCTTGTGTTCGTTCTGCTGAGTAGGGCCACCTTGAACACCTGCACCATTCCAAAATCCTTCCTGATGATAGCACTATAGGGGGGAAGTGGCCTGTGTGAAAGTGTTGCAGGGGAGAAGTGGCAGCACTGCCCGCCAGCTAATTTTGCCCTGCAAATACAGGTTGGGAATATGTTGTTCAGCTCTGGAAAGGCCTTGATATGCACAGTCCCTGAAAATCATTCCCAAATCAGATGGAGCATGGGGCAGAGGGGACTCCCCAGTAGGGAAGGGCAAGAAATCTGATTCAGTTTGCATTTAAAGCCTAATTTATCAAATCCACACTTTCCAAAACAATATGAGAACTGAAACACAGCCATACTTTGAAATTCACACTTATCTGAATTTTGCAATGCAGTTCTCTAACCCAGCAACGTTAACAAAAACTTATCTATTAGGGGAAAGTGTGCACAAAACAAATATATTGGTGAAAATAACATTAAAAAATGCATTACATTAGGATAAATTGCTTGCAAAAATGCATAAATTAGTCAACACTGCATATAAATATGAATTGATTAGGAGAAATTCACACCAAAATTGTGAAGCATGTTCATGAGGATTTAAAAAAAAAAATTGCAAATTGCTGCAGAAATGTGGAAACCGAAATTTAAGAGTAGAAAAAGGAGACATTGAGAGAACCTAAACTGACAGATCATTCCATCCCTATTCCCCAGAGGACATTTAGCTGACAGTTAAATTAATGTACTGGGCAGGGGGAACCCAGTCCATTTACCTTGTCTTATGCTCCTCCTTAGCTACCAATCCTGTGAGGCAAGGCTGAGGGAAGCTATGGCCCTCTAGATGTTATTGGACTATGGCTGCATACATTTCATACATTTAAAGCATGTTACTTCCCCCAAAGAATCCTGGGAACTTTACTTTATTGAGGGTGCTGGGAAGTGTAACTCTGTGAGGGGTAAACTGCATCATCATCATCATCATCATCATAAAAAATGTATTTTAAATGTGATTGAAATGTATGGTGTGCATCCCTGATAGCTGGCCATGCCAGCAGGGGCTGATGGGAGGGAGTTTGACATTTTATACTTGTGTTGTAAGGCTTCATGATTTGAACACAAGGGGTGTATGTCAAGTTGGGTCTTGCAGACTTCATTAACACCCCCCCCACACACACACACATTTATTCTCCCATAATCTGAGCACAGTGTCAAGTGGTGTAAGGAGCCAGACTGTGGCTATAGAGCTAGAGCTGAAGCTGAAGTTGATAGCATATCAGATCCAGAAAGCATTGGCCCCAAACACTTTGGCACATGAGGATAATAATCCAAACCTCAATGCATAGCACAGTAAAAATAGTATATTACTGCTACTACTACTGCTACTACTATTTGTTTGTTTGTCACTTTATACAAAAGAAAACATCTCAAAGCAACTCTACAAGATAAAATACCACAGATAAGGCAATTAAAAGCAGAATTTTAAAAACAAAAAATACATTAAATGCTCATCCACTAAGATATTAATTAGGATACTTTCTACCCACCCCACTAAAAGATGAGCACCACCATAAAGGCCAACTTAATTACCAAAGATCTGAATAAAGAATAAGGTGTTAGCCCAGTGCCTACAAACTGGCAATGATGGCACCACACACAGAATAACAGAAAAGTAGAGTTGGTAGGGGCCTGTAAGGCTACTGCGTCCAACCCCTGTTCAGTGCAGGAATCCGAGTTAAAGTATGCCCAACAGGTGGCTGTTCAGATGCCTCTTTAATGCCTTTACTATTGGAGAGCTCATCACCTCCCTAAGTAATTGGTTCAATTATCACAGTGCTCTAACAGTTAGGAAGTTTTTTCTGATGTTCAGCCGAAATCTGGCTTCCTGTAACTTCAGTGTTTCGCTGGGGAGAACTTTCTGCAGCTGGAGGCCACCACTGAAAAGGCCTGTTCTTCTGTCCCCAACTCCCTGGGGTGTTGCACATAGAAAAGGGCCTCTGATGAAGACCGCAGGGACCACGGTGGTTCATACAATCAATGAACCATATTATTATACTACCATCAGGCCTTTAATGTGCCATTAGGGCTAGTCTTTTGATCTTCCTAAAACTAAAATGTATAGATTAAGTGGTGAGAGCATACTAGCTCCCACAACATAAAGCTGGATGCTATGTAGCAAGCGGTATGAAAGCATCCTTGCAGATTCCTAGCCTTAATCTGCTAACACACATACACAAAGAACCTAGCTATGGAGCAACAACACAACTTTCCAGTAGTGCAGTCAGGGCACAATTTTGGGGCAGAAAACATCACAATGAGGAGGAAGCCACTGAATGTAGCAGTGAACTGGCGTATTACATTTTGAAATAAGCTTGAAATAAGATACATGTTGCCATCTAAAGAGGCACAAGACCATTCAGGCCAGCATCTGTAATTACCTAACTGCACCTCTGAAACTACCTGTGGAAATCTATCAGAGACGTGTGAAATACAAATGGTGGCAGGGGTGGAAGCAGTTGCCAGGAAATAACGGTGTTTTTTTAAAAAGCCACACAGGGAAGAGAGCATACAGAACACATGGTTAAACAGCGACCTGAGGATAAGGGATCCCTGAACTGAGCAGCCTTGGGCTATCATGTTGCACACCTGTGCAAAATTTATTTCCCCCTCCCCATCTCCACAGGGAGGCAAACAACCCCCCCCCAATCTCCAGTAATCTGATGAGTCTTAATTCCCAGCATTTAAATCATTAGCTTTCAGGATTTTCCTGATTAATGAAGGGAGCTGGGTTTCACTGAGTGAACCCATTAAGGATTTGCTAATGCATGGTTTGATTTCACTGCCTGCAATTGAGCACATGGTTCCCCGGCCTTCGGGGACCACAGCAATTCATGTGGGGCTCAAGAGGGATCTCCAGACATCCAGGTCTTTGTGTAGTGTTTTTTTTTTAATTCAGAAAGCCAGTTTGATTCAGTCTCTCAAACACTCCAACTGTCCCTATTTATCAAGAACCATCCTGATTATGTGGTATCAATCTCTGAATTGCTGTCCCTATTATGCCTTTGTAAAAACCACAGTTAGCAGGTGCCCAATCCAGTTAGATTAGATTCCTTTCTACCTTCCCGTAACTGTTTATCCAGACCATAAATGCTTTAAAATTTGCACTCTTCTCTTTATTATTGCTGAGCACTTTGAAAGCGCTTAGAATTTTCTCCAGATCTATATTTTTGTGTCATTATATGGTGTTTGATGAATTTGATCTTATATAACATTCTATGACCACTAAAAATGAACGTGGAGGGGCAGGGAGCGCTTTGAAAATTTGACATGTGGCCCTTTAGATGTTTTTGGATTCCAACTCCCATCAGTCATGTGAGTATGGCCAATGGGGGGGGATGCTGGGAAATATAGGCCTGCAGCATTTTGAAGCAGTTGTGATAGCTATGTTTTGATCTGCTCAGATGTGATTTCATTGTTGTTTTATTTGCCATTCATCTCATAGTTAATCTATTTTTTTATGACTATATTAGTACATTTAATTTTAACATGAGGCTGTACCCCAGAGTGCTTCTGTGCTCAAGGACGGCCCAAGACATTTTGCTGGCTGAAGCAAAGGACAAGATGGTGCCTTCTACCTATCCCATGTACAGAAGCTGGCTGGACTGGCAGTACTTCAGCACTGGTGATGAGGTAGCATCTCCCACTGCACCTGAGGTGATATGGCAGTTTAGGGGGCCCAGGTGAGGTTGTGTGGTGGCAACAGAAGGGAAGGGCTGGGGCCTCTGAAGGACGGCCAGGAGCTGTTCCCCACCCTATCACCAGCATATGCTGTCTGAGGCACCATCTGCACTATCCATTTAAAACGGTATCATATCACTTTAAACAGTCATGGCTTCCCCCAAAGGATCCTGGGAACTGTAATTTTTAAGGGTGCTGACTGAAAGTTGTTAGGAGAGCCCTGTTCTGCTCCTAGAACTGCAGTCCCCAGAGTTTCCAGGGAAGAGGGATTGATTGTTAAACCACTCTGAAAATTGTAGCTTTGTAGGGGGAATAGAGGTTCCCAATATCCTTTGAGGGAAGCCATGACTGTTTAAAGTGGTATGATACTGCTTTAAATGCATAGCGCAGATGGGACCTAAGGCAGTTGTCTAACTCTGCCTAATAGTTGGGCTGATGCTGGCTTTGCTGAAGGTACAAGATGCAGTTTAAAGTGTAAACAAGGAAGGAAGGCATTTTCAGAGAAGGGGTAGGTTGAGTAGACACATCATACATTTAAAGCACATTGCTTTCCCCCAAAAATCTCAGGCACCATAGTTTACCCCACACAGAGCTACAATTCCCCTAACAAACTACAGCTCCCAGGATTCTTTGGGGGAAGTCATGTGCTTGGTGAAACCACAGCCTTATCTTGCAAAAGAGAAAGGGGTGTGGTTTGGCTCATGCGCTTTGACACATGCTTGATCATTTATGAATCATTATCCCCATATAATGTTTACCCTAATATATCTCAGAGAATCTCCCAAAGGGACAGCTTGGTAATATTATGCTACTTTTTTAAAAAATCCAAAATTTATTTCCTTGCCATGTGCCTGGAACCAGGAGAACATATTTTAATGGCCTTCTTTGCAGAGGGTGAATGCCTTGAAATTAGTGAATGGCTGATGGCAATCCATTCCAACTCATTACCTGCTGGAAGGATTCATGAAAATCAATGCTCAGTCTTGCAAAGGAAAGGGAGACTGCAAAAGAGTGGTGATGACCTTGAGGAGGTACTGTCTCTTGAATTTAAAAGAGTTTTTTTTAAAAAAAAACATTGGCTGCTATTTTTATTTTTTTTTAAATCACAAAGAAAGAGAGAAAGAGGCAGTGATTACCCAACTGCATTTTAAAAACTTCCCTTAAAGGCCTGCCACCAACAGAGGGTGGGGAAAAGCTCTCCACCCCACCCCTTCATCTTTGAAGCTGTTTCATTGTAGGAACAGAAAAACATGGAAAGAATCCGATTCCACACCGCAGCAAAACAGCATCGATACATGCTTTGAAACCCAGAGTTTTAAAAAGCACGCTGGCGGGTGCGTGGTTGCTAACCCACCCTAGCATCCAGTTACGCCCGTCCACTCTCTCCAGCATCAATAAGTATCCCCGCAACAGGAGGGATGGGAAGAAAGGGGGGCAGACAGGGAAGGGGACAGAGAGGGTTTTATTTTATTTTGTAAGGCTCATTGGGAAGAGAGAAATAGCTGCAGCTAAGCAATCCATGGATCAAAAGCGCCCTCTAATGGGACAAGCACGTTTTTTTTCCTCCATGAGATGCTTGCTCTCCGCAAGGGTGGGAAAAAAGCCTTGCAAAAAAAAAAGGTTCTGCAAGCCTGCACAATTTTCTCCAGCCCGGCGTAAGAAGGAATGGAAAGAGAACTGTCATGTTTCCCCTCTTGTATGTAGCAAATGAAGGGAAACTTCTCAAAGTTCGGTCACTTTCACTCCCTTTGCTCAAGATGGAATGAGGGAAACGGCGATGCAGTTGAGAAAACGGGGTAGGGGGCACCACTGCCATCAGACTATAGAGCGATAATAAATATGATCTTCTTGAATGTGTCTGTTTCACAGTGTGTGCAACATGGTGTACCCAGCAGTTGCAATTTACCAGTATGTGGCTGATTCTGCCGTATTTTAGTTGTTTCTCATCTCTCGCAGTTCTCTCTTTTATTGTTGTTTTGGTTTGTAAGTGAGGTAAGGCTGAATTAAAAAAAAACGCAGTGGAGCTGATCCGACCAAGTTTTATAGTAAAAAGGGGCGGGGTTTGACTAGCGTCGTGTACCCCCGTTTTCAGAAGAGAGAGGTGGAGATGCACTGGAACTGACAGAACAGTGCGTGTGTTTCTACCCTTAGAGATGTCAAAGACGTTGCCTTCTGATTCATCGCAAAGCACCAGGGATGATAATTGCTTGTCAGAATGGCTATATTCCCTCCAGTATTTGAGGCAGTATGCCTCTAAAAACCAATTGCTAGGGAAACATGAATGAGACAGTGCTATTGCACTCTTCTCCTACTTGCGGGCTTCCCAAAGACATCTGATAGGTCTTTGGTCTGATCCAGCAAGGCTCTTCTTATGTTCTTCTGATAATAACATAGTACCATTAATAAGGATCTGTCCATTTCAGTTTCTCATTTTTCCAGTCTTAAGTCCATATTTCCACATCAGTTTGCGATTTTTTTTAAAAAAGTCCTCCAGAAAATTAATCACCATTCTAATGTGAATTTCTCCTAATAAACACATTTTTGTATGCAATTTTGCCTAATGCACACATTTTTGCAAAGCAATTTTGCTTGATATAATGTACTTTTGAATGTTATTTTCATTAATACAGGCATTTTTATGCACACTATCCCAGTATATGATTTTTTATACACATTACTTGAGTGAAGAGCTGCATTGCAAAATTTGGACATGTGCAAATTTCAAAGGATGACACACCATACATTTAAAGCACATGACTTCCCCAAAGAATCATGGGAATTGTAGTTTGTTAAGGGTGCTAGGAATTTATCATTCTGAGGGGAAAACCACAGTTTCCCAGAATTCTTTGGGGCAAGTCATGTGCTTTAAATGTGCATTGGATGTGCTTTAAATGTATGGTGTGGATCTGCTTGTGTTTTGTTTCATGTATTGTTTCAGAAAGTGCAAATTAGGTAAGTTCACCTTCAGATGCGAAATGAATCAAATTGCTCCCCCATCCCTAATTAATGCACACAGCACCACCAATTATAATAATATAGCACCATTATTGCATTTGGCATTTTATAAAGCAGCTTACAATCAGGGGCGTCACTAGGGCGGTGCGGCAGGTGCAGGCTGCACCGGGTGACACCCCGAGATGGGGGGGACACCATGAGCCGCCCCCCCCAGCCGGCAAGAACTCCCTTCCTCCTCCGTTCCAGCAAGCAGAGTAAGCGAGTGAGCGGGCTGCTCCTCGCTCTGCCGTCCCCTGCGTCTCTCTCCGGGCCAGGCGCGGCGCAGCGCCCTGTGAGCTCTGCCCATCTCCAAAGGGGGAATCGGCATGGAGAGATTCCTCGGCGAGGGAGCCGAGAGGAAGAGGCCAGAAACGACAGGAGGTTCGCTTGGCTTCAGGGGGGCGCCCTGTTGCCAACGCTAGAGTAGAAGCTGTGTGGCCTCCACCTGTCCTCCTCCTCCTCCTCCTCCTTCGCCAAGAAACGGGAGGCTGAGACGTCAGTTGTTTAAATGCTTCGCACTGAAGTGTCTGGCGTTGGTTCATAATTGCTGTGACAATTTCTAATGTGACCTCATGCCCCGATGACCTTACATGTCTCAGAAGTAGGCCGTGCTGATTTTCTGAGTCCAATTTTGAATTGGGGGAGGAGTGTGTGTGTGTGTGTGTGTGTGTCCGGATTTGGAATGAAAAAACACCAACCTAAAACTCAGCCACTGCCCCTTAGCCTAACCTACCTCACAGAGTTGTTGTGAGGTTAATGTTGGGAAAAGGAGAGCTATGAATGCGGCTTTGAGGTTCTTGGAGGAATGGATATAAATGTAATACTGATACGCTAGATATAATAAAAAGGCTTTCTCTAAACTTTCTGCCCGTGATTTTGAACCGGAGGAGAGATGTGGGGAGGGCAGGTGTGGAAACATTATTGTTATAGTTTATTTATATCCCACCTTATGGTCAAAAGGCCCTCAAGACAGCTTACAAGAAAAACACAAGTATAGAAATACATCAATAAAACAATACAATGTACAAAAATTAAATAACAAATAACATTATTTTAACGACAGTGATTACAACTTCCAGTGAAAATACAGGGTGGTGCAGGCACCTGGAGCGGCAGAAACATCTCATGAAAAAAACCCAAGCAACAAATAATCTGGGAGACAACCAGAACATTGAGGCCTATAAACACTGGACTTTACCAGCAGGTCCTTGGCAAATCCAGTGTGTGGCTGTCTGCTGGGAGAAGCTTGCCTGTGTGGGGTGTGTGTGGAGGGTGCAATTCCTGCTCCTATTGTATATAGACTGCACACTGAGTTCTCATCTGTGCCATTCCCTCCACCATCCTTCCTTTCCTTGTAGTGGTTTACATTTGCCAAAGTGTTTCGCAGTTTTTCATACAACAAATCAGTAAAGTAGATCATAGTGCAAGTTTAGCAAAACAACAAAAAGGAACAATAAGCAGCACCTTAAAGACAAACACATTTATTATTGCATATGCCTTCTTGGGCTACAGTCCAGTTCATCAGACACATCATTCTTGATAATCCATGAAAGTATATATAATACATTTGCTATCCTTTAAAGTGCTGGTGGACTATTGTTTTGTTCCTGCTGTAAGCCATGGCTAGTTGGCTGCCCCCTTTGGTTGAAAGTGTTCAAGAGTTATATAGGCAATACCATTTAGGGCTTTTTAGGTTAGTGAAAAGGCAATTAAGAGACAACGTGATAGAAGTGCATAAAATTAGGCATGGCATGGTGAAAGCGGAGGGGAAAATGCTTTTCTGCCTCTCTTGTAATACCAGAACTCATGGACATCCATTGGACATCCCTTCTGTTCCCATTTACAGTATAAACCTCTGCAATTCAACTGTCCATTATTTGTGAGGTGGTTGACTTGTCAAGGAGGAAGATAATATTTTCCTTCTGTGCTGATGGTTGCACTTCCTGTTCCTACAGAATTCCTTTACAGCTGACTGTCTTGGCTTTGGGGCCAGTGGCGAGTCTTGTCTGAATAGCCTCCTTTTCTCCTTTGTTAACCAGAATAGCGGCAGAGCCTCTGAGGGTGGTTGTGGAGATGAGCACATTAGAAATGCTCAGTTATGCCAAATTGTAGCTCATTTGATGGGAAACATACAACAGACATTTGAGTAATAGCTCAAGTCTCTGTAGTTGGGTTTTGAAAGTCCTATGGGCTGTTAAGTCCATGGGTTGTTAAGTCAGGAACAGCAAACAGCCCTACTCTTCCATAGGGTAGGTACTTTGGTTGTCGTTTTATATTTATTTATTTAATCTAGTTATTTATTTGTTATACTCCCAGGGAGGCTTACAATAAAAAAATCAAACTTACATCTGAAATGGGAACTGTGGTTTAATGTCTGTTTACAAACAAGGACCTGAAAGGTCACAATGAAACATAAGGAAGCTGGTGAATATTTAAGAGTGCTGTTTTAATATCATAATTAAAGGAGTTTGTCAACTTACTCTTAAGAGCTAATTTACACCTAATAACAACCCCACTGCAACCATCACAGGGCGATGTGAGGCTACATGGGCTGATGGCTGGGCATTGCATATTAACCTGATGCCTTCACATGGATGCTGTGCTCACTGGCGACTGCTACACTTTCCAATATAGTGGGAGTTACTTTTGCAGGCGCTGTCATGTAATTGCTATGATTTTCAGGTTCAATGTCTCTGTGGAAGAGCCTTTTAACTGAAGTGGTATGTCCATCAGAACATAGTGTTATAGGATTGTGGGGTTGAGATGGATGATTTCTGTGAATCTCTGTCCACAGGCCCACACATTTCAGAATCAGGCATGAGGCGGCACTAATCATTCATCCATTGGCGATCACTCATGGCCGAGTAAGATTGTCTACCAATCTTCCATCCTGTGAGAACAGGATGCTGGACTAGATGGGCCACTGGCCTGATCCAGCAGGCTCTTCATATGTTCTTATGTTCTTATTTGCAGAAGAAAGTGGTGGAGAAGCACTAGAACCAGCAGAACAGTGAGTGCTTTTCTACCCTATATCTCAGTGGTAGGCTGAGCATGTGGTTTGCATGCAGAAGGTCCTGGGTTCAATCTTTTGCATGTCCTTGTGAAAGGGAAAAAATATTCTAGGTTGTTTGTGTGACGATCCCACAGCTGGCTCTGTGTGTGTGTGTGTGTGTGTGTGTGTGTGTGTGTATGGAGAACTATTTGCAATCTACCAAGGGACAGTCAAGGCTTTCCGATCTTGCGATATTATCCATTGAAAGTGAGTTGGCGAAAGGCATTGATTTCGATGAAGTGATTCACAAGTTCGCAGCTTTGAAGGCTAGGAAAGGAAAGTTCTGATTTAGTCAAGATGTTCACTAAGTGCGGAAATGTTTGTGTATTTGTTCCTGTTTATTTTTTTGGTATTATTTCATTTATGAGTATATTTCCATATGCATTTGTCTACAACTTCTACATTATTTGGGCCGTTATTGATTATGCAAACCTAATCCATTAATGTATCTCATGTAACAGTAAAGCTTAATGTTAAAATGAACATAATTTTGATGTAGTTCTTAAATGTTTTTACTTCGAATTCTATTGTTTTCTTACTGAATTTTCACTTTAACCACATGAGACTATGTATAAATGTAAATACATTTAGGCTGTGCGTATGATATTGTAATTTAAAGGTGTAATTTTAATTTTGCTAGTTGTTTATGTCACTACTATTGCTATTACATTCAGTGATATACGGGAATTACGATTTACAAGTAACATTAGTACAAAAAACATTACTAAGGATTCTGTATGGTCTGGTACGGGAGGAGGTCCATGGGGGTGACACCATGAGTTGCCGCACCAGGTAACACCAGCCCTAGTGATGCCACTGCTTACAATCTAAAATGAAACACAGGGGAAACAACAGAGGAAGAGAGAATAAATGAAGGCCAGGCAGGGTAAACATAGTGAGAAGATGCATTAATTTCAGTAACATGTTTACTTGGTGTTTTTTTTTAATGCTTCAGAGCAGCAGAATTGCTTGAGGGATTTGGGGTTTAAATCAGGTACTGTAGATTTAAGCCCTGCAGTATCCTGCTTTGGTTGGCGAGGTTTCCATTACTAATTGTGAGCATAATAGTAATTAGGTGTTTGCTCCTGAGTCAGTGCAAGTTAAGCTGCCATATGGAGCATCGAGCTTAGGGTCAAGTGAGGTGGTGGTGGGAGAGAAAATGCTCTGGAGGAACTGCAAGAGTTTTAACCTTACAGACAGGCAGGTGACGATGCTGTGCTGACAGCGGCTATTTGCTGCTAAGCAAGACAGAGCAGCAGATGTAATGCTGGTTACCAGGAGAGGTGAGCAACTATTGGGTCTTATGGCTGTGATCTGAGAGTAGAACCAGAGGATGGGGAACACATTCCTGCTCACTCCTGTATAGGCAATGGTAGCTGGTGCCCACTGGGGGGACTGGTAGGACAGAAGGCAGAGAGACCGACAGTAGGTGGAGCCAAAGGCAATAACCGGCAGAGTCAACTAATTTTGCCCCCATCTTCATCCCTGCTAAGTTCTATAAGGACATGTGTTTTGTGTAATTATGTTGCATTTTGATGTACCTTGATATATGTTGATGTCTTGTATATTATTTATTTTTGTGGTTCTTACATATTTTAGTTATGTGTATTGTGTAGCCATATTTATTTAATTATGTTAGCGGCTGGGCTAGCCAATGGATACTATCCCACACTTTTCACTGCATTTTCCTGCCACTTTCCTTTTTGCAAAATGTCTGATATTTTGGGGGAGCAGCTTTGTTGTGTAACCACCTATAATTGAACCCCTAACCACCTATAATTGTGCAGCCTTTTGCTGGTATGTGAACAGGGGCTGTCGTCGTAATCACATGTGGAAAGTGATGCTAGAGACCTTTCCAGATGTTCTTTTTATTGAGCATTCATCATGGTTTGTGCTCATGATGATATCAGAGCAGTTATACACAATCACACTTTCAATATCATTTGCATTCTAGTGTTGAACCAGAACAATTAAATACCACCAAATTCAATGGGGCTCTGGATACATTTGTTTTTATCCTGCTTTGTGAACTCCAGGTTCATGATCCACTGACCACGTTCCCAGGATGACCTTGGGCCAGTCACTATCTCTGGTCCCAATCTACCTCACAGGGTTGTTGTGAGGACAGCATGCAATGAAGACGTATTCGCAGCCTTTAGTTCCTCGGAGGAAGGTCAGATTCTTTTTTAAAAAGCACATAAATGTTATTGTGTTGAAAAAAAAGAATAAGAATTATTATTCTCATTTAGGACTGGATCCTACAACGCACCGTTAGGTGACCATGAAGACACCTCCCCCCCCCCTTGTTAACCTAATGAGGAAAACCACTTCAGGATTTAATGAGCACAGCTGTTCTTTCAGTAAATCTTGCCCTCACAGACGTAACAGGTACAGATTTATTACGTCTGCTTTCCCTGTCATAGAGGCAGAACTCCACACGCGAAGCTCATGTTTTCTGGAGGGAAACAATATATGCGGACCTTCCTTAATTTAGTCCGTTGCTTTTTGATTTCTTCACCTCGCGCCTCGACGCGCGCTTCCTATTGGACGCTTTCCTGCCAGTTCCGCCTTCTGCCTGACAGGAGAAGGTGTGCCTTGATTGGGCCAGCGGAGAAGGGGCGAAACAAAGGGTCAATCTGCTTCCGGATGTGTGGTCATGGTGACCGTGGTTGCCAGGTAGAGTGTGGAGTTAGGGGGGCGGGGAGGATGGGCCTGGACGGGGGTGCTTGCCTGGGCTTCGTTAGGTCAATGATGCCTTTACTGGAAACCACGGGGCGAAGAAAGGGTAGGGATGAGCGCTCGCCCCCAAGGCTTTCGTGCTAGGCGTATAGTGTGTCAGACTGGGACCGGAGGAACACTGGAAGCTGCTTTATACTGAGTGAGACCATTGGTCCATCTAGCTCAGTGCTGTCTACACTGTCTGGCAGCAGCTTTCCAAGGTTTCAGTCTTTCTCAGCCCTACCCGGAGATGCTGGGGATTGACCCTGGGACCCTCTGCTTTGCAAGGCAAGATGCTTTGCCACTGAGCTGGGGTTCTAATTCCCACCCAGCTATGGAGGTCATTAGCTAACCTTGGGCCAGTCACTGCCTTGGAGCCTGACCTATCTCACAAGGTTGTTGTGAGGGTAGGAGAGGGGGTGTGAAAACCCCGTAAGCTGCCCTGAGTTTTGTGGAGGAAGGGTGGGATAAAAAGAAAGAGAATAATAATAGTAAGGATATGTTGGTGTTTTGGGAGGGGGGACACTGGATTTGGGGAGAATATGGGAAAGGTGTCCTTTGGTCTGGATGGGGTAGGTAGAAGCTTGGGGTGTTGGAGCGACATATTGTACCCATGTTTGAGAAGAAGTGGGAAGGAGCCCCAAGAGAGAGAGAAAAAGAGGTGTGGCAGCATGTTTCCAAACTATTGACAACCATGCATGTGTGATTTGAGCTACTGTTATGGGCTACCCCTGTGTTTTCAAACTTCTGTTTGTAATGTTAATGTGCAGTTCTGTGCAGAAGTAACTCCAACTGAATTCAGTGGAAGGTGGATATAGGCTTGCAGCCTTAGTAGTTGTACAATATTTTAAAAAACACTGTTAACAATTGGGACAGCAACAAAATGCGGCAGTGTGGAGTATGTATGTTCAGGGTTCGAACTACTCCTTTCCCTTCCTGCCCCATACACACACTCGCACACACTCACACAGACACATACAAGCGATCAATATTCTGTGATATGTGCCAACGGAGCAGGGCTTTTTTTTATGTTTTCACCTTTGAGGTATGTACACTTGTCCCCAGTCCTAGCTGCATTCAAATATTTGATTTCTCCATTAATATCTATGGGCAGCTCTCACTTCTGTCTCAGGGGATATTTTGAAGGAAGGACTCCTTAAATCCTTTACGTGTATATGTGGTCTCCTCCCTTGCCAGCCACTCCATCTTCCCTCCCCCACCAGATTGTGTTTGTTATTCCCCCTTTAGTTTGCAACAGATATTCTCAATTGTAGGAGGTCAAAGGAGTGGTGGTGCCATTGTGTTTTGATGAGGCTGCTTTTGGGGGTTGCCACCTTGAGGGTTTTCTCCTAAAGACTGTTTAACCATCTGCAATCCTTGAGACTGTCTCAAGTCTGCTGATGCCTCTCTTGTGAGTGGATGGTGTGGTGTTGGCTAAGTACACAGGACGGCTTGAATTGCTATTAAAAGGAATGATGATTCTATAGCACTGTTTTGCAGCCTGATCCTAATGAGAGCAAGTCCTACTCAGTTCAGTGAGATTTAACTTCCCAGAAAGTGTGAATTTGATTGCCTTTTTCTTGCTTCATCCTCTGTATGTATGTTGGGAATTCTATATATTCAAGTTTGATTTTTCTGCATAAATCTGTAGATGCTGTGACAGACAGGATGTTGTGCCTGTAGTAGGATATACTGTGTTGTAGGGTATTGTTTTCAGTAGTATGTTACTACTCAGGATTGGGAATTAAGCTATGACACTGAAGAATCGAAATCAAGGATGAGTGGGTTTGTTAATTCTCTCAAGTTCTAAATGTTGTCCCTTTTTTGCTGTTTAACAAGTAGATGCTTGTTATGTATTGATGACGTACTGAATCATACATTGAGCAACTTAATTCATGTTATGTAACTGTTCAGTGGCAAAACATTTCAGTTATGCAACTGCTTGAAAAGGTATTTGGAAAGGGAGAAATACCATTCAATTTTATTGATCACATGAATTCAGAGGACATAGCCAAGAATCCCAACTTACTCCTACAGAGCACTAGGAGCTTGCAAGATGGAGTCGTAAGTCAAGAGATCAAGGCTTTGTGCACACATAGAATTTGAAATGCACAGGGTTTTTTCCACAGTGTGCTTTTGTACATTGCAGTTTGCAGTTGTACACACCTTCATAGGATAATATCATATGAAGCAGCAGCTACTGTCCGTGTTGTCTGTACACACAGGTGGGTGTGTTTTCAAACTCCCCCTCAATTAGTGTTTCCACAGACCTTTTAAAAATTTTCACAGACTTTTGAAAGAGGAGCTGGAAACTGGTGTGTTGATATACAGGGATATATATATCGGCATTCAGAGACAGCTAAGTTACTGTACTGCTTCTTTTTTTCATTCTGTTTCATTCTTAGACAAGTTAAATGTGGTAAGCAGGAGCGGCACAACCTTGCAACATCAGTAAGTCTTCCTCAATTGGAGGTAACCTGAGAAACCCCTCTCTGTGTGCAGCAAGGGCTTCAGAAGTGCATTCTCAGCATAAAACATATTATAACCATTCCAGCAGAATGTGCTTTAGATTGGCAAATAGTGTGGGACAGGACAACATGGTGATGATGTTGTGTGGCTAGTACCCCAAAAAGTGTTCGCATCAAGCACTCTGCACATCAACAGTGTATATACGCCCTTAGAGAAAAATAGTTGGGTTAGCAGAGCATTGGCAAATATCAACCATTTACTTATTTTATTGAAGTATCAGCTAAAACTAACAAGGCATTAGGTACCAGAAGCTAAATCTCAGTTGGATAAGTTCTGTAAAAACATACAACTCAGGAGCTGACTCCTAGGGTTGATAAGCCAGCAGAAGCTTTGCTCTGCCATAGCAGGGCAGTCTTGAAAGGCTGCAGTAAACCACAAATAGAAATCTAGATAAGTTCCATTTTTGGAAAAGAGGTTAACACCCTTCACAATGGATAGTTTAGAGTACAGACCAGCTGGTGGAAAATCAGCTTAAAATCAAAAAGTGTAGGCTTAGCTTTCCATTCAAGCTCAGTGTATGCTTCGGTTTTAAGTTTTGAAGGGCAGCACATAACGTAAAGGTAGGCCTCAATCTAAGTTAAAGTTTCAGCATTCAATTCAGTTTAAAGCCAGGTTAAAAAAACTAGTCCTGTTTTCATAACTAGAGCACCAATTACAACTTAAAATTAGACTGTAATTTAAACTTTAAAAAATCCCTCAGTTCAAGCTTAGTATAATATTAAATGTCACATATAAACTAAAATATAATGGAGGCTTCAGCCTATGTTAAAAGCTCAGCTTTTGGTTCACTTTCAAAATTGGTCAAAAATTAGCTGGGTCTTAAAACTTCCCCAGGGAATCAGACCCTTTCATTCCCAGAGGGCTGAACTGCCCATATCCTCAGGTTCATCCCCATTTTCTGCTCCCCTGACAAAAATTCCACATCCTCATGTTAATGCCCACTAAATCACCAACCATTGTCAACTCCTGTCGCAAAAGTCCCCATTCCCATCCCATATTTCTACTCATTGGAATTGAGTCCAGCCCAGTAGTTTGAGCCATACCTCCTTGTATTTTTCAGATGAGGCCCTCCTGATCTAATTGGCTTTAGCAACAAAAGGGAAAGCTAGCTGGAGCTATAAATTTAGGGCAGCCTAGCAAGAAGAGAACCTGCTCTATGAGCTGGAAGGAAGCTCCAGCAGACAAAATGTCAGTGAGAAAGCATTAAGGTAACAAATGAGTTAAGCAGTTGTGCGTGGAGGTCAAAGTAGATCTCCCTTTTTTGAACCTAACGAATCTCAAGATTCAAAGTAAATTAACTCAGTAAGCAACAGGTAGGCAGGTAGAAAGCCATTAGGGGTGTGGAGGCTATCCAGAGTATTGTACAGAAAGTCACATACATGACTTATCTGCCTGCTGGAAAAAAATTATGAGTGTGTGCTTGGTGCAATAAGTTCCTGGCCCTCAGGAAACATTCCCTTGAGGCCAAGATAACAGAGCTAGGCAATGAAAGTGGAGGATGTGATAGCCATTCAAAGAGGCAAAGTGCCATAGGGTAAGATGCACATGCCAGAGACATTTGGAAAGAGAGACAGCGTACAGGTGTTCCTGGGCCAATGCTAGAAGCCTCCAAGCAAAGATGGGTGAGAGCTGGAGTGTTTGTTTCTAAAGGAGAGCATTGATAGTGGGCATAATGAAAACCTGGTAGAATGGAGAGAACCAGTGAAATACAATTATATCTGGGTGCAAGCTCTAGAGGAAGGACAGGGAAGGTCTGTTTGTCATAGCGCCCAACAAGCTAGAAATCTCCAAAGGGGCAGACTCCTCCACAGAGTCGCTGTGGGTGGCAGTTGCAAGACCCAAAGTAATTAAGTACTGGGAATGTACTACTGCCCCCCACCATATACACACCAGAATGCCCAGGGTGATCTTGAGATGAAAAAATGAAATTAAGGAGGCATCCAGAGTAGGAACTGATGTAGTCATGATGACTTATCTTCATATAGACTGGGTGCATGTTTCCAGTCATAGCAAAGAAGTAAACCTAACAGGCAAAACAAATCTTGCCATTTAAGAACATACCTACAGCCAACAGACATTTCTATCAAACTTTAAAAAGCAGGGAAATTGGGCAGCTATAGTGAATGCACCAAGGGAGCAGAAGGCCTGACCTCTTCTGTGAGATATTGTATTGACCTACAAATCTGTAAAAATGCAAACATAATTTAGGTTGGTCTTTCACAGTCCAATCCACTTCCTGTGTAGCTTTGAAGAATTTGGCAAGATGTGTCCCTGAGCATATGGTGAGTGGTGGCAACACCTGCAATCAGCCCAAATAACAGAAACAAGATACGTGCTGCATTCTGCTGATCTTATTTTAGCAGGGAGGAAGCAATAATATTGACAGGTGATATAGTTCAGATATTTACTTTAAATATGTTTGGTTTACTTTGCAATTTTAATGAAATTTCCTATGGTAAATTATTTTCTTTTGCTTCTGTTTATGTGAATATGTGAAGTACAGCAAAACTTTGCATAACTTACACTAAAAAATTCCAAAAACAATTGTGGAGTAATGGCACTGATTATTCTGCAGAGGAATGTCTCAGTTTGGACAAGATTAAACAGTGGGAAGTGAAATATATTCTAGCAAATTTCTAGGTGTGGAGGGGAGGGAGAGGGGGGGAGAGAGAGGAGAGGAGGTGGAAGGAGGGGGAGTGGAAAGGCAGATCTGATCATTTGCATGCTTATTGAGTTCAGTGGGATTTACTCCTGTGCAATCATGCTTAGGATAGGTGAAGCTGACCTGGGAGAGTGACAGGTGGGGGGAAGGGGCAGGGCAGGGCAGGGCAGGGCAGGGCAGGAGATTGGGTGGATGAGCTCTGGGAAGAGGGAAAGCCCCTTTCCTCTTCAGAAGAAAAATGTTAACAGTATCATTATTTTTCAAGATTTTGCCATGTTTTTATTCTACAGCAGGCACATGTAGTCTCCCACCCAAATTTAAACCAAAGCTGTCCCTGGCCTCATCCACACCAGGCATTTATTCCATTTTAAACAGTCATGACTTCCCTCAAAGAATCCTGGGAAGTGTAGCTTGTGAAAGGGTGCTGAGAGTTGCTAGGAGAGGCCCTATTCCCCTCACAGAGCTACAGTCCCCAGAATTCTCTGAGAAGAGGGGTTGACTGTGAGACCACTCTGGCCACTGGAGCTCTGTCACGGAAATAAGAGTCTCCTAACAACTCTCAGCACCCTTCACAAACTACATTTCCCAGATGCTTGGGGGGAAAAAATGAGAGTTTAAAGTGGAATAAATGTCTCACATGGGTATGGCCCCTTGATTAGCCAAGCCAAACAGCTGTTAGTCTGGCTTTTAGAACACTGGTAGTTGGTTCTTACTGAGCATGCCTGCACTATCATAGACTCAAATGTTAATTTTCTTAAGTTAATTAAGAATCAGCCCTGCATTTTTTTTTAATTTTTAAACTGCAGAAGATGAAGGTAGGAGTACGAGGCAAGGTCAGTAATAGGATTACAGGTACTCTGTGAACATGGCTGATTTTCAATTAATTTCAACCAAGTATGAGACCACTGACAGAAAAAAAGTCCAACAGCAGTCTGGATTATTTTACTCTTGTTTTAAACTTTGAACTCTGGATTCTGTCAGTATTTTGTGTATCACCATGAAAACTTAGGGAGTAGTTAAGCAAACGTTTCTAAGTTCAGGACTATACACTAAGATTTTGTTTTGAAATGAGCCTATGGGAAGCAGCATAATGGCGTGGGGGGTATTTGCAATTTAACATGGTGGACTGTGAAAAATCCATGTTGGCTATAGTATATAGCCACTCTTGCGGCTGTATAATTTCCAAATTGCTTTTGAAGACTGTGCTGTGTAGTTGTTGATCATGGAACCAGCCAGAATGGAGGCAACCCTGGGTTTAATTTTCAGTCATGCTTGGGATCTTGTGCAAGGTGTAAGCATTGTTGAACCTGTTGGGAGCAGTAACCGTACAGTGCCATAAAATTCAACATACAGTAGGGCCCCGCTTTACGGCGCTTCACTTTACGGTGCTTCACTTTACGGCGCTTCGCTAATACAGTAGTCTCAGTTAGACGCAATTAGATGAAAGCCCCATTCATACAGCACTTGTTCCGCTTTTACGGCGGTTTTCGGGCATTGCACACCATTTTATTCAATGAGTTCTGCTTTTCAGCGGTTTTTGCTCTACGGTGGGGGTCCGGAACGTAACCCGCCATATGAGTGGGGCCCTACTGTATATGTAAGTGGATAATTGCCAAGTAAATTCAGCACAGTCGCATTTGACGTTAAAAGAGCTTCTCAAAGATCGGTTTTAAAAAAAAAGTTGAGACAGTAATATAAATCCAGTAATATAAATCCAGTTGGAATGTAAACCACAGATTAGAAAAAATACCACTAGGGCAAAGAGGATGCCAGCATGCTTAATAAGCAGCGTCAAGAAAGCTATTAAAGGCAAGAAGATTTCCTTCAAAAAAAATGGAAGTCTTATCCAAATGAGGAGAACAAAAGGGAACACAAACTTGCAGTTCTTCTGCCAAAGTAGACAGTAACGTATGCAGAAAAGAGAAAAAAAAGAGCATCTCAAGATCCAAAGTACTGATATCTCAAGATCCAAATACTGCTGAAAACATTCAGAGCAACAATACAAAATATTTAAATACATTAGAAGCAAGAAACTGACTAGGAGGCGCTTGAACCTTTGATCAATAAGGAAGCTGGACAGAAAGATGGCAGGTGGAGAATGGCTGGTGGCCACTCGCAGCTAATAATCACCTTGCTTTTTCGTTATAGGTATATGGTGTCCATTCCATCGCAGAACTGTATATTGAACCAGTATAAAGGGTTTTTTTAAAAAAAAAAGTCAAGGGAGGACACAGTATAAGTGCCTCTGAGCTCATCTTTCCAATTCTTCTCTCTAAACTTAAATGACCTCCTACATCTGAAACGCGATGGAGTGTTTCTGAGCCTTGTTCTTGGAGGCTGCCCTTGATCACTTGTGCCAACATCGGACTAAAAGTGTAAGCTTGGCAGCCAGCCATTTCCCTATTTAAATTTGTCGACCCTCCGTCAAAACGTTTGAGGCGGATAGCAATGCAGGACACACTTCAGGGAAAGCAGGTCTACGTGAAAAGGTAGGAGCTGGTGTGTGTGTGTGTGTTCTTCACACAGCGGGGTGACCCGATAAGGCCTTGTGCTGTTTTACACAAATGGAAACATACCCTTACGTCTTGTTCTTTTTATAACAGCACCGTTCACTCTCTGAAAACTACCTCTCCCTAACATTTCTTTTACTTGGGGCATTTCTTTCCCCACACGTGAGGCGTAAATCAAATCTCTGAACCTCCCTCCATATTTATCATAAATGTCTGATTCTTGTGTAAATGCAGGAGAGAGAGGCAATTGCAGTGCAAATGAGCATTCTGACCAGTAAGGTTTGTAAAGCCTTTAAGGGCTCTGCCTTGCAAACCCAAGAGCTGCTTTAAATTTCGTATGTGGAAGACGCCCTTGGAGGACTATTTTATGCAATTGGTTGGATCTGATGGAACAAGTTCAGGAGCATGGTTTCCCCACCCCCTTTTTCTTAGCTGGATATGTTGTCGTTTGAACACTTTGTGCAAAGGAGTTCTACATGAACTGCAGCACAGTGGCTTTAGTAACATGTCACTGCTTCAACGGCTTAGGAAGGAAAGGCTCAGTTTAAATGTGTTGATGTGGGCTAACTTAAATAAGATGCATGATGAACCAGTTGGAGATGTGTTCCATTTACGGTCATGGCAATAACTGGTCAAGTGACCAGCCAATTGAAATCCAGCATGGTTCATAAGACATGTGCCATATAGCAGAATGTAATATCCTCCCATGTTCAGATTCCTGTACTGCATGGATTGCAGTCCATTCTCGATATGGCAAAAGCCTAATTGAGGATATTTAATGTAAATCGGTTTTAAGTATCTCGGCTAAGCAGAAATATTTAATGGCTTGGGAAATTCCTAAATACATTGTCAGGAAAGATTATAAAATTTGAGGCTTTTAAGTTTAGAAAAAAGGCAAGTAAAGGGGAGATATTATATAGATCAGGGATAGGGAACCTTAGGTCCTCCAGATGTTGCTGAACTACAACTGTCCTAGTTCCTGGTTATTGGCCATGGATGCTGGGGTACCTCACTCCTGATATAGTTGGATACCATTATGCATGGTATGGAGAAAGCGTAGAGAGAGTTTTGCCCAGTGCTAGAACCCAAATGGAGCAGAATGTTGGAAGATTCAGGGCAGACAAAAGTACTTCTTCATACAGAGCATAGTCGAGCTCTGGAATTTGCTACCACAGGTTGTAGTAATGACCATCCATGGCTACTAGTCACGATGGCTAAGTTCTTCCTCTGCTGTTGAAGGTAGGATACCTCTAAATGCCAGTTGCTGCAAATCACAGTTGGGTAGAGTGCTGTTGGGCTTCCCGTAGGCATCTGTTTGGCTACTGTGTGAGAACAGGATGGTGGACTCGATGGGCTCTTTGGCAGAGTGGTTCTTATGTTCTTAATTTTGCAGGTGGTACATTGAAAATCTGGCGATGAATAACCTAAGAGGGCATTCTTCCAATCTGAAATTGACTGGTGGCCTTTCCCTTCTCCTTCGCTCCCAACAGCCTGTCCATCAGTGCCAACCTTGGATGGATGTTGTGGAGAACAAAGAGAACTCCTCTGCATGGGATTGTGGGATGTGTGTGTTCCTGTTTGTCCTGCTGTATTTGCTTTACTATAAAAAAAAAGATTGCTGACAGAGTGATTCTGTTGGGAATAACTTGTTCATAAACAATCTAGAGAGGGATGAGCAGTGAGGTGGCCAAGTTTGCTGATGATGCTAAATGGTTCAGGGTTATTAAAACAAAAAGAGATTGTGAAGAGCTGCAAAATGACCTTTCCAAACTGAGTGAATGGGTAATAAAACAGCAAATGCAAGTTAATGTGAGCAAGTGTAAAGTGGTGCACATCAGGGCAAAAAAAATCCAAATTTCACATATACGCTCATGGAGTCTGAACTGGCAGTGAATGACCAGGAACAAGACCTTGGGGTTATAGTGGATATCTCAATAAAGAGGCTGGAAACTGCCCTTCACCCTGAAGTTCCCCTCCCCTCATTTACAGCAGCAGCAGTGACAAACCTTTCGTTCATGCTATGCAACACAGTATCATTCCTGCATGGAGATCCATTTCTAAGGCACGTAGGATCATCTCTAGCTACTGTTGTTCTTGTTTTTGGTGATGATGATAATAATATGCCCACCATACATCTTATGCAAAAAGTTCGTAGCACATGCTCTTTCAGTAATCCTCACACAACAGCTTTATAACATAGGTCAGCTTGAATTATCTCCATGTTGCAGACAAGAGAATGGTGGCTTGCTGAAGTCCACAATAATCCATTCTCCTTAACAAGGGTGATGATATCGGGAGCAGACCACTACAGTATACAAGCTCTCAAAGGCTGTTCCCAACAGTCTGCTCCTAAGCATGCTTACCTGGAAGCAAATCCTATTAAGTGTACTTAGGACTGCAAACAGCCAGTTTGCCTTGGGCTCTCTTCTACCTGAAACACTTTTTGCTGCTTTGAAATTTGTCTTCAGTCCTCTCAACTGTAATAAACTGGGACAAGAGAAGTTGGAGGACGAAAGCAGAGATGGGGAGGCGGTGTCACTCCAGATGTTGCTCGACTGCAACTCCCATTTTCCCTGACAAATGGCCTTCCTGCCTGCGGCTAATGAGAGTTGGAGTCTAACAACATCTAGAGGGCTACTGTTTGCTCCTGGCCTAAAGGGTGTTGTTGTTGTTGTTATGTGCCTTCAATGGATTACAACTTATGGCGACCCTAAGAATCAGCAACCTCCAAGAGCATCTGTCATGAACCACCCTGTTCAGATCTTGTAAGCTCAGGTCTGTGGCTTCCTTTATGGAATCAATCCATCTCTTGTTTGGCCTTCCTCTTTTTCTACTCCCTTCTGTTTTCCCCAGCATTATTGTCTGTTCTAGTGAATGATGTCTTCTCATTATGTGTCCAAAGTATGATAACCTCAGTTTCATCATTTCAGCTTCTAGTGATAGTTCTGTTTTAATTTGTTCTAACACCAATTTGTCTTTTTCGCTGTCCATGGTATGCACAAATCTCTCCTCCAACACCACATTTCAAATGAGTTTATTTTTCTCTTATCCGCTTTTTTCACTGTCCAACTTTCACATCCATACATAGAGATCGGGAATACCATGGTCTGAATTATCCTGACTTTAGTGTTCAGTGATACATCTTTGCATTTGAGAACCTTTTTTAGTTCTCTCATAGCTGCCCTCCCAACTCCTAGCCTTCTTCTGATTTCTTGACTATTGTCTGCATTGTGGTTAATGACTGTGCCAAAGTATTGATAAACCTTGACAAGTTCAATGTTCTCGTCAGCTTTAAAGTTACATAATTCTTTTGTTGTCATTACAGGCGGGCCCCGCTTATACAGCAGGTTCCGTTCCGGACCCCCGCCGTAAAGCGGAAATCGCCATAAAGCAAAACCTCATTCACTATAATGGGGCGCGTCGCGTGAAAATGATGCGAAAAGGGTGCAAAACGTCGCAAAAGAGCAAAAAATAAATTGAAAATGAAAGCCGCTGCATCAGCGGAATGCCTTAAAGCGGAACGCCGAAAAGCAGGGCCCTACTGTACTTTAGTCTTGATGTTCAGCTGTAGTCCTGCTTTTGTGCTTTCCTCTTTAACTTTCATCAGGATTCGTTTCAAATCATGACTGGTTTCTGCTAGTAGTATGGCATTGTCTGCATATCTTAAATTATTGATATTTCTCCTTCCAGTTTTCACACCTTCATCTTGGTCCAGTCCCGCTTTCCATGCAATATGTTCTGCGTATGGACTGCCTTCAAGTCGATCCCGACTTATGGCGATCCTATGCATAGGGATTTCATGGTAAGCGGTATTCAGAGGGGATTTACCATTGCCTCCCTCTGAGGCTAGTTCTCCCCAGCTGGCTAGGGCCTGCTCAGCTTGCCACAGCTGCACAAGCCAGACCCTTCCTTATCCGTAACTGCCAGCTGGGGGGCAACTGGACTCCCTGGGACTATGCAGCTTGCCCACAGATGGCAGGGCACGTAACCCCTGAGCCACTCACTGTGGGGGTGATCTTTAGCTGGCCCTTGACACCGAGGGACAGCTGGTATAGCACAGTGGGGAGGAGAGCCTGGCTGGGAGTCCAGAGTCTTTCAAATCCCTGCTCGTGTCTCCTCCATAAAAATTTTGTAGTTGCCTGATTGAAAATATCCCATTCCTGTCCATTTTAATTCACTCACGCCAAGTATCGTAATGTTGATGCGTTCCATTTCTTTCTTGACAATGTCTAACTTTCCCTGGTTCATGCTTCTCACATTCCATGTTCCTATTGTGTGCGTTGTACAACTCTGGACTGTTGTTTCGCATCTTTGTGCATCAGCCTCTGGGCTTCCTTTCGGCTTTGACCCAGCTGCATCATTAGTCACAGCACTACTCGTACTTGTCCTTTGTTCTTCCCCAGTAGCTCATTGAGTGCCTTCTGACCTGGGAGTCTCATCTTCCAGCACTATCTCGTGTTGCATTTTGGATACTCTGTTCATAAGGATTTCGTGGTAAGAGGTATTCAGAAGTGGTTTACCATTGCCTTCCTGTGAGTTTGGCTGCATCCTAGTCTGGTGTCTCAGCTTTGACCATTCTGCCTTGGGTGCTCCTGCTAGGAGTCTAGCCTCTTGGTCTAGACTCCTGACGGCATTGCTCTCAGATTCTTCAACACTCTCAAACCCTATCACCACATTAAGGTGTGCATCCTAAAGGGGGCCCTAAAGGGTATGAACACCATTCTGACAAAGTTAAATGCTGTTGAGACCCAGTGATTTCAGTGGGGAATGTTCACCGTGTGCTGAAACCAGTGGCCTTTAAAAAAAAAAGTTTTATTTTTTATTTTCAAATAATACAGAAAAGGAACTATAACATATTTCCCCTTTGCCAGGGATTATCTCTGGCCTTTGCTTTGCATCTTGTACCAATAAATCAAATCTGATCTTCCTTGTTCGTTCCCACCTTCATAACCAGCTTATTTATTTCTTCACATAATCCTAAAATGCAGAAAACTGAGCATGGTTCACTAGGTGATACATCTGGGAGATCAAATGTGCAACATAGCGTGAAATGGAGGTAGCTTTTCTTTCATGAGTGGCTATTCCAGAGCACTCCATGGCTTTTAAAGCTCATTCCTAGGGTGTCCTTGGAAACGGCTTTCAATAGTATTCTTACATTTTTTTTGACAATGATGTTGATTGAATGCTCTCCCTGTAGAAAATTAGTCTCTAAAGTGACGAAATGGAATTCCTTAATCTGGCGCCATGTTTATTGGGGGAAAACCTTTCTCCAGAAGCGAGAGATCCAGAGTGTGGTAAGGAATTTTCTCTGACCATGGATCCAGAGACTTGTATTCCTTGGGCACGGCTATTTACAAGGTGGTTTGCCATTCCCCCCCCCTCTGTTTACCTGTTCTGTGTATGTTGCTGCCTTCTGCTTTCAGTGGGATTTGTTTCATATTTTGCGATACCCTTAACATGTAAATTGTTGATATTATGGTAAGACTGAGAATTATTATGAGGAGTTAAATAGTTTTTTGAACTGCTGCGTATTGGTAATGCAGCTGTTTCATCTAGTTGCAAACTTGGGTTGGGTAGTGAGTGCCAACAGGGCTGGAGCCAAAACAAAGGCAATGGGAAACAAGGCAGAGGTGTCAGCGTGATCAGGGAAGCCCAAGGTTTATAGAAGTACATTTTTTAAAAAAACTAGTGGGGCTGTGCCCCCCTGCTCGCTTCACTTGTCAACCCTCCACCCCAAAACACACACAAACACACACAGAGAGCACTCACAAACGCGCATCCCAGACACCCCACTCCCCTCGCTAACCCCCCTCGCAGTTCCCCCCCATGCCTCCAGGCATTGGCGCACACTGGCTGCCATGGGCCCACTAATGCTCCTTGCCTGATCCTGTGCTGCATTGCTGCCCTGAACCGCCTTTTCCCCTTGACAGATGATGCTGCCACCTGGCTCCAGACAGCATGCCGAGCCTGCCTCCCCACCTAGGTCATTTACCTGCATTCCGTCCAGGCAGCCATTGCCACTTACTCCCAGCCTCTTGCCCCCTCTTCTCCCACGTGATGGTGTGATGGCTTAGGAAACCATTATATAGTTAGATTAAATAAATAGAAAGCCTGAAGAGTCCCCCACAAAAAAAATCAGCTGAATGAGGTTGAGCATGCTTGGTGGTCACAGAATTTTGATCATTTATTGGAAAAAACAAGGGGCAGGCAGTGGAATGCCCTGCTTGCGCTCCTTACAGCTTACACTTGCTTGGAAGAGGTCTGGAGGTCTGGACAGGAACACTGCCGCTAAGTTGTGAGGATAACTACCATATTTTGTTGCAAGTCCCACTTCAGTTTTATGCATTTTGCATGTAAATAGTATGAAGTGCTCATAAGTCAGGGAGGAATAAAAATGTACAGAAGTAAATGGCCACATCTACACCATACATTTAAAGCACTATTTTACCACTTTAACAGTTGTGGCTTCCCCCCAAGAATACTGGTAAATGCTGGCTGAATCAAATTGGCAGATTGCCATGGCTGAAAAATTGACTTTCTATCTAAAAGTGGCCAAAAGGAAGGCCAAACCACTGGACTTTTTTTTTTTTTTTTTTACTATTTGGCACCCGTTCATGATCTATCTAGAGGCAGAGAGACACGCACTGGATATGCCTTGTGCTTTCCTTCAACTATGGGACAGCGGCTAATTCTACACTGAGGACCCTGCACTTACCTGTTAAAATTCTTTCTCTATTGATTTGTACTACAGCATCAATAAGTGTTACTGATGCAATGATTATGTACGCTCAGTGGATTCCTGGTCTGGGGGCGGGGGACTGTTTTCTAATTGTATTTTTTGTATTTGTTTTGTTACTTTTAAAATAATAAAACATACTTTAAGAAAAGAATCCTGAGAAATGTACTTTGTTAGGAAACGCCCATTCCCCACAGAGCTATAAGGGTCCCCTAACAACTCTTAGCCCCCTTTACAGATGACAGTTCCCAGGATTCGTTGGGGAAAAGCCATGACTTTTAAAGTGATATCATAGTACTTTAAATGTATGGTGTGGATGTGGCCTTTGTTGTAGGGAACTTTTCACCCCAAGTTTCAACTCCATGTAAAGTAGGGACATCTGATGCTGAGGGTTTATAGAGCATTATAATCTAAAATTCGTCATAGAGAAAATGACAGAGAAAAGGGTAAGATGTGAACACAGAGATAAACAGGGGAAGAACGTGTGGTTAGCTTTCAGTTCCATTAATGGTATATGTTTTCCCAGCTAAGCATTTCTTTGCCCCAAATCCTCCCATGCCCTCAATCAGAAATGCATGTTTACTGTACCTGTACCTACATTTACCACGTAAGAGGACAATTTGAAGGATGGAAATGGTTTGGGAAAGGGTCAGGTACCACTTCCTTCTCCATCCACCCCCTTCTCTGAAACTGCTTTTTTAAAAAACCCTAGCATTAAGACTCCATTACACTTACTGTACATGATGTATAGTTAGCCTTGCCCCCTGGAAGTCTGCTTACTTCTGTTTGCAAATGCCTTTGATCCTTGGGTTGCTGTGCTGTTTTTTAAAGAGCAGCTGTCCTGTCTGTTGTCCTTTTATATCTTGGTATTCTGATGAATATGGTAGACACCTCCCCCTCCCTTTCTCTCCCTCTCCTTTTTTGCCTGGTGGCCCAGAAGTAATTTGTACTTGCCCTAGGCAAGTAGGCTTATTTATTTACAAGCCTGACTAAATTGATATGCTTGCGTTTGAATATTGGCTCTCTGGCAGAAAGCTTGTGCTCCCAGTTTGCAGGGCTGACATCAAGTATGACTGGGCCCTTGGGCACCATCCTGCCCTGGGCCCGCGACACTGTAGCCCAACCCCCCCATGGGCGGTGCAGACGTGTCCCACCTACCTATCCTGTCCCTGTGAATAATGTGCATGCAGCGCATGCATGCCTGTCATCAACCAGGATGGCGGCGGGGGCTTCCACTTTAGGGGCATGCACATCATCCACAGGGATGGGAGAGGTAGGTGGGGTGTATGTGTGGGCTTATTGAAGCCCACACTGACTGTATTGGGGGAGTGCCTGACAGTTCCCTTTCCACAATCTGTGGCAGGAGCAGGAGCTGATGCTGCCATGGATTGTGGAATGGGAGTGCTACCCTCCCACCCTAAGGATGGGCCCTTCAAGGGTCCTCAGCCAGAGCCTGACTTGACTGCCCTTTGATGCTGGCCCTGCCAGTTTGGGTCAACACAGACTACTCATTTCAATACCTATAGTTTGAGAGGTGACTGGCAATGTCCTGATGCAAAAGGGGTGAGAAGGGAAGTTGTCCAGTGGAGCCCAGCACAATTGCTTCCTTGTTTACTGATTTTACGTGTTGCCAAACTGGGGCTGGGGAGCTGCTTTGTTGGGCTGATTCTGTTGCTTGTGAAAACAGATGAATGGAAGGGGGTTTGTGATCAGCCTGTGTAATGTACTTTTGTTTTCTGCTTCTTTCCTGTCTAGGAGGAACAGCCATAAAAGAAAGCTGATGGATCTCACATCCATGGTCGTTATTCCACTGCTTTTTGGCAGCTTCGGAATCTTCAGCCTCTTCTGGCTGCTTCAGCGACTGCGGGTGAAGGCCTATCTCAAGGATGCTGTGGTGGTGATCACAGGAGCAACATCTGGACTAGGGAAGGGTAAGTTTTGGAGACATTTGGCATGGCAAAGGAGGAGGACAGCTTGTACAGAGCCGCACATTATTCACCATGTTTCTTCAAGAAGTAGGGCTGTTACTAAACTCTTTCACACTCCTCAAGGTTAAGGTCAGCTTTACAGGATCAGATTTCATGCAAAGGAGGAGAGAACTGGAGGGATTTTTTGTAGCATCACTTAAAAAATGTATAGGTAGAGCAGGTAGGAGTCGAGAAGAAACAGAACTGCTGGATGTTATATATGTATAATGGGGAATTGACCAATTGTGTGTCTTTATCTGTAGGTATAACCTAAAACTTATATAGTACCCAGGAGATGCTATTCTGTTAAGTCTGCTAAGTCTACTCATACTCCATTTTAAGACATACCAATTCATACTTTATGGCAGGTGTGGGGTACCTTTCACCTTCCAGATGTTGCTGAATTACAGCTCCCATCATCCCCAAACATTGGCCATGCTTGCTGGGGCTGATGGGAGTTGTAGTTCAGCAACATCTGGAGGGCCAAAAGTTCCCCAAACCTGCTTTATGGCTTTAACACAGCTTTTCTCTCTTCTGCCTCCCCCCTTTGCTTAGTATCCATCCTGATGAAGTGTCCTGGAGAACTCAGAAGCTTGCTCATTCTTTTGTGACATTTTGATTGGCCTAATAAAGGTGTTGCCCTACTTTGGATTTTGGGATTTTTCTTATGGGCCAGTGTGACTACCTTTGATTTTTGGTGACAACATGAATCCCAAAGCAGCATCAGATACACTTCCCAGGATAATTTAAATTACATATGTGTATATATATATATTTATAAGTAACCCAGCAAGCAGAAATCAGAACACTAGTTGCATTGCAAAAACACATTGCTTACGTAAAACAACTAAGAGTTCAGCAAGATACAGAAGAACCCCCAACATACATTCCTTTCTACACCCTCTGAAGTCATCCATCCCAGAATGGTTAAGGCTGAGCCAGAAATCTTTCCCATCTCTTCATTGCCCATCTCTCATGCTGTGACTTCCTCCTTGTTTTTTTTTCTTGGAAAGCACAAGGACCTGCAAAGCAGGGGTGTTGTGAGGTGTGGTCCAGGACCCCCAAACTCCAAGTCTTTTACACAGGCCTTAGGTCACCTGTCCCTTCCCCCACCCTGTTTGTAAAATATGTTTATTTTTATTACAGCATGACTGGGCACTCTGCAAAGTGCAGTGCTGGTGAGATCCGAGCCATCTCCTACCATAATTTGCTCAGAGGCGCTCTGTTCATTTATACAAATTTGAGCCATGAGCCTGTGCCCTGAAAAATAGTTAGCAATGACACACCTTTCTTGGTGGGGAGAGGGAGGCTCCATTTATCTTAGGATTCTCTTCATCCATGACATTTTCTATCACTCACACATACACATGGGGGAACCTGCCCAAAAGTTGGGTAACAACTGCCTTAACCTGTCATTTCCATCTTGGATGCAGGTCACAGCTGGCGATGTCAGTTTCAGGTGTTCCTCTACTCTGATCCTTCTACTCCCATGAGCCAAGAACTTTCTCAAACTGTCAGGGAAAGGGAAACATTTAAATAGCCTTCTGTAACTTAATTCACTGGCATCTTGGCGACAGAGGAGCAAGAAGAGGCACGAAGGGGAAGTTAGATTTGTGGCAACAAGAGGACAAAGGCATCTGGAGGACAATAGAAGAAGTATAAATAGAGTACATGGTTGTGTACACACCATGCATTTAAGGTTCATGACTTCCCCCCATCTGGAAACTGTAGTTTGGTAAGGGTGCTTGGAATTGTAGTTCTGTAAGGGGTATACGACAGTTCCCAGGATTCTTTTGAGGGAACCAAGCACTTTAAATGCATGGTTTCTGTGCAGCCCAAGAAAAAAAGGAGTCACTGCAGACAACAGAAAATAGGGGCAATGTGATCAGGCGTAACCTGAGCACACCAACCAGCATAATAGATTTGGCAGGCCAAAGGACTCATGTCAGAGGATAGAGCTTTGATCGTAGGGAACAAACACTGAGCATTCATCAGTGAAAGAAGCACTATGGGAACCAATGAGAGTTTTAGTTGCATCAAAAGAGAGAGAAGATGGAGTTTAATTTTATTATAAATAAATAAGATTTCTTTCCCACCCTTTATTACAAGGTCCCAGGGTGGGTTTTAACAATACAATAGACAATTATAAAAACAGATCAGACGGAGCAGACTAGTATAGGTTTAGCAATAGAGGTGTGCCCCACTACGATAAAATGTCTTCATGGTCCAAGGGCAGGGCAAAGAGGGATGTCTCAGCATGCAGCAGAAGCTGTGCAATGAACAAACCAGATGCGCTTCCCTGAGGTGGGAGTTCCACCATTTAGGGGCTGCCACAGAGAAAATGCCTGGGTGGCCATTCCGCACATTTCTGTGGGTGAACTACTATACTAATTGCTATTCCAAAGACGAAAGTGACAAGATTTTAGAACATGAGAGGCTATGTTGGGGCGGGGGAAGAATTCAAGATTACACCAAGGTTTCAGAGTGTCAGAGGTGGAAAAAGTGTACATTACAACTTGGGAGCCCTCATTCTTTTGTTTTAATTTTATTTTAATGATCATCTTTTTTTACATCATCGCAAGTAGGTCATGAATTTGTTTCCTTTGAGACGCAGAAGCTGCGTTAAGGTCACCTCTTTTCCCGAGGGCTATTTATTCATTATGACACACGTGTTCAAAATGTGGCCACAGGCCCATCTTCACAAAATACCCCCTCATCATCCAAGAGAGGAGCTGTGCCTCTATCTTGTCACATGTGGAGGTGGAATAACATGTGATAGGAAAGATGAAAGCACTAGTATCTGTGGGAGGAGGAATTACTCAGCTAAATCTGTTTTAAGCTCTGTTTAAAAGTCAGGGTAACAGAGGCCCCCTCCAGACAAGTGTCCTTTTGCGGTAGTATTCTACACCATGTCATTGACATAATGGTGTAGTGGCTAGAGTGTTGGACTGGGACCTGGGAGACCAGGGTTCAAATCCCTGCTCAACCATGAAGCTCACTGGGTAACCTGGGGGCCAGTCGCTGTCTCTCAGCCTAACCTACCTTGCAGAGTAGTTGTGGAGATTAAATTAGGAGGGGGACAACTCTTTGGAGGGACTGCGGATCACATAATGGGAAAGGTGTTTCTAGGACCAAAGAAAAGCTGTCAAACTCCTCCCTTCTTATTTTTGCTGTTGCCAGGAGATGTAATGTTGTTCCACTTATAGTATTGAAAAGTTTGTTTTGTTTGCTGTTATAGTTTCTGTTTTATTATTCTTGTTGTTATGAAATTGTTCTTGCAATTGTTAATTTTGAGTTATATTGCTGTTCCCTTTGTTGTAAACCACTTTAAGCACATTTTTGTGTGTGGAAAAGGGGCATCCAAATAAGATTTTGATGATGAAAAATGAATGTTTGTTTTAAAAGAAAGCCCTTCCAAGCTTTAATAGAGTTTACCTATCCATGAAATAAGGACCTGAGACGTTTTTAAAGTTTAATTTGCAGCATCAACAGCTATACATTTTCAGGGTGCTTAGTCTTGTGCTAGAGGTCGAGTGATGATAACTTTCTGTATGAATTATTATTAGTATTTATTAAATTGGCATCCTGCCCTTGTTCTTGAAGGGGACTAGGGCAGCAAACACCAAAAATTTAAAATCACACAATTTTAAAAAAAGAACATTTAACAATTGCATACCCTCCCAGCTAATTGTTTTGAAGGTTGCCAGGAATAGTGCCCTTCAGCCATCACCTGGGTAAATAGGAATGTTTTAAAATTCCTCCCAAAGGTGTAACAATAAGAGAGATAGATGCCTGCCAGGGAGGGCATTCCTTAGGCAGGGAACAGCCACTGAGAAAGCCCTGCCGCAGGACAGAGCCAACTTTGGCAGCAGCCAGTGGCGGCAGCACCACCTTGAGCCCCCACCCCCATCGATCGTAGGGCCAGAGATGGTTGTAAATATGACCTGATGTAGCAGACATGCAGGAATAAGACTGTCCCACACACATGGAAGGCACAGGAGAATTGTGTTCTGCAGTAGCGTCTCTCTAGTGCTGTGGACAGAGCATTGGGCTTCTACCAGGAAGACTCCTGTCCTAACCCCTGCTGAGCAGGCATGGCCAAGGGCCGGGGTGATGAGAGTTGTAGTTCACCAACATCTGGAGAGCAAAGGTTCCCCGCACTTGATATACCAGCCTTTGAATCAAGAAATTAAATTCAAAATTGGACTGAGGCAAATAAAGCTTCAGATGTATACCAAAATACATGTCTATAGCGATTTTTAAAAATTGCATGAATGCTAGTTCTGGAATGTCGGGTGGGTAACCTGTGGCCCTCCTGATATTGCTTGACAACAACTCCCCTAAGCCCCAGCTAGCATGACTAATGGCCTGGAATGATGGGAGTTGCAGTCTAACAGCATCTGGAGGGCCACAGGTTCCCCACCCCTGTGATTGGATCACCGAAATGATGCTCATCCTCCTCCAATCCCTCACCACCGCATCCACTAGGAAGCATTAGAGGAGCCCTGCTGCACTCTGTGGCATAGCAGGACTTCTTTTAGCCTGTCCTGAATCTCCCCCATTCTGCTTCATTGGTTGAAACTGGGTTTCAGAATTGTTTTTGCCAGGGGGGATACTTCAATCCAATTTCCCACAATATGCTTAATTTTATAGATCTCAATAATGTCTTTGTTCTTTTTTCTAAACTAAATCGGTCCCAAACTAATCCTGATCATTTTGGTTGCTATTTTCTTTGCTGCCAGCTCTATGGTCTCCTTTCAGAGGTACAGTGACCCGAAGAGCAGACAGTGCACTCACACCATAAATATGTATAAGGGCATGATGCTCTTGGGAATTTATGGCATTTTCTTTGTTTGCTTTGTTTCTTTTCTGCCAAGAATGTGCCAAGGCTTTCCATGCTGCTGGGTCAAAACTAGTGCTGTGTGGAAGGAACGGAGAGAGGCTTCAAGACCTTCTCCAGGAGCTCTCTACTGCTGCTGTCCACTCAAAGAATGTAAGCGTGGGTAAGGGAAGGAAAGACGGGCACTGATGTGGAGGGACTGTAGCTCAGTGGTATTTTTCACGCTGAAGGTCTTGGGTTTCAATCCCTGCTGTCTCTAGAGAGCCAGACTGATGTGCCTTTGAATCCCCAGTTGGCAGTGAAGCTCACTGGGTGACCTTGGGCCAGTCACTGCCTCTCAGCCTAACCTTCCTCACAGCGTTGTTGTGGGGATTAAATAAGGGGGGAACTATGGAGAACACCTTGAGCTCCTTGGAGGAATGGTGGGATATGAATATAATAAATATTAAATAAAATAATAGTTTTGGGGGGTAAATACGTTGCCAAGCAGGGGTGGAGGAGACCTCTGCCTGAAACCTTAGAGAGCCACCACCGGTTGGAGATGATGATCCTGCTCTTGTAGGATCATTGATCTGACTCAGTGTAAGATTGCTTCCAGTATGTGAGCATGTGCATGCACAGTAACAGGTGGCAGTAAGATAGGAAACAATTTATTTTTTGTAATGTTTTTAACACTGTTTTGTCCTAATGTATTTTAAGATTTGTTTTTATGATGTTTTAAAGTGTTTTTAGTGCCTTGTTTGCCGTCCTGGGCTCCTGCTGGGAGGAAAGGCAGGATACAAATTAAATAAATAATAATAACAATAATAATTTTAAAAATACCAAGGTAACAGCAGTAGCATGATGTAGCACAGGTGTGAGGAATCTTTGACATTTCTGAACTACAACTCCCATCGTTCCTGGCCATTGGCCCTGCTTGCTCGAACTGATGGGAGTTGTAGTTCAGCAACATCTGGAGGGCCAATTTTTGCTATTTCTTACTTTATTTTGTAGCATGGCCCTCCAGATATTTTTGGGCTCCCAACTCCTATCAATCCTAGTCAGGAAAGCCAAAGGTCAGAGATGATGAGGACCACAGGTGGGCCACCCCTCTCACCAAACGGATGAATTTATAAAGCTGCTTTCATCACTGGCTCCTCAGACTGAAACTTGACAGAAAGAGATCCGGAATGAATTCTCTCATGAAACGAATATTTCTACCACAGCATGGATGAAACTGAAAAGACTAGGAATTTTATATCTGCACCAAGTTTGGATGTCTTAATGAGCGGAACGTACTCCAGTGAATTTGGCACTCATGTTATTAGTAAAGGCTATGTTTGTCGGTAGTAACACGTGAATATTGACGTTCATGGAATTGCAGACATCCATTTAAACAAGACTGAATCCTTCTGCATAGTATGAAATTTATGCATCCTTTCCTGTCTAGAATGCTCCCATGAAAGTCCTTTGCCCCGGAGCTAGGCAAACAAGGGGCAGCACAGCTTGGAGCTCTGAATATAGCAGTTGTTAGCTGGTGCTACCTTCACAAAGTTACATAGTCTCCTTTTAAAGCCAGGGCCAGCAACAGGGCTTGGCATTATTGGGCAATTGCTGAGGCCCATGTCCCAGGAGGGGACCAATCCCCAGAGCCTCCTGGCCTTGCTGCTGTCGCCCCCTCCTCCTCTGGACTTTGAGCATGCAAGCAATGAGAGGAGCAAGGAGAAGGCACATCAACCCTCCCCAAGCCTTGCCCTCGATCTCTCTCAGGGTGTGTGTGTGTGACGGCCATCGGGCCTTGAGGGAGAAGCAAGCAAGCAAGCGAATGGGCAGCAGGGAGGTGACCTTCATTGAGGAAAAGATTATCAGCAGCGACTAGCCACCCTGGCTATGTTCTGTCTCCACTGTTGGAGACAGCACGCCTCTGAATAACACTTAATGGGAATCGCAAGTGAGGAGAGCACTGTGCTCAGATTCTGCTTGCAGGCTTCCCACAGGCATCTGGTTGGCCTCTGTGAGAACAGATTGTTAGATTAGATGGGCCTTTGGCCTGATCTTATGTTTACATTCTTCTCAGGGAGAGGGACCCACTGGCAGCGTCTTGCCCAGTCCTCCCGCCCCCTCAAAAAAACCTGGAAGCGCCACTATTGAAAGCTATATAAGCCAGTGGCCACTTCTACCTGCCCTGGGAGTGAATCCCGAGCCAGCTACGTGTTTATGAAAAAGTGCTTGCATTTGATTGTCCAAATTCCTCCAGTATCAGCGTCTGTCTGCCTCCGAATACAAGTTGCTGGGGAACACGAGTGGACGAATAGTGTTGCCCTTTATGTATTGCTTATGGCCTTCTTATGTTCTTATCCTACTGCCTATCAGGTCAGTTGCCCTAAATTCTAGCATGATGAGAGAGGGCAAAAAATCACGGTCTTGCTCTTTACTGGTTTCATGAAGGCCAGTGACACATATGTAATAACGCCATTGTATCCTCACAGTATCACTGTCCGAGAGAAGATAAGCTAAGCCAGCGTGGTTTGGGCTAAGGCTGCTCGGTTGAACCATATGGCTGAGCAGTTTCAGATGCAATTGACTACTTTTTGTTTTAACAGCCCCATAAACATCACACTGTGATCTTTGACCTCTCTGACACTAAAGCAGTCATTAGGGCTGCTGAGGAGATTTTAAAGTGTGCTGATCACGTGGACATCTTGATCAACAATGCTGGGATCAGTTACCGTGGCACCATTGTGGACACTGTAGTGGAGGTGGACAGGAAAGTGATGGAAACCAATTACTTTGGCCCAGTCGTTTTGACAAAAGGTAAAACAAACTCATTTTTCTTCATACATACTAACATTTCATGCAGCAGCTGCATCTCTGCAGTGTGCTAGATGCTATGTAGGGCACCCAAGTGACACAGTAAATGTGCGGAGAGCTGACTGTAGGGCTGCTAATGTCACGGTGAGTTGTGTTGATCAGGCTCTTTCCCACCACCAGCTCTGGAATCCCCAGTTTGATCCATGAGACCCTTACCACACACCACACAACTTCGTCCTGAAAATGGTCCAGGCTTGCCATTTTAGTCTCTTCTTGCGCTGGAGAACTTGCAGTGTCATTATTACTCATACTGGGGAAGTGAAGCAGGCAGCCATCAAAGGGTGCACTTTGGACTGTTGATCTCTCTCTCCCTCTGCCCTTGCAGCATTTCTCTGCCTGGAATAAACTCTAGGGGGTGAAAGACTTGCAGAAGACATCTAAAAGAGAAGTCTGGGGAAGTGGATGTTTTAAATTAGGTGGAATTTGGTATTACTTGGTAGAAAATTATATATGAAGCTCCATATCATCTGCTCGGTGGAGAAGTTGGCCCTTTAACTCTTTTGGTCTTGCATTCCTGGTTTATGGCCTTTATTATATAGGGATTCAATAATTTCATTTATCCTTTCATTGTTGAGCTTCTGTACCTCAAGCCAAAATTGTGCCCAGCCGCCCCTCACTCCAGTCTGCATCTGCAGCCTATTTTTAATTCAAGACTTCTTTTTCACTGAAATAAGTGGAACTTTATTCCAAAGAAATGTGTTCAGGATCAGGGTGAGAGCCTCTCTGCCTTGGATAAGCAGTAACTGCAAGGTCAACTTTTAGAACCTAATGTTATTATTTTGGCTCTGTCTTTCTTTACATATTACAACTTTGAGGTCTGCTGGCGTATGGTTTTCTTGAGAACTATGAATACCAGTCAATTATGCAAATTAAGAATATTTGCATTGGTTAATTTCCACGAACTCCGGTTTTCAGGATTGAGGGACAAAGAATGGAAAATGATACTGGCATTTAATTCTAGCTAGGAGGAAGAAACCTAGATCTCTCAGAATCCAAGCGCACATTAGATCAGCCTTTCCCATCCTTTGGGTCCCCAGATGTTGCTGGACTACAACTCCCATCAGACCCAGCCAGCCTGGCCAATGGTCAGGAATAATATGAACTGTAGTCCAGCAACATCTGGGGACCCAAAGGATGGGAAAGGCAGCACTAGGTCTCATGACAATATTGTGGGATGGCATTCTCATTCTCTCTCCCTCACTCCCCCTTCTCTCTATAGCAATTCTGCCTTCCATGATCAAGAGGAGACAAGGCCACATTGTGGCTATCAGCAGCGTTCAAGGCAAAATTGGCATTCCTTTTCGCTCAGCATGTAAGTACTTCCTTTACCAAGTGGAATTGGCTGCAGCTCTGAGCTGAGCGCTGATACCATCTACTTACTGATGGTTTTGGAACCGCCATCATGCAGGAAACATTCAGCTTACAGAATATGGTCCCAGACATTGCACATAGAGAGTTTAGCAGAGGGGAAGCCTTCATCTAGGCTTGCATGCAGATTTTCTAGCTTAGATGAACCTCAAGCTTTGGGAAGAGTAGTTCCTGTTCTGTTTTCAGCACTAAATGTGACTAGTATTCATGCTATCTAATTTTAAGACTTGGAAGGTCTTGGTATGTATAGAAATGCAAGCCATCTGATTCTAGAATTGGAAATTGTGAGAGGAACAGGGTAATGCTATACATTATTTGTGAAAAACACCATGTTCAAATGCTCTTGGCTACACACATTTAGCAATTTAGGAAAGAGCATGCTAGAACTGGACTAGTGTCAAAAAATTCTCACTTTAGCCATTGGCTCACTGGGTGGGTTGGGCAAGTTACTCAGTTTCCCATCTCTAAAACAAAGTCCTTCACACAATTACGATAACTGCAGATACCTTTCTGCAATAAAGAGCTATGTCAGTTAATGATTTGGCTTTCAGAATTCAAAGTCCTTTTAACATCCTTCAAATTTTCATTTAATAAGAAGCAGTTCAACAGCTGCCATGCTATTAAAATATACCAATATTGTGCTGGACCAAGGGTCCAGGCACTCCTGACAGTGACAGTCTGATAGTCATCCTTGTTGCTTGCCCCCGCAAAGGAATACTTCCTTGGAATAGGCTGCATTTTGTTGCTGTTACCAATAGCTGTTGTTACATGCCCCATGCACAAAGAGATTAAGCAGTTTGGCTGGGAAACAGTGGATTAGCAACTAACTGAGCCTGTTCCACCTTTGGTTTTTCCAGATGCTGCCTCTAAGCATGCCACACAAGCCTTTTTTGACTGCCTGCGAGCAGAAGTGGAGCAGTATGGTATCGATGTTACTGTTGTGAGTCCTGGCTACATTCAGACAAATCTCTCGCTTAATGCTGTAACAGCAGACGGATCCCAATATGGAGGTGAGGACTAGCTTTTGTAATTTATGTGTGCTTAAGAACATAAGAGCTTGCTGGATCAGGCCAATGGCCCATCTAGTCCAGCATCCTGTTCTCCCCTTGGACAACCAGATGCCCAAGGGAAGCCCGTAAGGAGAACCTAAGCACAAGAGCACTCTTCCCTCCGTGGTTTCCAGCAACTGGTATTCAGAAGCATGGTGCCTCCACCTATGGAGGGAAAGCATAACCATCATGTATTTCTCTAATCCTCTTTTAAAACCATCAAACTTGTGTGGCCATCACTGCCTCCTACGGGAGTGAATTCCATAGTTTAACTATGTGCTGCGTGAAGAAGTACTTTCCTTCGTTGGATGGCCCCACTTCTAGTGTTACAAGAGGGGGGGAAATCATCTACTTTCTCCATGCATATTTGCTGCTATACAAGGGGCAACACTGCATAGAGGGGACAGAGAACCCCCCCAAGCCCTTAAATCTTGGCTTTGACTCAGAAAGTCCGATATAAAAAATAGCAATGATTTATTGGAGTTGGTGTATTGATGCTTTAATGGCCGGTGTTTATCTGTAAGGATACCTCCCTTACTCACACATACCATGCTTAGTTTGTAGACTTGAGAGAGACTCTGCAATCCTGAGCCTCATAGATCCATCAGGAAAGAAGCCTGAGTGAGGCATTTGCCTGTTGTAGCAGAGCATTCCCTGTCACTAGAGATAATTACTACTTATTCTTTTCAGTGATGGACAAGACAACCACTGCAGGCAAGGCAGCTGCAGAGGTGGCTCAGGTGATTCTCAACGCTGTTGGGGAGAAGAAAAAGGAGGTGCTGGTTGCTGGCTTCACACCTTCTCTGGCAGTGTACCTGCGAACGCTGTGTCCTAGGCTGTTCTTCATATTTATGGCATCTAGAGCCCGAAAGGAGAGGAAAGCCAAGGATTCTTAGCCCCACTTGAAATAGTAGAAGCTACCAGTTACTGTGTCTAGGGTTTGTGGGAAGCGTGAACTTTGGGGACTTCTTACTTGCATCTCTCTCCCTTGGGTGAAAAATTGGATCCAGGCTTGTGCTGCTTGCAGATCATTGATGGCGTCTGAAGAGCCGCTGCCACCACTTAAAAGCTTTCTTGGCCCCAGCCTGAAGAGCTTTAACTGCAAGGAGTTATACCACACGGAATGTCTCCTGCTTGTTGAAATGAACAAGAACTGCACTCTTCCACCGCACCATTTGTTTTATTGGGGCTTGTCCACAAGACAACAGCAACTGACAGCTTACTATTCTTAATTTCCTCTTGCCTAGGTTGTCATGAACATGTGTTGGGGAAGAGGATGAAGGAGTTCTATTGTATCTAATACCAACCTCCTAAACAATATAAGTGGCTGCAGTCTAAATCTTTATGCCAGGGTGAGGAGCCAAGGGAGTGCAGGCTTGTTTGTGCATGCGTTGCCCAACTTCATTTACTACCTTTTCAGACAGGACTGGAGAAACCATCCCCACTTTTGTTCCTAATGAGGGCAGCCTAACAGTATTTGTGCATGTTAAGCTCAGAGCAGGCGCTGGGTGGAAACTACTGGTAACCCACTACCACATCTGTCAAAAAGTTGGTTTTGCTGGAGAGTTAATACAGGGGGGGGGGAGTGCACAAAGCAGCTTCCTCCATAGATAGACCTGCCTTGTTAACTGCTATTGAAATAGCCAATATTAGAGAGGAAATATGTGTATTCTGTTCATGCTGCAATCTCTCTGAATTTGGTTTCCAATACAAAAGGAATAGCAACACCCTTGCCTGACAGCAGTAGAACCAGCCTCCATCTCCCATTCAATTTTAGGAGCTCTCTAATACCAAATGCATGTATACTCTCCCTCCTCCAGATTCAAAAACCTGTTTCAAAAGTTGTTGAAAGCAGAATTTTTCATAGCCACATGTATGTTGCTTTGATGCAATTTATTCCCACCAAATTACTTTGTGTTCCTTAGCAAAGGCCATGCTTCTGATAAGACAAGACAGAAATCCAATCCTTGCAACATTCACTGCCTTGTGCACTCTGGATAAGTAGCAGGATGTTCCTCAGTATTTTTAACCTTTAGATAAATATTAGAGATGGTTTATACCAACAGAAACTAAAATACTTTACAGAATATTTGTTTTTGCTTTCTTTACTTATAATTGAAGGGAATTGCTGCATTAGTTGCTTGTAGAAATGCCTGTTATAACCCCACTCTCCAGCAAGCAAATAAAACTATGAGTTTGGCTGACACGAGATACTGTGACCAGAAAGCTGCAGGATTTTAACCCTTGGCTGAACTGACCTACTGAACAGAAGCGACAGCAAGCTGTTTGCTGCTGTACTGGATTCCAAGGGCTAAAATTAGCACTGAGTTCTGGCTTTGCCCTTGTGGAATGCCGTTTCAAGGTCACTGTCTCCACTGCACAAAGGTCAGGTTGCAGCTACCGTGCTAAGCAAAAGAACATACATGTATGTGAGCAGCTCAGATCACAGGCTTCCATTCTCGTTCAAATCCTGTGCTGGTCAGATAATCTTACTGTTCCACACAGCCTTGTTCCCTCACAAACTACTTTGGCACGAAAAGAAAGCGAAATTCTCATCCTTTAATGAATGGTCAGTGATAACTTTGAGCTGGTTCTGTAGAATACAATTAAACAATATACTTAAAGGTTTCTCAAAAAAAAAAAAAGCCCACACTCCCTCCTATGCATCATTTCCTTTCATTGACATTCCATTATTGACTTCAACTCCCACAGAGTTCCTTTTCACTGTAGATCCAGGTCTGAGGTGTAAGAAGAAACGAAAATTCCCTTAATGCACCCAGTGACATGATTTTTTTTGTTCTAAAAATAACAAAAAAAAAAATGGATAAACCAAACTGCTTCCCAGGCACCACCACTTCAAGAAGAAAAGCTGCTGTGGGAGTCTTTTAATACACTTTTTGTCTTTGTGGATTTCTCCTTCCCCTGCCGCAATCATACGGCATAAAGTTCATAAATCTTCTTTACACAGTACACCAGGGCAGCGAGTGCTATCGTGTTATGCAGTCTCTTTCTGTGCAGGTCATCCTTCCTCACCAGAACCACAGGGGTGGAGGAGGTGAGTGTATGCAGGGGCAGGCGAGAAAGTTTATAGGCATTATACTCCACTTGGTACTTGCAGCAGGGGTCAAATTGCCAAGAGATCCCATAGAGAGTGCAGCAGGCTATGCTCAGGACGCCAGCAGGCAAGGAGATGTAATGGGAATAATCTACAGGAAGGGCCAGGGGGGTGAAGAGGCAGGCGGTGCCTGCCAGCACAGCCGTCTTGTGCAGGCAGTTCCCAACAGTGATCCAGCGGGCTGTCTCGTCCCCAATGCGCGTTGGCTCAATCACAATGTATTTGTACTGAGCCTCCAAGGCCTGTTCCAGCTCATATTCAAACTGGTCCTGAGCATTCTCACCATTGTAGATTTCATGAACAATGTAACAGTCTGTTGCAGACAAGGTAACCCTGTTGGAAGAAAAAGCAGCGTTATTCAAGAGGTTGTGAACTGGCCTCATCATAAGCTATCTTTGCGTCTCAACAACTTGCCTAGGAGCCATAGTCAAATAAGAAATTCCAGATAGGTGAGTGCGTGGGCAGGCAAGAGGTGGCAAGGATCATGCCATTCCTCCTCTGCCAGTCTGCTCGGTTTCTGTGCTACCTTGAGGAAGAGGGTACATGCATTTTGCATAAGGGAAGCAATCTCCAAGTACAAGATACAGACGTACAAAACCCCTGTCTCCCCCAATGGGGGTCCAGTCATTCCCAATTGCTGCCCCCATGTGTTTTGAAAGAAGAGCCTTTATATCCCTTCATGGCAATCATTGTACTATTATCATTAATTGAATTTATATCCTGCCTCTCCTCCTGGAGGAGCCCAGGGCAAGCACACACATCAGCAGTTTAACAAAAAGAAAAGCATTCTAAAAACAGTTTAAAAACATTCTAAAACACAACTACAGTTTAAAAACATTATTTGCTTCCAGTGATCTCTGGGTTACCAGGAACAATCTCTTTCAGCCATCAAATGTCTGGATAAACAGGAATGTTGTCAAATTCCTCCTGAAAGTCAATAGCAATGGAGACATGCACATTTGTGGGGAGGGCATTCCACAAATGGGGAGCCACCACTGAAAAGGCCTGTCACAGGCTCACTGCCAACCAGGCAGCCTCTGGTGGTGGTACTACCAACAAGCCTGCTGACCTTAACACGTGTATTTGCAAAGCTGGGTCCTGAGTGCAATATATAAGGCCCAAAGCAGCTGTAAGAGCCACACTCCATAGAGAGGAGGCAAAGCTAAGAACCCATCAGTTGCAACAATAAATGCTGCTTTATTCATTAGCAGCCTGTGGGCAAGGGTGAAGACCTTGGATGCTACTGAAAGCGTGTCTGAGAACATTAGCAGGACAGATACACACACACTAAAATGAAATGTTTATGAGGGGTGCTATTGAAAGATTTTCCACATTCCCACCTGGGACGCCAGGAAAACCTCACTGCACAATGGCTATTGGCCCATCTGGACATACCAATTCAAGTTATTTTCAAATTTTTAAATCTTTGGCGAGAGCTGCAGTGAAATACACAATGCAAATCAAGAACCAAGTTCATTTGCCTCTGTGAAAAAAGGGCTAGGTTTTTCTAATTTAAGCAGAGGTCTCAGTTTTGAAAACCAAGGGTGGTATTCAATGCTACTCCAACTCAGAGTAGGCCCACTGAAATTAACAGACATGGCTAACTTAGGTTCACTAATTTCAATGGGCCTACTGAGTAGGATTTAATTGGTTACAAACCCAAGAGTATATGGCTCCCCTCATCTCTTATTCAGGCTTTATTTTGAACAATAAAGCCAGTAAATAGTAGTCTCCTGAGCCAGACTTTTAAAACCTACTCTGCTCTTTCTAGAACAAGCAGGGATTTGAAGCACCCTGCTCGTATTGTACTTGGGACACAGATCAGCTTAGCACATTGGCACGGGAGTGCTGTTTCCAGACCACACAGCCAAAGGAGACCTTTGTTCAAAATGGGATGGAACAAAGCTTTGGAGCAGCTGTCCACTCCACATGTTCTTTTTCTAGACCCTCATCCAAAACAAATGGAAGCTTTGTGTAGCGTTTGTTTAGTATCTGTCTGCAATAATGTTTCCATCAGTGTCATTGGGAGACTGTAAACTTTAATGGTGAAGAAGAAAAACCCACCTCAAAACACCCAACTCTCTCCCTCTCTAAGCAGAGCAAGGATGAGAATCTCAAGAAGTATGCAGAGAAATCCATACAGGGTATCCATCATTTGACAGCCTCATTAGCAATTCCTTGTAAAAACAACACTGTGTTCACCCACAAATTTGCAGCTCCCAGAAATCTGAAAGTTGTTGCATTTGTAATGCAGGACCACCCCCTCCCCTCAGACTACTAGATCAAACCTGAAACCTGCATATAAAGTACAGCACAAGAAAAACCATATTTGGGACAAAATATTGGGCTTTGCGGGTTCAAATGCTCTTCATACACTTGAGTCAGCACAGCAGGAGACTATTGAGGGCGGATGAGGGGGAGGAAGAGAATGCCTAGCAATAGCTAAGAATCTATACTTCAAGACCACAGGCTTTATTCTACTAGGCTATACACACACAGCTGGAGAAATTCCTGGTGTCTAGAATATAGATTCAGCTGTGTAGGATTCTGAATGACTCCCTCAGTGCGGGGATACACGTGGTCGCATACATAGTACAGTAGTGCTGCAAGATCTAATTGGCTGATCAACAAACTAATCCTTTAGTTAATTGGTGGAGACAGTTTTTTATCAGTTGAAATGCTAATTAAAGACCTGGGTTTATTGACTAAGTCATTTTGCTGTGTTGCTCTAATGGGCAATAAAGAAGAAAATACTGAAGATGGTCTTCTAACAATGAGTGACAGCTTTCAAACTACCATTTTGCACTTTTACACCTTCCGTATTGCAAAAGGCAACTATATGAGGTATAAGTAATACCCACATTTAACCAGCTGATAATTTATAAGACAGATCAGCTATTTAATCAGTTGACAACCCTCATTTTATCATTTTATCTCACCTTTCCATCAAACATGCTCAAAGCAGCTTACAACAAAGTTGAAACACAAATCATAACAATAAAAAACTTGTGCCAATGAATACTAACAGCTTTAAAATATAACAGGTCATAATTCAATTAAAAGCCCAAGGAAAATATAGTCTTCACCCAGCATCTAAAAGGTAACAGGATAGGTGCCAGGCAGAGATGTCATAAGAACATAGAGTCCTGCTGGATCAGGCCAGCGGCCCATTGAGTCCAGCATCCTGTTCTCACAGTGGCCAACCAGATTCCCATGGGAAGCCCACAAGCAGGGCCTGGGCGCAAGAACACTCTCCCCTGCAGTTTCCAGCAACTCGTATTTGGAACCATAGTGCCTCTGACTATGGGGGCACAGCTTAGCATTTCAGGGAAGGGTGTACCAATGCCAAGATGCCACCATAAACATAATAGGAAATGTAAGCATATAAATATACATTTTGTATGCACACTTAATATACTGTATTACCACACATGCAGGCATTTCTAAATACCTTTTGGATAAATTGTTATTTTAAATTCTTTTAGCATCAGTTCAGTGTTCATTAAAAAGGTTATTTAAATGAGGACCAAACCAGGGCAAATAAGTGGCTCTTGGAAGCAAATGAACTCTCACTTTTAGGACATCCCTGATGACTTGCAGTTTATGGCACATGGTGTCAAGTATAAAAGAATATATCAGGATAACTGCGTGCCGTTAAACTTCAACAGCCACACACCATAGGGGGCTTAGATCACTTTGACTCAGACCAATCATTAGGTCAGCACTGTCCGGCACAGCCAAAGACAAATATGTATTACATGGATCAACCTCTCTCAAAGTTAACTATAGTCAAAAGAATTCAGCATCACAAAACCCCAGTACATGGTTTGACAAGATTGCTTGGAAAACCTCAGTGTTGCAACAATAGGTTGGGAAGTGAAACTCAGAGCTGAGCGGTGACAAGATTTTCCCAGAGCTTCTATCCTCACACTACCATTATAATGTAATGTAGATATTACTGTTAATATCAGCCCCTTGATCCAAAGCCATACCCAAAGGAGAGGGGGCGGGAACAGAAGCAAAACAAAGAACAGCAACACATGTGAACCAGCCTTGCAGATTTTCACTTCGCGTGGAGGGGCCCCAAGTTCAGAGCTGAATAAAAGTAGTTTATCCATCACGTTCGCTCAACTTGAAGACTCACACAACTGAATGCTTGACTAGTGTTTCACAGAAGGAACAATCAGAGGTCGTTTATTCATGGTAAATGATACTGTTTTATCACAAAAAAAATAGTACTTCTGCAAACCTCAAGGCTCCACAGCCTCCTAATACCTCCCCTGTGCATGTGGGCAGTACTGCTTTGACTACAAAAGCAATGGCACTCACCGCCTGAACATCAGAAATAGATGGAACAAGCAGGACTTGCAACAAAATGTTGCAGTGGCACGTTCCTGTTCAGTGTGCCTGCCACCTACCCAGCCACTTCCTCTCTGAAAATACTCAATCCCATTACCCCCTACCCCAGTTTTCAACCCCTCCCCATTCTACAATTAATCAATGTTCTGTGGCCAATGCAAGTGTGCAGTCCTCACTGGATGGTTTTTTTTGGGGGGGGGACCCCATACACACACCCCTTTAGGGTTTTCTGTACTTCTGTAAACCTTGGGTTCCCTCAAGCTGGCTGATACCTCCATCTTGTGCATAGCTTAATAAGGATCAGCACTCAGAGAATTAAGTTCATTAGTATACATACCTGAAATACTTCATACAGCACTTTAGAACATTCAAAGTACTTCATGGACTTTGCCCGTTCTCCTTTGCCGCCTCCTAGTCATGCAACTCCCACCCCAAAAATATGAGGTGCCACCACTCTCCCTGCAAACCCTTCTGCAAAACCCACACCTGCCTAGCCTTTGCCTTACTCTCTTAATCCTCATTCCCAACTATAACAAACTTTAAGATATTCAACAGCATTTGCCAAAATTCTTCCCTCGCTTTGCCTCTTAGATTGAGCTTATATATTTTGTCTATACACTGTGCCAGATCCATTACTGGCACTGTGTAAGCCTGAGGTGGGGACACTCAGGCCCAGGGGCTGAACACAGGCCTCTGTGCTAGGCCCTCAGAATTCTTCAGACTGTGCCCCTCCCCAGCCCTGCTCAGCAACTTCTTGAGTGCTCTTGCATGGTTGGAATGTATCCTTGAAGTGTGATAACGCATTTGCTTCTCTGAATAAAGAAAGAGAGACAGAGTATAGAGAAACCTCTGACTTTTGCATGGCTAGAATGTAGCCTCCTGTACAAAGGTAAGAGTCACATCAGTTGCTCTGCCCACTTTTGCCTCTGCCATCACCGGCATGGGACCCCTGGAGGGTTGCCCACTGAGGAAATTCAGCCCCAAGCCCAATATAAACTAATCATTACCACTCTGTAACAGATGTAGCCTATTATCCCCCTCCCCCCCCTTATAAAGTGGATGGGGGATGAGACTGATAAATAGTAGCCGCTGAGTTCACAGCCAAGACAAGATGTAAACAAGAGGCTTCCAGGTCCACAGCTCAGTCTTTTTAAGTCCCGTGCTAGGTTCATTTGCAGAGATCAAAACTTGCCAGATAAATTGTATTTTTAGTTGAATAAAGCATTGCCCTTGAGTGCAGTGAAGGCATAACTGTTGAACTGCCTAGAAAGTGTGGAGATTTGTTGGAATAGTTTTAAGACTGTCTTGCTGCAGTGATTTTCCTGTGGTTTCTAAGTAAGCTAGAACATGTCCGCCCTCCCCGAACAGATGACATTTTATTCTTTAAACTCATGGTCACTGTGCAGAAATGCATACAATAACTTGCATTTGTGATGTTCCTATATATTAGTGTATATATGGTAAGTGCTGGTTGTTTAGAGTATACATGGTAAGTAGTGAAAGAGGAGGGGGAGTGAATAGGCAATAGAATGCTTGATGATTGGCTGAATGTTTAAAATGGCTGACAGTATAAATGAAAGGATGACAGGTAAATCTGGGTGAATGTGAGGTGGTGAATTGTGGAATCTGGGGGGAGAAGAGAAAGAGTGGATTGCTTGGTGGGGTTTAGAGAGTTGTTTACCAGGAGGGAGGTGGAGTTCGGATTAGTATTGAGTAAAACCATATGCTTGTGCCTTAAGAAGAAATCTTGTTAATCTTGTTAGCTTTGTTATCTGTAATAAATACTTAATTTGGTTTACCAAAGGCCTGATCCTTGGCTGGGGTTTCACAGACCAGAAGGGAGGGTAAGGTAATGACCAAGGCTGAAGGGGAACTGTAACAAATGGTGGCAGCGGTGAAGAGAATAACAATACCAGTATTCAGAGTCTCTGGGAATACTAGTATTGGGACGTGACTGGTGGTTGCCTAGCAGGGGGATCTGTTGAGATCTGTGCTAGAGCGGGGAGAGAGAGCGGTCCGGACTGGTGGAGTCCCTGGTGGTGCCTAGTGACAGGCAGTAACCACGAGCAGGTAGGAACCTGACAGGGAGAGCCAGGGAAGGACGCATCACAGCATTCAATTCCTGTGCTTTGGTATAAGAGGCTTTTTATTACTACTACTACTACTACTACTATTACTATTATTATTATTATTATTATCATCATCATTATTATTAAATTTATTAGATGCCCATCTGGCAGGGGTTACATTCCATAAAGACAAGCAAAAGATTAAAACCACCCATAGAACTGCAATCTAACAACCTAAACCCCCTCCCCAGCCTGGAACCTGACAGGGAGAGCCAGGGAAGGACGCATCACAGCATTCAATTCCTGTGCTTTGGTATAAGAGGCTTTTTATTACTACTACTACTACTACTACTACTACTACTACTATTATTATTATTATTATTATCATTATCATTATTATTAAATTTATTAGATGCCCATCTGGCAGGGGTTACATTCCATAAAGACAAGCAAAAGATTAAAACCACCCATAGAACTGCAATCTAACAACCTAAACCCCCTCCCCAGCCTGGTTGAAGAGTCAAGTCTTCAAGGCCCGTCAAAAGCACAGCAAGGAGGGAGCCTGGCAGAGGTCAGTTGGCAAGGCATTCCATAGCGAAGGAGCCACTACAGAGAAGGCTTTTGACCTAGTCCTCTCCAGTCTAGCTGCTTTTGTTGGGGGAATAAGGAGTGAACCATTTGTGGACGATCTTGTTCGATGGTGCCCCTGGTGAGAATGGAGGCGCTCCTTTAAGTAGAGAGGGCCGGCTTCAAATAAGGTCTTGACGGTTAAAGTCAGAACCTTGAATTTGGCCCGAGTGACCACCAGCAACCAGTGCAGCTCCCTGAGGATTGGAGTAATATGATCTTGGCGGCGGCTGCCTTTAATCAGGCGAGCCACCGCATTCTGCACTAGCTGTAGCTTACGGACCGTCTTCAATGGAAGATCCACGTATAGAACATTACAACAGTCTAAACGAGACAGAACCAGAGCATACACCACCGAAGGCAGCAAACGGCTTGGGAGGTAAGGACGTATCCGTATGAGGTGAAGGTGATAAAGCGCCGTCCGACTAACGGCCGTCACCTGTGCCTCCATAATTAATTGGGAGTCTAGGATGACCTGCAAACTCCAGACTTGATCGCTAAGGGACAGATGTACCCCATTTAGCACCTTTGATGAAGAGGCCAATGATTCTTTACATCTGCTTTATCAACAATGTAATCCTAGTCCTGTCTACTTGGAAAGAAGGTCCTACTCCATTCAACGAGGCTTATTCTCGTGCTAACTGCACATGATTGCAAGTAGTTGGGTCCCCCCAGTAGTTCTCATTAAAGTCACAAATGCCAATTTCTTCATTTACCAGATACATTCATTAATCATAGAATCATAGAGTTGGAAGGGGCCTTGTAGGCCATCGAGTCCAACCCCCTGCTCACAGCAGGAAATCCACAGCTAGAGCATCTCCCGCAGATAGCTGTCCAGCCTCTGCTTGAAGACATCCAGCAAAGGGGATCCCACCACCTCCCTAGGCAGTTGGTTCCATTGCCAAACTGCCCTTACTGTCAAGAAGTTCCTTCTAATGTCCAATCTGAATCTACGCTCCTGTAACTTAAAACCATTAGACCTAGTCCTACCCTCTGGGGCAGCAGAGAACAAATCTGTACCCTCCTCTATGTGACAGCCCTTCAGGTACTTAAAGAGTGCAATCATGTCACCCCTCAGCCTTCTCTTCACCAGACTGAACATGCCAAGTTCCTTCAACCTTTCCTCATAAGACTTGTTCTCCATACCGGCTATCATCCTCGTCGCCCTCTTCTGAACCCGCTCTAACTTGTCTATATCTTTCTTAAAATGAGGCGCCCAGAACTGAACGCAGTATTCCAGATGAGGCCTGACTAATGCAGAATATAGTGGGACTATTACTTCCCTCGACCTGGAAACTATAGCTCTGTTTATGCAGCCCAAAACCGTGTTTGCATTTTTTGCCGCAGCATCACACTGCTGGGTCATGTTCAACTTGCGATCCACTACAATTCCAAGGTCCTTCTCACACGCACTACTGCTAAGCCAGGTATTTCCCATCCTGTACCCATGCATTTTGTTTTTGTGGCCCAAATGCAGAATGTTGCATTTGTCTTTATTGAATGTCATTTTATTAATTTCAGCCCAATTTCCTAGTCTATCCAGGTCCCTTTGGATTTTATTCCTGTCTTCCATTGTGTTAGCTATCCCTCCCAGTTTCGTATCATCTGCAAACTTCGTAAGGCTTCCCTCCACTCCATCATCTAAGTCATTGATAAAAATGTTGAAGAGTATCAGCCCCAGGACAGAACCCTGTGGCACTCCACTCGAAACCTGCTTCCAGTCCAAAGCAGAGCCACCGACGACCACTCTTTGAGTACAGTTTTCCAACCAGTTGTGAATCCACCTGACAGTATTTCCATGTAGTCCGCATTTGACTAGTCTGCTAATCAAAAGGTCGTGGGGGACTTTGTCAAACGCCTTGCTGAAATCTAGATAGATGACATCTACAGCATTTCCACCATCTACTAAGCTAATGACCCGATCAAAAAAAGAGATGAGATTAGTTTGACAGGATTTTTTCTTGACAAACCCATGCTGGCTCCTTCTAATCACAGCATTGTCATCTAGATAGTTGCCAATGGACTCTTTTATTATCCGTTCTAATATCTTTCCCGGTATTGAAGTCAGACTGACCGGCCTGTAATTCCCTGGATCTTCTTTTTTACCCTTTTTAAAGAGCGGGACGACATTTGCCCATCTCCAATCCTCTAGCACCTCTCCCGTTCTCCATGATTTCTCAAAGATGATGGCAAGCGGTTCTGAGAGTACATCGCAAGTTCCTTCAATACTCTGGGATGCAGTTCATCAGGCCCTGGAGATTTGAACTCATTTAGGTTAACTAGGTATTTCAGGAAAGCCGATTTTAGCAAGCTCAGGGAAATGATGGGTAGGATCCCGTGGCAAGATAGACTAAAGAAAAAAGGAGCCCAAGAAGCATGGGAGTTCATGAAGAACGTATTACAAAAAGCGCAATCACAAACAATTCCAAAGAGGAAGAAAAATGGAAGACATCGGAAAAAGCCAATGTGGCTACACGGAAGACTGGTGGAGGAGGTAAAAGTAAAAAAGAGCATGTATAAAGAATGGAAGGAAGGACGCATCACCAAGGAAGAGTACCAACGAGCGGCTCGGGCTTGCAGGAATAGCGTAAGGAAAGCTAAAACCCAGAATGAGCTGAGGCTGGCGAGGGAAGCGAGGAACAACAAAAAGGGGTTTTTCAGATATGTTCGAAGCAAGAGAAAGACCAAGGAAACGGTGGGACTGCTGCTCAATGAGGATGGCAAAATGTTGACAGATAACGAGGAAAAAGCAGAACTGCTCAACGCCTATTTTGCCTCCGTTTTCTCCCAAAAAGGGAACAGTGTGCAACCTTGCATCGGTAGCAATCTCAGTAAGGGGTCGGGATTGCAGTTCAAGATTGATAAGGAGATAGTCAGGAAATACCTAGTTAACCTAAATGAATTCAAATCTCCAGGGCTGGAATTCGGGATTCTGGGGAAAGCCAAAGAAGAATATAGTCCATGTTTGACTATATTCTTCTTTGGCTTTCCCCAGAATCCCAAATTCCAGCATTACGTGGTCACTTTCCCCCAAGGTACCGACCGCTTTAATTCCCGTGACCAATTCATCCGTGTTAGTTAAGATCAGGTCCAGGATTGCCGATCCCCTTGTTCCTTCTACTTTTTGAAAGAGGAAATTATCAGCAAGGCCCATCAGGAATTTAATAATGCTTACACACTTTCCATATATTAATCAACGAGTCTATCAAAAGAAATTACAGTTGATGGTCAGGTAACAATACTTAACATTTATACGGCACCAAGTTTTCAAAGCACTTCATAAAGTACTAACTTAGGACAAGGATACGGAATCTGTGATCCTCCAGATGTTGCTGGATTCCAGAAGATGATGGAAGCTACAGTCCAAGAACCTCTGGCGGGCTACAGATTCCCATCCCTGACTCAGGAGAAGAACTAAAACAAAGAAGGGTTTTGTAATTAGCATGCAAACCTAAGTTAACCTCTAAGAAAAATTAAGTCAATTATTTATACTTCAAAATCTATACAGACTGGAGTATCAACATGTATTTAAGAGACAAACAGCTCTCAGCTTTTCTTTTAGAACTCCAGGCACAATCTAAATGGATATAAGTTTTATTTAAATAAAATGTAATTAAAACAAGCAAAAGTTTCAATTTCCATATATCAATGTTAATAGTTGTCAGTGGTTACCTGCTACTAGAGAGCAACCTGCCTCATACCAAGTCAGACCACTGGTCCATCTAGTTCAGTATTGTTTACACTAACTTGACAGTGGCCCTCCAGGATCTCAGATAGGAGACTTTCCCAACCCTACCTGGAAATGTTGACGATACACTCAGGGACCTTCTACTTGCACAACCTGTGCTCTACCACTGTATGTGGAGACCCCTGCAGAGCTAAGGGCAAGAAACCCTAATCAGCATATTACAGACAAAGTAAGCCTCCGCCTTCATATTTTACCCCAGTCAAATACCATAAAGTAAGAGGCAGTGCATCAAAGAGCAGATTTGAATCACCAGTTTACTGGCAACCCAACCCAAAGAGAGGCTTCTGACAAGTTTGAGGGACCCACTCTATTATTAAATTTGACCAGATTCCATCACGCTAGAGTCTAGACAATACTTTATTTATTAGTTATGCCACTGACATTAACCCTCTCATATCAACAAGACTGCCTGTTAGAATAACCACCCAGCAGTAGAATGGACATAAAGCAAAAAAGCTCAGTGTGACATTTGGTTCCAACTTAGCAGCAGGAAACAGATCTAACCTACTGGCAAATGAAGGGAAATACATCAACCAACTGATTTTCTGCAACTATTTGATAAACATTGGATCTATTCTGCATCCAGGCTGCATCCTTAGTAGCCAAAGACACACACCCATTACTCAGGAGGGAACAATGGATAAAGATGGGCAGAAAGTGACACATTCATTTCCAGCTCCCCAGGAGGAAAGATGTGTTGTCAGCTCTCCCAAAGGGGAGAAGCCACGATGCAATGGGGCTAATAAAGATTATTTCAACCAGAAACAGATAGTTTGAGCAAAACACAATTGCTTGAGCAAGCTGCATAAGCAGTGGTTAAAGTTACACCCATCATTCCTACTGTGGCTTATATCCAACTAATCCTACTTGGTGTAGACCCACTAAAATCAATGTACTTGTTAGCTAAGTCCATTAATTACAATGGGTCTACTCCAAGTATGACATAATTGGATACAACTGTGTTTACTGAAACAAGACTAATACACAACTCCTATTGTAAGCCACAGTATCAACTGGCACACACTGTTTTCCAAATATCTCCAAAGTAGGCATAATGCTTAGCTATGGTTAACGCCAACACTGGTTTGTTGCCTTTACCCTGACTGAGAATTCAGACATACAGGGGAACCATGGGATAACCTGCAAGCTAAACCCTATCTCAAGAGCGCATGTATAGGGAGATTCCTACCAGCCAAGCTTCTTACCTTGCAAGCACAGAGGCGAAGAATCTATTTTCACCATGGCTTGCTCAATGCAGATTAAACTTAACCTGGTTAATGAAATCCCAAGATGTGCAAACTTACTCCAACCATGGTTTCATATTCTTGTTTGCAGCTAACCCATAACCACTGTTTAGGTCAGCATTCACCAGCTTGGTGTCCTCCAACAACTCCCATCCCCCCCTGACCACAGACCGTGGTGGCTGGGGCTGATGGGACTTGTAGTCTAAAATATCTGGAGAGCATCAAGTTGAGGAAACCTAGCTTATATATTCATATGCAGCCTGCTCTGTCTGCATAAGGCCTTAAGAACGACTCACATACATCAACTTCCCAAAACAATATATTCTCAGAAAAACACTTCTGCAGACTTCACATGTGACATTGTTCTCCACCTAACCTTGAGAGATTGCTACTGCCTTAAACACAACAGACCACTGGTCCAGTTTCTAGCATCTTCACAAGCACTCTACTTAGTATGGGTAACATTCTTATTAAGGTGAAACGTTAAGCTCCCCCAGCCCCAAATGAAGAATTCATTTAATCTATTCCTTCTTGGTGTCAACTATTTCAATACAGATTTAAAAACATTCATTTCCCATTGCTATTTCAAAAGAATTCAACTTTTCTCCGCTATCTGGACTAAGAAGCCCTAATCATTAGCTAAAAGTACTCATTCTGCCCTCAGTGGAGAGAATGCAACAAACAACAACTGAAGTTAGGGAAGCCTGCAGGAAACAATGAGACTAGGAAGCAAAATAAAAACTGGAAGTTACAACTAAGTTAAAACAATTGCTTTGTAACTTTTAGAAGCTTGCTCTTAATAGAGAGAAGAATACGTAAGACAAAAGACTGAACTTCAAAAGTTTAACTAACTTTTAGGAGTTATTTGATAGATAAAATACCTTAACAAAACGCTGTAGATATTCTCTGTCCCATCTCATGCCAGCATCTATATAGAAGCAAAGTGAGAGCTGATGGCCAAAGGAGGTAAACTACCAAAACTAAGACCATCAGGTTAAATCAGTGTCAGCTCTCTAACCTTCCAAACCCAGAACAATGCCATCAACGCCTTAAAAACACAAATCACTCAACCAGCACTAACAGCTGTGCAACAAGAGGTCACTTTCAGAGGACTCTGTGGGAGCAGTTGCAGCCTTCAAAAATAGATTTTAAGAGCATCCAAGAACATCCTTAGCCCAAACTAAAGCTACTCCGTCACCTCCAGGTCTAACATCTGGGAAGGATGAAACTCTCCTCTCAGTCAAGGGCTGATATGGATTGACTTTCCCTCCCCACAGGCCCATTCCAAAGGGAGAGCTTGGGGTGGGGGCTTTTCCTGACACCTAATTGAGCCATATTGTTTTCTCCAAGCTCTGAATCTGCAAGGCTGGACTCTGCCCTGCATTCATCTAGGTACAAGCTTCACACCTTGACGTCTTTAAGACAACCACTATCTTTCATGCCTTTAATATAACACACACGCACCATGCTCGCTGGCAACACCTCCCTCTCCTCTTCCAAGTAACCTGCAACCCTTGCACCCATCCCGTTCACTGACCCCCTCATCCCTTTCCTCACTCCTCATGCCTCAAGCCCTCGCCCTATTCCTACCACTCCACTTCTTCATCTCCCCGTTTTGAAGGACTAACCCATGCACAGCTTCCAACCCCTGCCACCCCAACCCTCTCACTGTCCCTCGCCTCACCTGAGATACCTCCAATCCCTGCCGCCTCACACACCTCTCAGTCACACTACATTAAGGCCCCGCATCGCACAGACGCAATCCTTGGGTTGTAACTCAGAGCCGACCCACTGACATCAATGGATCCAAATTAGTCAGCATGCACATTAATTTCAATGTGTCTACTCTGAGTAGGCCTAGCATTCGCTACAACCCCTCGTCCCCCACCCACCCCAAAAACCAATTATGGTCTGTGCCACCTCTGCAGTCCTCCAAAGTAGTTTAGTCTCTCTCTCTCATCCAATCCTTGCCTTAACCCCCAATGCCCCCTAAAGCCAATAACCTCAATCCCTTATTGCAATCCTGTTACCCCTCCCCTCCATCCAGCCACAGCTTGAACGCAGGGCCAACCCATACCTCCCCCCCCCCACGAAACACTACCACCACCACCCGGGGAAAAAAACACACCAAGCGCGTGTAGGTTCATCTCCTCCCCATTCCTCACTCTGCCCCACAGGCGCCCCAATGCTCCTCCCACCGTCCCACAGATTGGAAAGGGGGACAGGACCTGAAGGCTCGCAGGCTGGGCCCCCTTTGTCCCTACAAGGCCACAGAGGCCTACCTCAAGCACCGAAGATAAGGGGGAGACAGGAGCAGCCCACCTCCCCAGGAAAGGGCGTGAGGGGGGAGCACAGAAGAGCGAGCGAACGAGCGAGCCAAGCCAGCCCAGCCCAGCCCAGCCCGGCCCAGCCCGGCCGGCCTCTCGCCACTCACCTCTCCCTGGCGCCGGCGCTGCCTCCGCTGGAACTCCCGGGGCCCGCGCGCCTCCTTCCCCACGCCGCCATCTTGGAGAGACTCGCTTCGGAAATGTCTCCGCCAAAAGTAAGGAGGAGGAGGACGGAAGGGTGCGCGCGGTGAGGTAAAGGGGGTGGGCCGGAGGGAGAGACAGGCGGAACGCCCCCGTTGCCTGCCGGGAAACGTAGTCCTGGGGGAGAGGACGGTGGCCGGAGAAGTGAAATATGCGGCGGGGGGGGGGAGGGACGCTGGGGAAAGGGAAGGATTAAAAAGCGGGAAAGGTTCCCGCTCCTCGCTCGAACCACAAGCCCCAGAGTGCTTTGCGATGGCGTATCTGGGTAAATGAGGATTGACGCCAATGGCTCGCGCGCGTTCTCATGGGAAATGTATTCATAACGGGATAGGAGAGCAAATGTATAGTTGGGGAAGGAACTACAGCTCCCAGAAAGCAGCGGGAAGAGAACCGTGGCGCTCCTCTCACAGGCCACGTGGCCCCGTGTGTGTGTGTGTGTGTGTGTGTGTGTGTGTGTGTGTGTGTGTGTGTGAGTGAGAGTGAGTGAGAGTGAGAGTGAGAGAGAGAGAGAGAGAGAGAGAGAGAGAGAGAGAGAGAGAGAGTTACCAACGGGAAGGGTGGGCGTGGGGAGGAAGGCGGTCCCCAGAACAAGTCCCAGTTCCGCCCCCTCTAGTGAAACTGGCCAATCACATTCAGCGTCTTTCAGAACGCTCTGATCCTGCACATACGCCAGAAACTGCTTTTGCAGGGGGTTTATTCGGAAGGACCTTCATCGTGTTTCAATGGGATTTATTTGCAACTGTATAGTTTGCGTTTGCAGCCTTGTTGTCCGATCCACCCCCGCAAAAATGCTTTTCATCTTCTACTGTCATTGCTATTGACTTTAGTGGTGTTTTATTGCCTGGGATTACAGCGTCCATAAGTAAGGTCGTTGGGGTCACACTGAGTAACATAGGAAGCTACCTTATGCCAGGCCAGACGATTTAAAACATGGAATTAGCTCCCAGAAGAGGTCGAAATGGCCACCAACTTGGACGGCTTTAAAAGAGGGTGAAACAAATCCATGGAAGATGGATTTATCAGTGGCTACTCCCTACAACGGCTGTGTTCTCCCTCCACTCTTGGAGACAGCATTCCTTTGAATGCCAGTTACTGGGGAGGACAACCTCAGCACTCTCTAGCTCAGGCCCTGCTTGTGGGATTCCCAAAAGGCATCTGGTTGACCACTGCGAGGATGCTGGACTAGATGGGCCATTGGACTAATCCAGCAGGCTCTTCTTATGTTCTTATGACCAACCATTTCCTTCCTATATCTAGATTTCCATTCCAAGATCTTTCATTTTATTTTATGGCCTGCCTTCAAGTCGATCACAACTTATGGCGACCCTATGAATAGGGTTTTCATGGTAAGCGGTATTCAGAGAGGGTTTACCATTGCTTTCCTCTGAGGCTGAGAGGCAGTGACTGGCCCAAGGTCACCCAGTGAGCTTCATGGCTGTGTGGGGATTCGAACCCTGGGCTCCCAGGTCATAGTCCAACACCTTAACGTTAACCACTACACCACACTGGCAAATGAAATGAAATGGCAAAGATTGCCCCCCTGGGGTCCTTTGACCTCAGCAAACCCCAATTCCCTGGGCCACTGCTTCCTGGGTAAACACTCACTTTCCCAGGGTTAGTTTATACCTAACACCAACCCTAGAAGGTATACTGCCACAACCCCTTTACTATCCCACACTCTGAGTAAGGGGAACTCAGAGCACTATCTGAAATCCTAGAGCAGATCTATTGTTAAACGCCTTGCTCTGGAACATTAACCTAAATTAATCAACAGTAGTCAGTAGCGTATGGTCAAGGACTAGATTTAGGATAATTAACTCCAAGCAATGCACAGAAAAGGTAGTTTATTTAAAAGAAAAGAAAGGTACATATAAAAAAGAGAGCAGCATTACTTTCCTTTAAAGCCAATTACCCTCAACAGGGCTGAGTAAGAGATACATTCACATAACACTGTGAGAGATTCAAGCAGACAGAGAAAAATAACAAAGCTTACCTATCCGTACTAATCCTCACTTCAAGTTGCAAGCCTGGTTCTTGATTCAAGGTAGATGGAATAGGGAACAAGTAACTGAAGGTTCACCTTCATTTTCTTTCATTTAGGCAATCCATAAAAGAGGAGACAAATCCATGGAGGATAGGGTTCTCAATGGCTACGAGTCATTATGGCTACGTTCTCCCTTGTCGGAGGCAGTATACTTCTGAATGCCAGTGGCTGGGAATCACAAGCAGGGAGAGCTCTTTTGCGCTCAGGTCCTGGCTGCGGGTTCCCAAAAGGCATCTGATTGGCCACTGTGAGAACACGATGCTGGCCTACATGGCCAGCAGGGCTCTCCTGATGTTCTTTTTTGTCCATCTGGCCCAATATTGTCTGCTCTGACTGGCAGTGGCTGCACAGGGCCTCAGGCAGAAATCTTTCACCTCACCTGGTATGTGATCATTTTTAACTGGAGATGCAGGGGATTGAATGTGGGACCTTCTGCATGCAAAGCATGTGCTCTGGCCACTGAACCCTGACTGTGGGAGTGAGTAAATGAGGGGGTAGGCAAGTGGGCAGAAGCGACAACGTGGGAGGTCAGTAAGAGTTGGTGGTGGTGGCAGCAGCACCCTGGGCAGGCAGGAGGCTGGTAAACTGCCTAAACGGGGTGGTGGTAAATGTCTGGGGGCCATTTGGGGAATTGCCTGGGGGTGTGGGACGTTTTGGGAAAAGCCTGCGAGGGGGGGTTGTTTGGGGAGTTGCCTGGGGGTAGGGGCATTTTGGCAGTTACCTGAGGGGGGCGGTTAAGGAGTTGCATGGGGGTGGGGGTGGTTTGGGGAGTTACCTGGAGATGGGACTTGTTTGGGGAGTTGCCTCTGTGTGTGTGTGAGAGAGAGAGAGAGAGATTGGGAATCCTTATGTAAGTGTTTGGGAATGCCTGGTATGTGGGCGTGGATGTGTGCTGGGGGTGCCTGGCGTGTGGGGGTATGTGTTTGAAGGTGCTTGGGATGTCTGTGTGTGTTTGGGAGTCCCAGGGGGCGGGGTTAGCATGCAAAGCACACAGGTGAGAAGCCCTTAATATATATAATATAGACCTGGTAGTATATATAATGAGAGCCAGTGTGGTGTAGTGGTTAACGTGCTGGACTACGACCTGGGAGACCAGGGTTCGAATCCCCACACAGCCATGAAGCTCACTGGGTGACCTTGGGCCAGTCACTGCCTCTCAGCCTCAGAGGAAGGCAATGGTAAATCCCCTCTGAATACCACTTACCATGAAAACCCTATTCATAGGGTCGCAATAAGTCGGGATTGACTTGAAGGCAGTCCATTTCCAGTTCAGTATATATAATATAGACCCGGCATTCCATAGCAATTCTAAGAAACCAAAAAAATCAGTGCAGTTGTGAAAGCAGTGGTTAAAATAAGTCCTGTTTTGAAATCTTCAGTCCATCATCGATTCAAAATGGCATCCAATTGTATTCAAGTACAGACAAAAACCAGCTCCTTGATCTCAGGAGCCATTATGAGAAGATCATGCTAAGGTGTCCAAATGCATAACAAACAGATGGACAACTTTTCAAAATATATAGTATAGTAGATATTATAGATGCATGCATATATGTGTGTATGTGTGTACAGCCATATATACAAATAATCAACATAATTTTCACCCTTTCAACTTTCCCAGAATTTATATGACATTCAGCACGTGACATAAAGACACACTATTCTGATTGGGGCTTACACACAAAGATTCACATTTTTTACATTCACCCTTGTCAATGAGATCACTCATATTTCCGTTTTACAGAGAGAGTTAGCCTGAGAGACAGAAAGATCTACGCATGGGTGACACAAATCTGTCGTAATGCTGGGTCCATTCTTCAGACCAGCAACTAAAGCTGTAACTCCAACAAGGAATGGGTTCTGCCAGGGAAACTGCGCTTGATTGCAGAGTTGCTTCCAGTGATTGCTGCTCTGGGCTCCTTCTGGGAGGTAGGGCTGGGTATTAATATAACAACAACAGTAATAAAGAATCTGAGCTTTTACCTCTATGGCTGAAGGGAGGAAAAATCCTAAGGATTTGCTGTCCGTAATATGTCGGTTCTATAATCTGCTCTACCCCCCACACACACACACACACAGCAGTGGTGGCTGGTACCTGTTGGGACTGGTAGGACGGAAGGCAGAGAGGCCAGCACCAATGTCAGGCAGAGCCGGTTGTCAGTAAGAACGTAGGGGGCTGGCTGAGGGCAGGCTGAGCTTAGTGGGGTGGTGTCCCACTGGTGCTAATAGATAGCCTCCACTGACACACACTCCAAAGTATGTCACATTTAACAATCATACTCAGAAGTACACATTTCTGTCTCCTGTCATGGATCACTATGTTTATTACATTTAAGGAACTTTGTCTTGAAAAACAGAACATTCTCACAAAGTCTTTGTCCTCTCCCAAACCCAGCCCAACTTTTCAGAGATGGTACCTACCCTGTTATCTTTCAGAAAAATTATTGACCCGAGATTGTCACTCCTAACAGTCTTTGCAGCAGGGATATTGTTAGGGACTCTTTGTCCCAAGACCTTCATGCCGGGTCTTGGATGTCTCTTGGAAGTTTACAAGCGGAACATAAGGATGATAGCAATCCTGTTTGCCTCCACCATCTGGAATTCAGAGAGAGAGAGGGTGCTCACATAGAGAGAATGTTGCCTTTCAGGGTACGTCCCTCAAGCTGAAGTATTACGTTCCCATCTCTAAAATGGGCAGATGTTTTCCAGAAAGTCTTTTACAGTAGGGCCCCGCTTTGCAGTGTTCCGCTTTGCAGTGTTCCACCGATACAGCAGTTGTCAATTGCAGAAGGGCCTTGCTCCTACTGCACTTGTTCCACTTTTACAGCGTTTTTCAGGTGTCGGGCGCCATTTTAGACAATGTTAGTCAATGCATTCCGCTTTATGGTGGATTTCGCTTATGGCGGTGGTCCGGAACAACCTGCCGTATGAGCGGGGCCCTACTGTATTTATAAAAGTATTTCTGTACCACACTCTCGCCAGACATCTGGGCAGCGTACAACAACATAAAAACATTTAAAAGTAGTACAAACAATCATTAAGATGGCCAGCTACTCAGACACACACACACACATTTTAAACACCTGCATAGACCTGTTGGCACACTTAAAGTGAAAAGTGAGGATGCCTACCGAATCTCTGCTGGAAGAATGGGACTGGTGACACTAAATGACTGAAATCTGGTTGAGGCCAGTCGGGCGTCTGTAACACAAGGGACAAATAGAAGCACTCCTCCGGATGATCTCAGTGACCTGGTTGGGATATAAGGGCTCAGGCGGTATCCTTAAGGTGTCCTGGTTTCGGGCTTTGTTATATATAAATGGCAAGGGTTGGACTCCAACTCCCATCAGCTCCAGCCAACATGACCAATGGTCAGATATGATGAGATTTGTAGTCCCAATCCCTACTCTAAAACCATCCACGGATGTTGCCCCACTAGGAACATAATGTCTCACCATGAGCTACAACGTTGACTGGTGCTGCTTCCTGGTAGCAATTGGGAATGGGGAAGAAATTTGATTCAGTTTGCATTTAAAGCAGAATCTATCAAATTTGCACTATCAGTGTTCATAGAAATGCATACATTAGGAGAAATTGTGCATAAAATGCATATATTTGTGAAAAATAACATACAAAATGCATTATATTAGAAATTGCTTGCAAAAATGGGTACATTAGTCGAAACTGCAACCAAAAATTATTAGGAGAAATTCACACTAAAATGCTGAAGAATTTTCATGAGCGTTTTAAAAAAAAAGGTAGATTGCTACAGAAATAAATGAGGGGAACTGAGTTTAAGATTGGAAAAATTAGAAATGAACAAATCCTTCCATCTGTAGTAGCAATTGACGTCAATGCAGTAGATTCTCCCTGTGTTTTTTAAAAACTGTCCACATTTGAGGAAATCACTACCAGGAAAAGACCCTCTGTGGCGCAGAGTGGTAAGCCGTGGTAACGCAGCCGAAGCTCTGCTCACGGCCAGAGTTTGATTCCAACGAAGGAGGAAGTCGAATCTCCGGTAAAAGGGGTCGAGGTCCACTCAGCCTTCCATCCATCTGTGGTCGGTAAAATGAGTACCCAGCATATGCTGGGGGGTAAAGAAAGGCCGGGGAAGGAACTGGCAATCCCACCCCATATATACGGTCTGCCTAGTAAACGTCGCAAGATGTCACCCTAAGAGTCGGAAACGACTCGCACTACAAGTGCGGGGACACCTTTACCTTTACTACCAGGAAGTGGTTCATGGTCACACTGGGCTAGACATTACTTCCACCCAGCTGCGCAAAGAGTTTTCAAGCATCTGAACCAGTTCTTCACACAGCTGCATTTACATTAGCAAAAGCAAAGAGCTTTGGATATTACCTGAGGTCTTGTGTTATGGTTGTCGTGGTGCTGCGACTGGTGTGTGGAATTGTTCCGAGTGGTTCTCCTTCTCCCTAATGGCTGTGAGAATCAGTCCAAAGGCAAAACGACTGCACAGATAGGCCCAGCCTTGATAATGTTCACATGAACAATCTGTGCAGGACTAGGTACACACATTCATCTTTGAATAGAAATTCATGCTGTTTTGAACCCTCCTCGGCAACTGGAGTGGAAAGTGTGAATGGACTCCCCTAAAAAGGTATCTTCTTGTGGTGACAATAAGGTAATACAAAATGGTGCATCTTTTGTTTTGTGTGTTTGAGCCAGTGGCCCATCTAGTCTAGCATGCTGTTGTCACAGTGGCCAACCAGATGCCCATGGGAAGCCTGCAAGCACTCTCTTCTGCTGTGGTTTTCAGCAACTGGCATTCAGAAATACTGCTTCCAACAGCAGAGGTAGAATATCAATGTTAGTAGCCACTGATAGCCTTATCCTCCATGAATTTGTCTAATCCTCTTTTAAAGCTATCCAAGTTGGTGGCAACCACTGCCTCTTGTGGGAGCTATTCTGGAATGTACTAGCGGACTGTGCAACAAAATATTGCAATGTGGAATGCTCCTGTTTGGGGTGCCTGCCAGCCAGCCAGCCAGCCGTGCCCTCTTACAAGATACTCCACTACATTCCCCCTTCCCACATTTTCCATACCTCAACAGACAGTCAACATTCAGAGGCCACTGAGCCAGGATTTGCTTGGCGCTCTGTTGAGCACATGCTCCATGGCAAAACAGGGTTTGTATGAAATGGCCCTCAGGAACTGGACATTTGCAGGTATAAATATTAATGAGAACATGTAATCTCAAGGGCAAGGTGAGCCTTCGTGTAATTTCACCCACCTCTTGTGACTAACTGTAGCTCCGTCCCACACTCTGTGCTCAGAAAAGGAACCCTACAAGTTTGGAATTGGCAGTGAAACTGGGCTGGGTCAGTGCATACAGCTGGCATTCATAGTAAAACTGAGGGAAATCCTGTATGTGAAGAGCAAACTAATTCTCCAAGTGTGGGTCCTTACACAGCCAAGATAACCTGTTTTTTAAGCATTCATTCTGATTTGTTTGCAGAGAGGTTAGATGATGTTGCATGGCAGCAAGTGTTATCCCACGCTGTCCAGTGCATTTCCCCTTCCTTTACTGCAAAAAGTCTGATCTTTTGGGGAAGCACGTTTGTTGTGCAAGACCTCCCAATCCACTATAATTGCACAATCTGAAATTGCCAGTATGTGATTGAATCCCACCACCTGAAAAATAGCAATGGTCCAGCAGCACCCATAAGAAGAGCTCTGCTGGATCAGGTCCACAGCCCACCTAGTGCAAAATCCTGCTCTCACAGTGGCCAACAAGGTAGGTGTCTGTGGCACAGGTTGCCAAACTGTGGTCCATGGACCACCAGTGGTCTATGAGCTTCATTCAGGTGGTCCACGGCATGTCTACGTTAAATATTCAAATGGATTTTGATGGCATTTTTACTGCTGCTTTATTTCTTATTTTGTATTTTATTGTATTACAATTTTAATCCTACGGAATGCAAATAGTACGATGAAATGCAGTGTAAGTAATAAAAGAAGCAATAAAAATACCATTAAAAATCATACAACATCTAGCACAGCACATTACAATTGCTACAATTGGCAGAAAAACCATTAAATGGTCCGCCAAGACCCTCAGCAATTTTCAAGTGGTCGTGGCAGAAAAAGTTGGGGAACCCCTGGCTTATGGAAGCCAGCAAGCAGGACCTGAATGCAACAGCCCCACTTGCAGTTCTCAGCAAGTGGTACTCAGAGGTATAGCACCTCTGATGCTGGAGGTAGTACGCAGCCATTTGTCTAAACTCCTTATAAGAACATTGGTCAGACTGGCTGGGCATGAGAGAGTGAAAAACATCTGGATGGCATGATGTGGCTGCCTCTGCTTTGTTGTTGTTATGCGCCTTCAAGTCGATTACGACTTATGGCAACCCTATGAATCAGCGACCTCCAAGAGCATCTGTCATGAACCACCCTGTTCAGATCTTGTAAGTTCAGGTCTGTGGCTTCCTTGATGGAATCAATCCATCTCGTTTGGCCTTGCCCTTTTTTGACCCTTCTGTTTTTCCCAGCATTATTGTCTTTTCTAGTGAATCAGGTCTTCTCATTATGTCTCCAAAGTCCATTCCTAGAGATCTTGCCCTTAAATGTTATGTCCATAATTTAATCCATGTGAGTTTCGCCTACTGAACTTAACTACATTTCCTTTCCCATCAAATACCAGCAGACAAGTCAGTGCCAATTGGTTTAGCCACACTGTTTATTGTATACCATGCAATAGGGTCAGGTTCCCATAATAATATGACAGAACAGGGAAGGGTAGTGTTAGACACAAACAACAACAGAAATGTCATTTTTAAAAGGTCCTGAATAGGAAAGGCACATTACCACTTTAATAGAATAAGAAGGTGAGGGAGGGAAGAGATGAAAATATATCCACTTTGAGTGGAAAACACTGGAGAACAAGCTAAAACTAGACCTTCTATGTGATGAATTTGGAAGTTATTCAGTTACCTGTGTTTCCCCATCGAGGGTCATAGCTCAAATGGACCCTGTGCCTTCAATCAGTAAGAGAGATGTCCCCACATTCTGTTCTCCATCAGCAAGCTGCAAGGGAGATGCCTATCACAGAGATGAATCAGAGCTGGGCTGGAGAACCTGTAGCCCTTCAGATGTTGCTGGATTCCAACTCCCACCACTCCTAACCATTGGCCCTGCTGGCTGGAGCAAATGGGAATTAAGAGTCTGCATCTAGAGGATCATCATGGCTTCTCCATCCCTGAACTATACAAGAGAAAAATTATTTCCATCCCACCCCACTCATGGTGGCAAGGGATGAGTTCCTGCAGACACCAGTTTTGAATGGGTAGGCGTTGCTATTCAACATAGTATCAAAACACAGGAAGAAAAGAAGGGCTGGACCCAGCAGTAAACTGGGTGTTATACTAAAATACTATCAAAAGACATCTCAGTTGGATCAGAGGCTGAAATGATCATTGTAGCACCTTCACGATGAAGCTGCAGCACTATCAAAATACTGAGCTCATTTTAAGGCAGGGTTGGCCAGCCTTCATCTCACCAAGGTTTCCCTTGAAATAAAAATGAAAGGCCCTCCACTGTATTCGCCCTAGGCAGCAACACTCCCCGCATTAAACAGTTGTATACGTGAGCAGGAGGTGCAAAGCCAGATTTCTGACAGCCATGCATGCATGCATGCATGCGCGCATGCTCTCTCTCTCTCTCTCTCTCTCTCTCTCTCTCTCACACACACACACACACACACACACACACACACACGTGTACAAAAACAAAATAGTGGGTCTAGGATTGCATTCATGGCCTTGCTGCTTCCATCCACATGACAGCCAGCAGCATATTCTTAGATGAATGGTCCAGTAAAATGATCTTACCACGGTAACAAGAAAGGGACTGGCAATCATGATATGGTCACAACCACACCATAGAGTTAAAACACTTTTATACCACTTCAAATAGTTGTGGAGAATCCTAGGAACTGTTGTTTGTTAAGGGTGCTGGCTTCACAGAACTACCATTCCCAGCACCCTTAACAAACTGCCATTCCCAGGATTCCCCACAACTGTTAGAAGCGGTCTACAGATACTGTAAATGTATGGTGTGACCATGACCATAGTTACAGAAGAGTAAGCAACTTTGAAGTTACTCAGTGAGCAATGCTGCCTGTATGCCCATTCAACTATTTTAGCTCCCTTCCTTTCGAGATGGGTTTTCCAACCCAAAAAAGGGCAGGAGGCAGCAAAGGCTAACGACTCTAATGTCAGCAGGGCAATGAATCTGCTCCAAGTTTTAGCCTGAATCTTCAAGAAGCTATCCAAGGTGCTGAGCACCTTGGATAGCTCCTTGAAAGTTCAGACTAATACCCAGAGCGGATTCACTGCTCTGCTGACATCGGAACCACCAGTCTCCACTGACTTGAGGGACACACAGAGGCAGGCGTGTGAATGAGTGAGAGTGAGAGAGAGAGATGTTAGGAGCCAGTGGAATATATTAATTTCCCTCACAAATACCAGAACTGCTTCACTGTATTATAAGACAATACTGATAAGCACCAAGCAACATAGCTTTCTGTTGAAAAAAGTAATATTCAGCAGCCCTAGCATTACCTTGGGATAGTCACTTAGGCTTAGGATCTTATTTCTGCTGAAACTCTCAGCTATATAATCGAGGAACCGAGCTGACGAGGGAGGGAAACATTTCAAGGCAGTTTTGACATGGTTGGAACACACAGAGAAGCCCCTGCCATTCCTATGGCAACCGAGACCTCGCCTGGTTTGCAAAAAAAGTTATAACAGATCTTAAGCCAAGTTTAAGTCTCCACACATGCAGTTATCAGGCCTGGTACTTGGGAGCAGGGAGCAGGGGCGGGGACAGCATTACGGAAAAGAGAGACCAAAAAAATCAATTGGAAAAACAGAAAAATGGAATATCCATTTTGGATCTGGAGTAATACCATGTAACCATAAGGAGGGAGAGATGAGGTGAGGGTTAAAAAAATATCCAGTGTCATTTCTCCATCCACGCACTGCTTGGGGCAAGCCAGAGAACCAGCCAAGTTGTCCACGTTTTTTTTTGGGGGGGGGCAGCATTTGCATCCTTATGTGAAAAAGTAGCCAAGCAAATCCCAGTCTGCCTTTTTATTTTCTGCCAGTAAGTCAGTTGCTGTTCGCTTACCCCCACCTTCTCCTTGGCTCACCTCCATTTGGGTTCTAAGTGGCTCTTGATGGTGACCAACTTTCCTATTGTTAGAATGCCCAAAATTTGTTTACCTCACACAGCTCCCTCCGCCCTGCCATTTCCTTCCTTCCTTCCCCTGTCACCCTCAGTCTTGTTATTGCTTCTCCCACATGAGAGGAAACAGCCACCACTTGAGGAGAAGAGGCAGGGGGAGTGAGTGAGAAGAATCCCATGAAAACCAAAAAGAAAAGAAACACAAGGCCCTTTGCTTCTGAAATGTGCCGTTGAGTTTTAAGCCTTCCATGCCAAACCAACTGGATCATTTAATTGCCCCTTCTGCCTCTGTGAGGCCATTCCCTTGTGCAGGGAATGGCATATACCAATGTCCACGCCGTAACTGCCTCTGTATCTCTCAGATCTGCAGAGGCACCTCGGGGCACCAGAGCTTTCTTGCCGCTAAAGCATCGTATTTATTGCAGTTAGCACCTGGGATTTGCTTCTCCTCCCAGTGCAGCCCATGCAATAGCCATTTTGCATTGTTCATTGGCTTTCCCACATGGAGAAATGTGGTTAAGGGGCTAACCAGATGTTAAAAAGACCATTGCTGAGGCAGGATTGTGGGTTTTCCAGCTTTTCCAACTCCACATTAGCAAGAAAAATGATGTCTAGTCCCGGATAGTTTCACCTCATGCTATTCTTTGACGAGGAAGAACCAAAAGGAGAATATGACCTCCCACCCACTCCTCTGTTGCCCAACACTAACAAAGACCTAGTCAGAGACCTGATGGTGTCCTTAGAAGAGAAGGCCTATGTAACCAAGAAAAATCCAGATCAGACAAGTTATTGCAAGAGCCAGCTGGAAGCATTGTTGAAGAGTCACACATTTGTCTTTACAAAAATAAGAACTCTTGAGTGTGTGCACTGGTAGTTGTGGAGTCCCAAGTCTGCACAGAAACAAAGGCTGCACTGGACAGTCAAGAGAGGCCGGGCTCACTCATGTCTTAAGTAGTCTAGGCTCTGCAGTCTTCCTGTGTTAAGACTGCAAACGTTCCAGATACTGAGGCAGTGGATTCTCCTTGACATATTTCTGAATGTACCAACATGTGAGGTGGGCTTTCAAGTCCTCTTCAACTACAAAATCCAAAGCTGCCTGAAAACACAGAAAGGGAAACAACTACCATCAATATCTTGCAAAGTCAACCTCTTAAGTGCAGTCAAGACCCAAACAGAACGGCTGAGTTTCCTGCAAGAGGTCGTCAGATTCTACATTTCTGACTAAGGGCCCCTCCAGACTGGTATTTTATTGCAGATACATTCTGCAACACAATAACAGGGCGTTAGTTTTACTCTGCATTAGTTAGTTCTGCAACACATTTGTGACACGATAACACTGCATTTGATTTACTCTGCTTTAGTTGGTTCTGCAGTGGTTCTCCAATGCTACCACATGATTGCTGTCTGGAGGGGCTATAGAGCAACAAAAGCAGGGCTAAAGTAAAGCAGAACATGTGTGGTATAAAAAGTTGCAGGATTTCAGCAGGAAGTTCTAGCACATACACCAACTGGAAACAAAGCAATGTGACCACCCCAAGACTTTTGCAGGCACAAACAGTACTGAGAGCAAGATCATTTGTGACCACCCCAATAGCATCATGTGCATAAATGATCATGAGTGTGCAATGAAGATGACATCTGAGGGGGATCTAAATGGCTAAAGAGGGTTGGGCTGTTCAGATGCACCAGTGCGATTACATAGCAAGCAAATGTCTTCTTGGAGAAAGAGCAAGTTACAAGTGAAATTAGATGTGTATAAGTTGCTGGTGCACACTGTGTATCTATACTGATTTTAAGTAATACGTTACTAGGTTCTTTGCCCAATCCTTATTTTTAATTTTTTGTTGATGTTCATTGCCTCAGTCATTTCAATTAGGCCTGTAATGTTAAATCAATATTTAAAAAAAAGTTTAAATCAGAAGCACAACTTCAGCCCATTCAGTCAGACAACAGATTTTAGCATTTTAATGTTAGGAACAGAGGAAGCTGCCTTATACTGGGTCAGACCATCTGTCCTAGTTCAGTATTGTTGACACTGACTGGCAGCGGCTCTCCAGGATTTCAAGACAGGATTTTCCCCAGCCCCACCGAATGATTCCAGGGACTGAACCTTTTGCATGCAAAGTAGATGCTCTGCCACTGAGCTACAGTCCAACCAGCCTTCTTAAAGAGGTGCCCCCCCTCTCTTTCACAGCAAGGAACATCTCTTCCAGTGGTGCCACCAGGGTCCCACTCAGCAGAAGGGCCCCGAAACACAGCAAGGCTGCCTTACCTCATTTTGAAGAAACATACATTAACCATTTAAACAGCTCCCCCATAAGTCCATTAAGTCCAGAGTCTAAAATTACGTGACTGTACCACTGGCCTCTTCTAAAGTGATACCTGTTACAACACAGGTTACTTGCTGGATTGCCTCACCCAATATATGCCCACTCATCTTGACCACTTCAGTCTCCGGAACTGGCACTGTTGCAGGTGCCACATAATACTCTTTTTACACTTGTAAGAAAATTGATGGTTTAACGCTGAGTTTACTGGGTTCCTACACTTTGGAACTCCCTGCCTATTGACATCAGGCAGGCACCTTCGTTGCACTCTTTCTGGCACCTGCTTAAACCATTTTTATTTAGTCAGCTGTTTCAGACATGTTTACGGTTGACATATGTTGTAATCTTTTTAGTTTACTGTTGATTTTAATTATCTTTTGAATATTTTTAATATCTGTTTTTATTGATAATTTTTAATGCTGTAGTTTTTTTGTAAACTGCTTAGAGGTTTTGTTACAGTCAAGTGGTATATACATTTTGCTAAATAAATTAGTTAAACAGATGTGTGCATTATAGTAAAATGAACAGGGCAAGCCTACAAATATTATTTGTATTTATAGGCCTTATTTAACCAAATGGTCCTAGTGCAGGTGACAAAAAATATATCACAATTACAATTAAAATAACAAAAACCACTAGTACTACAAAAATGTCCTTGAAAGGGCCATGCCGTCAGACCTCAAGGAAAAAGCATTGTCCCACCAAGGAGGACTACTACTTTCCTTGGCCTGCATACACATCATACATTTAAGGCACATTGAAAGCACATTGTTTCCCCCCAAATAATCCTGGGAACTGTAGTACATTAAGGGTGCTGGGAATTGTAGGTCAGTGAGGGGTGAACTACAGTTCCCAGGATACTTTGGGGGAAATAATGTGCTCCTAATGTGTAATTAGTATGCAGCCAGAGGCTGCTTTCACACTGACCTTTATTCCGTTATTCTGACGCTTTCTTACCTGGTAATTTGCGCATTATATTTGATATTTCACATGACATACATGCTAGTTCTGGAATCCTAGTGGAATATAGTGCAAGTTTAGTGCTAATTTTCATGATAAATAATACCAGAAATAATCCGTTTGCAAGCCTGGGAACCTGCAGCTGCTCACGTGTCAGGCATCCCAGTATGCAGTGCATTCCTGCCCTTTAGGCATGCACTTTGTTTTTGCCTGATGAAAACTGTACTGGTATTCCGGCATAGGCATGGGTAATAGCAGCAGCAGCTTTTCCCACACACGCCTATGACTCTACAACAAAAAAAAATGTGTCAGATGCTAAAGGGAGAGGGGTTGCATGGTGACAGGACGAGATCTTCGACCTCCTACATAGTGGGAAACTACAGTGTGCATGTGTATAATGGGTGAGGGGCAAAAACAAGATGTTCATTACAGCCATGTGAAAGATAGTTGCATGAAATGCCGGTATATCAGCTGAAAAAGCTACTGTTCCTTAACGCAACAGGTACTGCAGTGTGAAAGGAATTGTAAATATCGGGACAGAAGCGTTACCTTTTTAATCCGTTAAACTAACAATAAGTTCCGTGTCTGAAAGCAGCCAGGTTCTGTTCCACAGATTTTTATACGTTTTTTAGTGTAATGTATTGTTCTCTCCACTTGCTATTTGATTTTAAGTTATACTTTACGTCAGCGGTTCCCAGACCCCCCCCCCCCCCGCCCCCGTGGACCACTTGAAAATTGCTGAGGGCCTTGGCAGATCATTTACAGTAATACCTCAGTTAACAAGTTATTCCTGGACATTACCTCTTTAACAGAAACTTTGGTACCAGAGGTAGGAATAACATGGAAAGAATAGGGATAGGTTCCAGCACAACAAAAAAGAAGAGCAGGTTCAACATATTTCAGCAAACTTTTTATTCAAAACTAATAATATGCATGTCTGAAATGAAACAACCAGGTCAGGTAAGCCTTGCATGCAGACCACTTGAAGGCTTTGTACACTCAAGCAGGCAGGCAAGGGACAGGCAAGGGGCAGGCTCCACCGTCATCCTGTGCTTGGTCTCTCTCTCTCTGTCTGCCACCCTCCCCTACACTTGAGCTGATGCATCTGCAGTAAACAATGCTTCCAGAGCACCTGAAGCATTGTTTACTGTAGAGGCACCTGCACCACCTGGCAAGCAGCACCATTCCAGCCATGTGTGAGAGAACTGCCTGCAGTAGCCGCAGTCCAGTAGACAAGGAGCCACGTTCTCACTATGTCACAGTGTTTAACCCCCCCCCATACCCCCCCCCAAAATACTTTGTTAAAAGGAGCTTCTTTCCTGGAGGATTTGTTAACTGAAGTATTACTGTGATGATTTTTCTGCCTTGTAGTAGCAATTAAAACACACTATGCTAGATGCTGCGCAATTTTTAATTATATTTTTCTTGCTTCCTTTATTTCTTACATACTGCATTTTTACAATTTGAATTTCCATAGAATGGAAATTGTAATACAACAAAATACAATATATAAGAAATAAAAAGCAATAAAATGCAATTAAAAATCAATGTGAACATTTAATGCAATGGATGTACTGTCTCTCATCTTCAACCACAAATCCACAGACAGATTGTGGACCATCTGAATGCAGTTCATGGATCACTGGTGGATTGTGGACCACAGTCTGGAACCCCTGATTTGATTTTAAATCTTTGAAAGATGATTAGGGGCTTTTTACATAGCAAGCGACTAACAGAGTGAAAATAAAACAAGAATTGAGAGCCAGTGTGGTGTAGTGACTAGAGTGTTGGACTGGGACCTGGGAGACCAGGGTTCAGCCATGAAGCTGGCTGGGTGACCTTAGGCCAGTCACAGTCTCTCAGCCTAATCTACCTTACAGGGTTGTTGTAAGGATAAAATTGGGAGGGAGAGAACCATGGGTGTATGCGACCTTGAGCTCCTTGAAGGGCAGGTGGGATATATGTAATAAATAAAATATAATTATAAATGAAAACATAATAACGATAATAAATAACAATAACAACCCTCTTGATCAATTAGAACAGATACAAGTCTGGCTTCTGTCTCAAATGCTGGAAGATACTATCATACTTGTGTATGGGAATTTAAAAACAGCCAGAAGCTGCTTAGCTCCTAACGTTATTCTGAGGCACACAAAGCCAGTAGTTTGGATGCAGGATGTAGCCTTCTCTCCAAGCATCAGAGTGCCACCTCTGATGTGCTTTTAGTTAAACCATTGTCTCTTTAAGATGTGGCAGAAATCTTTCCAGGTCCTGGCACAGACTGGGCCCCTTTATCATGGCCTCACACAGACAAAGGAAGCTGTAAAGTTGTCCTCATCTCCCTTCTGCCTGATGCAAAGGAGCAGGAGGGAAGAGAAAGAAAAGCCTGCAGAAACACCGCAGGATGCCCCTCCTCCCCCCAATCCCTCAGGGGTGGCTACAAGTAAGAAAATCCTTACTGAGAGCAATGGAACAAAACTGCAAACCGATGCCGCTTCATCCCATAAATTGCAGGTTGGAGAGGCTCCCTTCTTTCCCCCCTTTTCAACGCTCAAATGTAGTAAGCCACTACAAGGTTCTCCACAATCATTAGCTAATTTAATGAACAAATGCTGGAGGGGGGGAGGGAGGAGAAAGATGCAGCAACTAAAAGAATATCAAATGCTTTGGGATTTCACTGCATATATGCTTCACATGGCAGAGAAAGAGCCAGGGCCTGGCTGCAAGAAGATATGGACAAGAAAATACTGGCAGCAGAAAACTCTGACTCCTGTGTCTTTTTTGGCTAAAGGGCAGCAGGAGGGCTTAACAGTGGCAACGAGGATAAAAACATTAAAGCTCTAGGCCTAGCTTCATCTCTGGGGAAAGAGAGAAAAAGACTTGGTCACAGTGAGTAAAGAAAAACAAACAAACAAACCAAGACCACAACAGGATGGCTAGCTGTACTGGAAAGATTGATATCTTTGATTGTGCAACAGATGATTGGACACTATACACAGAAAGGATTGAGCAGTATTTTGAAGCAAAGAAGATTGCTGCTGAAAAAAGTGCCTGTTTTACTGAGCTTTTTGGGGAGGCAAAGCATGCAGTTTACTGAGAAGTTTGACTGTTCCACAAAAACATTCAGCTTTGCAGAATTAGTGAAAATAATGCAGGAGCATTTGGCACCAAAGCCATTACTGACCGCAGAGCGTTTCAGATTCTGTAAATGAAACCAGAAAGAAGGAGAGTCCCTTGCAACATATGCAGCTGAATTTAAAAGATTATCTGGGTATTGCCAATTTGGCGAGGGGCTAAATGATGCATTGAGAGACCGGCTGTTCTGTGGAATCCTGAAAGAAAGCATTCAAAAAAGACTCTTAACAGAGGCAGATTTAACATTTAAGAGAACAATTGAAATTGCTATATCTATGGAAACTGCTGCCAAAGATGCAATAGAGTTGCATTCAGGAGTGGAAACAAACGTGAACAAGCTTGCAATAGTGTGTAAACAGAGGACAGTGAGTTCAAATGAACTGTGCTATCGGTGTGGCAAGGGTTCACACATACCAGCTCAATGCAGATTTAGAAGTGAAACGTGCAGAAAATGCAAAAAAATGAGACATATTCAGAGTCTGTCGCTCAGATAAAAGGCAACCATTTGTTAACAACAGAGACAAAGATAATCAATTGAGCCACCATTTTAAAAAAAGGTGCAGAAGTGCATGCGGTAAAGGAAAAACCTGATAATGGAGGTGAAACAGGGCTAGCTAGCCTGGAAATCTACAAAATAAAGGGTGGAATAAGACAAGCAATATGGCTTACACCAGAAGTGAATGGCAAAACAATATCAATGCAACTGGACATTGGTTCAGGTATATCAGTTATATCACAGCATGAATTTGAGCAGCATTTCAGACATGCTAAACTAAAGGCTTCAGAGCTACAGTTGCAAACATATACTGGAGAAAAGATCATTCCCATTGGAATTACACCTGTAACTGTGAGATATCATTCATTGGCGATCACTCATGGCCAAGTAAGATTGTCTTAAAGATAAGGTCTTTAACAGTGGGTCCGTAAGTGACTGTGGAGGCCAATTCTGGATCCACACAGCCTCCCACAGTGAGGACATAGGTTTCCAGATGGAAGATTGTCACGATATATATATTATATATATATAATAACCAACAAAAGATATTGGACTTATATGTCTTAAAAACAGATAGACCAGTTCTCTGGGGTCGTGATTGGCTGAGGAAGATGCAGCTGGATTGGAGTGCCGTGAACAGTGTGCACACCACGCTCCCCATGTTGGAGTAGACTGAAAGTAAGCTGAAAAAGGTGTTGGATGCTACTTCACCTGCGTTCCAAGCTGGCATCGGCACACTAAGGCAAATCAAAGGTAAAATAGTGTTCTAGGAGGATGCCACACCCAAGTTTCACAAGGCCCATCCAGTTCCATATTCTATATGCCAAAAGGTGGAAACTGAGCTGGCTTGCATGGAAGCCAAGGGAATTCTTTCTAAAGTTGATTGGAGCCCATGGTCTACATCTGTGGTTCCCATAGCGAAGAAGACTGGCGCTGTCAGAATCTGTGGTGATTTTAAAGTTACCATTAATCAAGTATTATGCACTGAACAGTATCCATTGCCCAGAATTGATGACATTTTTGCTAACCTAGCTGGGGGACAATGTTTCAGCAAAGTAGACCTAGCAGAGGCATATTTACAAATGGAAGTGGAAGATGATTCTAAGATGTTTCTCACTATAAATATACACAAAGGACTATATCGTTATAACAGACTTGTTTTTGGAATAGCATCAGCACCAGCGCTTTGGCAGAGAGCCATGGATCAGGTGCTACAAGCCTGTCCAGGCACTCAGTGCTATTTAGATGACATCATTGTCACCAGAGAGGATGAGATGCATCTACAAAACCTCAAGACAGCTCTGCAGAGATTGGCAGACTATGGACTCAGAGCATGACGTGACAAATGTGAGTTTTTTAAACCTAGCATTACTTACTGTAGTCACACTATTGATGCACAAGGCCTACACAAGCGTGCAGACAAAATCCGAGCTCCAAGGCCAAAAGATGTGTCCCAGCTACAATCCTTCTTAGGATTCATTAATTATTATAACAGATTCCTGCCAAACTTAGCTTCCATGCTACACCCCTTGAATACCTTGTTACAAGTGGGAAGAATGTGGCAGTGGATGAAACAGCGTGAACAAGCTTTCAAGCAAGCGAAGAAAATGGTGGCATCAGATACTGTGCTCACACACTAAAATCCACACCTATCAGTGAAACTAGCTTGTGATGCTTTGCCATATGGCATTGGTGCAGTTATATCACATGTCATGGAAGATGGCAGTGAACATCCAATAGCTTTTGCTATTCGCTCACAGCTGCAGACAGAAATTACGCACAGATAGACAGGAAAGCACTAAGTCTGGTTTAGGGTGTGTGAAACATTTCAGTCAGTACCTATATATGGGAGAGCGTTTACCCTCATCACTGACCACCAGCCACTACTGTCCATGTTCAGTCCACAAAAAGGGATTCTGCTGACAGCAGCTGCCAGAATACAGCGATGGGCATTCTTTTTGGTTGAAACAGAATAGAATACAGAATAGAATTTAAGATGGTGCACAGTCATTCAAATGCAGATGGATTGTCTTGTTTATCTCTAGAGGATGAAAAATCTGAGGAATACGCATCAGATGGAGATTCTTTTGACATGTTTTCTCTCATGGAGATTGAGTCTTCCCATCACAGCAGAGATGATACAAAGAGAAACTAGGAGAGACCCTACACTGTTGCAAGTCTACACAGCAATGCAATGCTGGAATGAGCAGCAGAAATCTCAGTTCATGGAGTTCTATCACTGCCATGAGGAACTTACACTTGACAGTGGTTGTATTCCTAAGGGTCATCATTCCATCCAAGCTAAGAGCTCAAGTGTTGGAGGAGCTACATGTTGGACATTAGGAGTAATAAAGATGAAGGCATTAGCCCGTAGTTTTGTTTGGTGGCCAGGAATAGACCAACAAATCAAACAGCTTGTAATGAATTGTTTGGGTTGTCAGCATGTCCAAAAGATGCCCAAAACAGCCTCACTTCACCCATGGGAATGGCCTGTCTTGCCCTGGCAGAGAATTCACATAGACTTTGCAGGACCATTTCTGGGCACAACCTTTTCAGTTGTGGTGGATACATGTTCCAAGTGGCCAGAAGTGTTTACAATGACTTCAATAACAGCAATGCATACCATAGAGCAGCCTTTCCCAACCAGTGTGCCTCCAGATGTTGTTGGACCTCAATTCCCATCTTTCCTGACCATTGGCAATGCTGGCTGAGGCTGATGGGAGTTGTAGTCCAACAACATCTGGAGACACACTGGTTGGGAAAGGCTGCCATAGAGGTATTGCGAGAGCTCTTTGCAAGAACAGGTGTTGCTTAACATCTGGTGAGTGACAATGGACCACAATTTGTAGCTGAACAGTTTCAGGCATTCCTGAAAAAGAATGGAATTAAACACACAAATTCAGCACCGTATCATCCAGCTACAAATGGATTGGCTGAAAGATTTGTTCAAAGTTTTAAAAATGCTTTGCGAGCAATGTTGGGGAAAACATCATACTGAACCAAAAGCTTGCAAATTTTCTATTGGCATACCACAATGCTGTACATGCAACAACAAAGCACCTGCAGTGTTGTTCTTGGGTCATACTTTGTGTTCAAGTTTGGATCTTCTCAAGCCCAATTTGAGAAGACATGTTAAGCGCAAACAACTGAAACAAGTTGAGCAATCTTCCCATGAAGAAGCATGACACTTCTCAATAGGACAACCTGTTCTAGCGAGGGACTATAGAGGAGAACAGAAGTGGGTATCTGGGACAATCCAAGGAGGACTGGACCACTCTCTTATACTGTAGAGATTGCTCCCAACAACATTTGAAGACAACACATTGACCAGTTGAGGAAATCAGGGATACAGAACAAAGAGGTAGCACCAGACATGACTGTAGTTCCAATGCAATTTCTGAGTCACCACCATCAGCACCTGCCCTTGAAGAAGGCATTCCACCAGTGGTTGCTCCACAGTCACCAGTACCATCAGACACATCAAGCATTTCTGCCTGTGATGACAGGCGCTATCCCACTCAATAAGAAAGCCACCACAGCGCCTACATTTGTAGAGATAATATGGGTTTATATCCAGCGGGTGGGAGTGTAGTGTATTGGATCAGTGTTATTATGACTGTGATTCTTTGAGTACAGTAGGGCCCCGCTTTCCGGCGTTCCACTTTCCGGTGTTCCGCTGATGCAGCGGCTTTCAATTAGGGGAAATTCCCCGTTTTAAAGCCGATTTTGTGGGGTTTGGGCATTTTGCGGCATTTTCACGCGACACGGCCCATTATAGTCAATGGGTTCCACTTTACGGTGATTTCCGATTTACGGCGGGGGCTGGTCCCTAACCCGCCAGATAAGCAGGGCCCTACTGTATGTCTTTATTGTTCTGCCAGTGAACAATATTTAGGGCTTATTTAGGGCTGCCTGGAAAACACATTCAGGTATGCTTCCTGTTCTTCCTGTTCTTTCCTCTTGTTCTAGAATGTTCAGTAAAGAAAAATGCTGGCAACACAAAACTCTGACTCCTGTGTGTGTGTTTTTTGGCTAAAGGGCAGCAGGAGGACTTAACAAATTTAAGGGTAATTTAAGCTTTTATTTATTTGAGAACAGCACTCAGAGATTGGTAAAAGCTGCTGAATTTAAAAGTAATTACAGGAATACCCCACATTAACGTATGCAATGGGTCCAGAGCGAGTACGTAAACTGAAAATGTACTTAAAGTGAAGTACTACCTTTTTTCACTTGAGCCGCCAATGCGCCACCTCTCCTTCAAGCGGAACCTCAAAGCCCCACACTAAAGTCTCTGCTGCTGCGCTGCTGCGCCTTCCAGCTGATCGTGCTCATGCCTCCCAGCTGATTCACAGTCTCACGGTCGCGTGTCTTTCCACCACCCCCACGCACCGAAAGAACAGGCCACAACCAAAGGTTAAGTGTCCGTTCTTGGAAAGTGAGCGTACGTAAACAGGGGAATGGTGCTACTGTAAGTAGTCCATACTCACGAGTGTCCTTAAAGTGAAGGTCCGTATAGCAAGGTATTCCGGTATCCTTATTCAGCCTATACATTTCTGATGCCGACTAGTTCTATATTCACATGTAGATGGACATGATATGCAAGAGAGGTGTAGAAGTGGATTTTGCCACTCATTTCAGGGAATCTCCTGCTGGAAACATTGACTGTATTCACACCATACATTTATTCCACTTCAAACAGTTATGGCTTAGAATCCTGGGAAGTGTAGTTTGTGAAGGGTGCTGAGAGTTGTTAGGAGAACCCTATCACACTCGCAGAGCTACAATTCCCCAAGTGGTTTAACAGTCAGTTCCTCTTCCCAGAGAACTCTGGGAACTGTAGCTTTGCAAGGGGAACAGGGATCTCCTCATAACTCTCAGCACCCTTCACAAACTACCATTCCCAAGATTCTTTGGGGGGAAGCCATGACTGCTGAAAGTGGAATGATAGAGGAATAAATGTATGTTGTGAATGTGGCCCTGGCAGCCTCACTTGGTGAAGACCAGCTGTAGCCCTGGCTCATTGTTCCAGTTTTGCCTCCGCTCCCCTTCACTTTGCCTGGATCCTCTAGTCTTCTACTCACTCTGGTTTTAGATCAGGGATGGGAAAGCTGCAGTCGAAAAACAACTGGAGGGCCACAACTCCCATCATCCTTTGTCATTGGCCATGGTGACTGGGGCTGATGGGAGCTGTGGTCCAACAGCATATGAAGGACCACAGATTCCCTACCTCTGGGGTAGGGAACCTGTGGCCCTCCAGATGCTGGACTACAACTCCCATCATTCCTGGCCATGCTGGTTGAGGGTGATGGAAATTGGGAATCCAGGTAAAGAGCCACAGGTTCCTCATCCCAGGCATAAAGGAAGAGCTGGAATTTATGAGAGAACAAGAAGGTACAAAAATACACCTGAGGTTTCTTTGGCCTTTATCCAACCAAGTTTGTCTCAGTGCAGACAGATTAGAGATGGGGGAGAAATTCAATCCAGTTCGCATTTAAAGCCAAATCTATCAAATCCACACTTCCTCAAACAATGTGAGAACCAAACACAGCCATCTTTTGAAATCCACACATCTGAATTTTGCAATCCAGTTCTCAAACTAAACAATGTTTACAAGAATGCATATTTCAGGGGAAAGTGTGCATAAAAATGAATATATTGGTGAAAGTAACATTAAAATGCATTCTATTAGGAGATACTGCTTGCAAAATGTGTACATTAGTCAAAACTGCATACAAACGTGTTTATTAGGATATGCACTAAAATGCTGAACAATTTTCATAAGGACTTTTTTTAAAAATAAAATTGCTGCAGAAGTGTGGAGAACTCCATTTTAAGAATGGAAAAATGAGAAACAGAACTGAATATGGCAGGTCCTTCCATCTTTAAGATAAATCTACTGAGATTGATGTGACTAATTTAGCTTCAAAAATGTCAATAGGTCTACTCAGATCCCTTATTTCTAACATGTCTTGTAAACCTTCCCAGCAAGAATCTCATTCCTAGGCAATGCAAAGCAGCTACAGCAGCAACCTTTGATGCAATAGTAGATGACATTTCCTCTTTAGCTTGGGTCCAGTTCTGCTACTTGGGAACAGCAGGCAGCAAGAGAAAGATGGAAAGCCTCAAGTCATATAGAAGCCAAGAAGAGAGCCAGGCACCACATTTGTAGATTTTCTTGATCAAATTTCACTCACAAGAATTTCCTTCCTGGAATAAAATTTCCATGCCAAACTTAAAGATAGTTAATGGAACCATTTTTACATCTTACAGCACAATCCTATGCATGTTTCATCAAAGGTAAGTCGAACTACGTTCATTTGGGACTACTCCCAAAGTAAACATGTTTAGGATTGGAGCCTAAAAATATAAATTCTGTAAAAAATAAAACACGAGCACTACACTCACCACAGGTCAGCGGATAGCACCTTGGATAGCTCCTGGAAGGTTCGGACTAAAACCCAGAGCAGATTCACTGCACCACTGACATCGGAGCCAGCAGTCTCCATTGGTTAGATAAGTGGTTCCTAAATGGTGTGCCACGGCACACTGGTGCACCGCAAGAGGTGACTAGGTGTGCCGCGAATATTATGAAAGTATATTTTAAAAATGAGAAGAAACCCACTGTATAGTTATTTTTATTCAAAGTTTAAAACATATTAATATATTTTTAATTTTGTACAGGAAGTGCGCCAGAATTTTTTTTTGTTTTACAGTGCACCGCGCAACAAAAAAGTTTGAGAATCACTGGGTTAGATGATGTTACATCAAAGCAAGTGTTGTTATCCCACATTTTCAATTTTGTATGTTATAGTTTAATATAAGATTTTATTTTAAAACGGAAATGAATAGATTCTTTTTTTAAAAAAAGGCCATGAAAAATTTGTCAGCATTTTAGTGTAAATTTCTCCTAAAATAAACATTTTTGCATGGAATTTTGCCTAATATACCCATTTTTTGTAATCAATTTCCTGTAATATAATGCAATTTGGGGTGTTATTTTTATTAATGCATGGATTTTTATGACACTTTCCACTAGTATATGCATTTTTGCATACATTGCTTGGTTGGAGAACCTCATTGCAAAACTTGGAAAAGTGCAAATTTCAAAGGATGACTGCCATTTGGTTCATGCATTGTTTCAGGAAATGCAAAATCTGTGAATTCACCTTTAAATGTGAATTTAATCTAATTCTCCCCCATGCCTATATGCAAGCCACTCTTCAGCTAAAGAATAGCGGTAAAAATCCTCTAAAATTCTCTGTACTATTTAGAAATGCTAAAGATGTTCTCAAAGCTAATCTAAAATAATGTAACATGAGCATTGAGAACTGGGAAGCCTTGGCCCATGAGCGTCCCAATTGGAGGCCGGCCATTATCAAAGGTGCTATGGACTTTGAAGAAGCACGAGTACAGGGCGAAAGGGACAAACGAGCAAAGCAGAAGGCACGTCAAGCAAATCCTCATCATGACCATCTCCCATCTGGAAACCTACGTCCTCACTGTGGGAGGCTGTGTGGATCCAGAGTTGGCCTCCACAGTCACTTATGGACTCACTGTTAAAGACCTTACCCTGAAAGACAATCTTACTCGGCCACGAGTGATCACCAATGATATACAGTAAATGCATTAAATAAATAAAATCCATTTAAATAGTATGACAGGAAATAGTATGGCAGGAAGAAGTGTAACAGGTAAAGATTTTCTGACCAGATTATCTTCATGTGAGGAAGAGTTTCACCTAGACCACATTCACGCCATACATTTATTCCACATGGCTTTCCCCAAAGAATCCTGGGAAGTGTAGTTTGTTAAGGATGCTGAGCGTTGTTAAGAGACCTCTATTCCCCTCACAGAGCTCTAATTCCCAGAGTTCCCTGGAAAGAGGGATAGATTGTTAAACCACTCTGAGAACTGTAGCTCTATGAGAGAAACGGGTGTCCTAACAGTTCTTGGCACCTTTCCTAGGGTTTTTTGGGGGAAGCCATGACTGTTTAAAGTGGGATAATAGTGGGGAAAATGCATGGTGTGAATGTGGCCCTACTCTCCTTTTCACAAATCAGGCTACCATTAAACACACACAAACCAACAATGATGGCAGCCCCATTTCCAACCGTCCCTAGGAAGGTACCTCTTGTCCTCAAGCTGAACAATCAAGAGGTGGCATCAGAGAGGAGAACGTCACATCTGCTGCCTGCTAGTCCTCTTTATGGAAATTAAGTGAATCGTGTGCAATCAAATATGCAAAATTAGCCTTTTGCATCACGACACGTTGCCCACCCCGGTGCTACTCCCAAGGTGACCGGTTTGCTTCTGGAAAATGGTACGGCTAAAGCTAGCAAGCAAGCTTCAAAGAGCAGGCGGAGGAGGCAGCTGCGGTGGGAAAGCAGCACAGATGTTTCTCAGGATTTATTAGGGCAGGCTATAATTGGACATGTGGCTTTCTCTTTCAACCCCTCCCCCCGCCGGACTCCAAACTCTACCCTTGTGGCTTCCCTTGACTTCTTTTGGCCTCCCTCCAGTCAGATCGCCAGATGCCAACACTGCATATTTCCCCTTCAACCATTTGAACAAAAGGGGAAGCCTTATCAGGCAGGGGTGGGGAACTCCATGGCTGGGGGCCAAATGTGGCCCTCCAAGCCTCTGGCTGTCAGGACTGTCCACGACCCCTATCCCCAGCCACACCCTCTCTCCAGTGATGCTTCACACCCTCCATGAGTGCTCTGCCAAGCTGAAAGAAACACCCCATCCCAACAAGTAGCTTACCCTCAGCCTCAAATATTTCCCCTTTTCTTTCAGAAATCTTAAAATGTGGGACAAAGCTCCCCACCTGAATCTATGCCTTTCTGTGCCTTTTTCCACCACCAGTTTTCCAGATACCATCACTAAAAGCAAGCGTCCTACCCTTGAACTATAGACTCTCCCCCTCACTATGCTACACCTCCAGATCTGGCCCAGGGAGCCTCTACTCCTTTTGGGGATAAATTAAAAAGCAGAGGAAGTCTGCTGAGAGGAGAAGGCATGGAACCCCGCAAGAGTACCTGAGGCAGCCACGAGTCTAGCTTTAAAGAGGACTGTCCTCTATCTGAAGGTATCCTCTATTGGAAGAGCTGCCTGGTCCAAGCCCATCTTAAAGATGGGCTCCGCTGGGAGGAAGGGCAGGAAGTGAAGGAAGGAAGGAAGGAAGGAAGGAAGGAAGGAAGGAAGGAAGGAAGGAAGGAAGGAAGGAAGGAAGGAAGGAAGGAAGGAAGGAAGGAAGGAAGGAAGGAAGGAAGGAAGGAAGGAAGGAAGGAAGGAAGGAAGGAAGGAAGGAAGGAAGGAAGGATAAAGAACCCCAAGCAGGGACAGCAGAAGGGGCCTTGAGTTGTCCACCAACTGTTAGCATTTGCACAGCAGACTGAGCACACCCAGGTCACCTGGTGCACAACCATCCCCGCTAGGGGAAATGTGTTGGGTTGTATCCCATGCTAATCCTACTCAGAGTGGACCCATTGAAATTAATGGGCATCAGTAACTTTAGCTTTATTGATTTCTTGTTCTGCACTTGTAAGAAATCATCCTTTTAGTGCAGCAGGGCCTACTCTTTGGAACTCCCTGCCTATTGACATCTGCAGACACCTCTGCTGTATTCTTTCTGGCGCCTGCTTAAAAATGTTGTTTAGGCAAGCCTATCCAGACACATAGACATTGATGTGTTTTAAACTTTTTGATCTGTTGCTGTTTTAATTGTTTTAAAATCTTTTTAATTACTTGTTTAACTGTTTTATAGATAATTTTAATGGGGTTTTTTTGGTAAACCACACTGAGGTTTTCTACGATCAACCGGTACACAAATTTTGTTAAATATATAAATAAATTTCAATGGGTGAGTAAAACTTAGCTGCACAAGCCCATTGCATTTCAACCTAAATTACAGTAATTTGTATCCAAGTTTTATTAAAAGTAGATCCATTGAAACTGATGAACGCAAGTTGTTTGTTTCTTTAACAAAATTTGTGTACCGCTTGATCATAAAAAAACTCAAAGCGGTTTACCAAAAAAACCCATTAAAACTATCAATAAAAACAAGTAATTAAAACATTTAAAAGACAATTAAAGTCAGCCTTAAATGGAAAGATTAAAACACATCAACATCTGCATGTTTGGATAGGCTTGCCTAAACAGAAATGTTGTAAGCAGGGGCCAAAAAGAATACAGGAAAGGCGTCTGCCTGATGTCAACAGGCAGAGAGTTCCCAAATACAAGTGCTGTTGCACTAAAAGATGGGTTTCTTACAAGTGCAAAACGAGGATTATGTGGCACCCATAACAGCATCATTTGTGCAGTTGAAGTGGCCAATTGGGCACATATGGAGTACGGCAGACTGGGATAAGGTCTCTGCTGAAAAGGATTGCTGAAAGATCTTCCTCTTTCAACAAGCCTTAGAGAACTTATCCCAGTCTGCGTCTCTATTGGAATTGCTTTGTAAGATGTTTTTAAAGATTTTTTTTTAAAAAAGATGTTTAAGATGTTTTATTTTTAAGATGTTTGAAAGATGTTTTGTTTTTAAGATGCTTTATCCCTTGTTTGCTGCCCTGGGCTCCCTCTGGAACGAAGGGCGGGGTAGAAATTTAATAAATAAATAAATAAGGCAATCCCGCAAGTTAGTCAGGCTCTTTCATTTCAGTGGGTCTACTCTGGGTAAGAGTAGCAATGGATACAGCCCACACAAATTACCACAGGCAAATTTTATGGAAATTGGTCTCCTCCTTTGTCTTCATGCAGTTCCTCTTTCAGAGTGATCTACATGCGGCTAGCCCAGAAGTACTATTTGCAACCTGCACCTTTGCCAGATGTTTGGCTATTCCTCTCCCTCGGTAGGCATCAGGGACTTCCGTATGCTGCAGGTCAACTATCCTCTTCCCCACGTACTCATACAACAGGACTGCTTTGTCATGACAACCTATGGGGAAAAAGAAGACATTCATTTACACACTTATAGAAAGGGGGCCAGGACATTACTACTACTAATAATACTAATAATACTAATACTAATAATAATTTTGGTCATCATAATGGCCAGCAGTGGCAGCTGGTGGCTCTGTGGAGAATCCACTCCGGGGCAGTGGAATCCACTCTAGGTTTTAGTGCCCCATGGACACGGAGCCACCAGCCACCGCTAGGACAGAGTATACATTGGCCAGGATGGGGTGGGGAGCTTGTATATTTTATCAGTCCCTGGGGGATGCAGATTATTTATTTAAAACAAGGGTGGGGAGCCAGAGACCCTTCAGATGTTGTTCAACTACCACTCCTGTCATCTCTGACTATTGACCATGCTGGCTGGGGAAAATGGGAATTACAGTCAAATATCTCAGGGGGGGGCGAGACCAAGGGCAACAGTGTGGTATAGTAGTTAGGCTAGGGGCTGGGAGATCTGGATTCAAATCCCCACTGGGCCCACTGGGTGACCTTGGGCTACTCACCTCTCAGCTTAACCTACCTCACAGGGTTGTTGTAAGAATAAAAAGGAGAGGATGTTCAGGAAATATATTTATTTTATTTTATTATTTGATTTATATCCTGCCCTTCCTCCCAGTAATAATAAATAAAAGCGAAACATCGGGAAGGCCGCAGCTTTCCCATCCCTGCGTTCAAAGACTGATATCAGGATGGAGTGGTGAAGAAAATGCATGGAACTGACTGAAATAGACAACTGTGCCAGATCAAAGGAGAAAAGGAAGGATACAGAATGTTGATTTTGATGAAAGAATGATTTTTGACAAATGTTGGAATACAAGGTATGGATGTTAGATTGGAAAGACGCCTATTTTTGTATATAACAATTCAGAAGAAAAATAAAGTTTCCACTATTTCAGTTTGAGTTCAGGATACCTAAAGGACTGTCTCCTCCCATATGACCCTATCCATCCAGTGCGGCTATCGGGAGAGACCCTCTTGCGTGCCCCAACCCACTCCAAGGTGTAGTTAGGAGGAACATGCATGGGCCCTTGGGTTGCAGCACTTGGCCTTTGGAATTCCCTGCTTCAGGACATCCACTGGCCCTCTCTCAAGTGGCATTCTACCACTACCTGAAGACTCCCCACCTTTCAGATTTTTGGCCTTACAGCGGATTGGTTTCGTTGAGTCTCTTCTGTTATAATCTTGATCTTGATCTGTCAGCTGCCTGCTTTGTTTTTAACTATGTTAATTGCAACTGCATCTTTAACTTCCTGTATTAGCCATCAAGACAGCTTATAAACATGTTTGAACAAAGCTGCTCTCTGTCTTAACTGGGGCAGGCTTCCACATGTAGGTTTGCCATCACAAGTGGGAAGAGTGCTGCTGCGCTCGGGTCCTGCTTGCGGTCTTCCTGTAGGCATTGGGCTGGCCACTGTGAGAACAGGATATTGGAGTAGATGGGTCCTTTGGCCTGATCTTCTTATGCTGTCCTAGAGCAAGCAGACAGTGTCCTACGCCTGCACTCCACACATACAAAACTGCCTTCTGCAGAGTCAGGCCATTCACCTATCTAGCGCAGTACATCTAGATGAGGTGTGGGAAACCTTTGCCCTCCAGACGCTGGTGAACTACAACTCTCATCACCCCTGGCCACGCTTGCTGAGGCAGATGGCAGCTGTAGTTCAGCAACGTCTGGTGGGTCAAAGATTCCCCACTCCTGGTCTAGACCAGCCTTTCCCAACTAGTGGGCTACCAGGTGTTGCTGGACCACAACTCCCATCAGCCTCAGCCAGCATTGCCAATGGTCAGGAAAGATGGGAATTGTGGTCCAACATCATCTGGTGGCCCACTAGTTGGGAAAGGCTGGTCTAGACTGTAGCCCCCCAGGACTTCAGACAGGCCTCTCTCCCAGCCCTATTCGGAGATGTCGGGGATTGAATCAGGAACCTTGTGCATTCAAAGCAGATGCTTTGCCCCAGCTATGACACCAAAAAGGCCAATATCTTCTGACGTCGCTCAAGGAAGGCACACTATTAAAGCAAAGAGCAAGCCCTCTCCGGAATCACCAGCACCACAGAGCATTCTGACAGTGTGCAGATAACCATATCCTGGTCCAGGTATGGGAATCTGTCTGATACAAGATCAAATTATTGATCATCAACAGGCCGTGGCTCACATACACGTACACCTATACCTAAAATAAATAGTAAGAAATAAAACAAGAATGCATCCAGGGCAACATTAGATGCATCCTCCACTTGTCTGAAGGTAACTTTTCCTTTGGAAAAGGATCATTGCTCACTGATAGAGCCATCGCTTGCCAAGCAGAAGGTCCCAGGTTCAATCCCTAGCATCTCCAGGTGGGATGGGGAGAGCTCCTGCCAGTCAGTGTAGGCAGTACTGAGGTAGATTGCCCAATGGTCTGACTTGGCATAAGGCACCTTCCCATGTTCCTAACTAGAACTCTGCGAGCCAGTGTGGTGTAGTGGTTAGAGTGCTGGACCTGGGAGACCAGGGTTCGAATCCCGACACAGCCATGAAGCTCACTGGGTGACCTTGGGCCAGTCACTGCCTCTCAGCCTCATGAAAACCCTATTCATAGGGTCGCCATAAGTCAGAATCGACTTGAAGGCAGTACATTTACATTTTTAACTAGAACTCCTAGTGTTTTTTTTAAAAGTCGTTATCTAATTTTCTTTTAGCTGACACAAAGACTTCAGAGGCTGCACAAAGTAAAAATCATAGCATGAAAGCACCAGATAGTAAAAGGATAGATTAAAGGCCAATTAGAAAATAAAGGTTTGCATTGAAGCTTGTACGCGTAGGCACAAGTTGGACTATGAGGAGAAACTGGGGGGGCTGCTCGTAGGGGCTGCATATGCACATGCATGTACAGCTATTGATTATCCCAGGCAGAATGAAAAGCCTCCAGTTCACTCATGCGCTGAATGGCACAGCAACAACTCTTGTCAATTGAGTCTTGAGAGGATGTTGGCCGGGAGGGGGATCCTTGAGAGAGGGTTAAGGAGGCTGGTACAACCCAACTGGGGATGACAGCAGTCAAGATTTAGGGAGTTTTTCCGCCTCAACAGGCCAAGTGTGTCATGACACGAAGTTTAGCTCAGCGTCACTGGATGGAAACACCCATCGTTGAGAAGAGAACAGGGAACTGAGGAAAGCATTGCCAACAATCATTCACCTGCCTCACTTGATGCTTACTGTGCTTTAGAACATGTGCGCCCAACGAGGTAAATCAGAAAGGGGAAGGGCTGCTGCTCTGTGGTAGAGCATCTGTCCTTCATGCAGGAGGCCCCCCAGTTCAATCCCCGGTGGCACCTCCAGATGGGAGTGGGAGAGACCTCTGCCAGAAAGCCAGGGCAGCCGCTGCCAGGCAGCACTGAGCAAGACCAACCAACAGCCAGACTCAGGCCACATTCACACAGTACAGTTATTCCACTTTAAACAGTCATGGTTTCCCCTAAAGAATCCTGGGAAGTGTAGTTTGTGAAGGGTGCTGAGAGTTGCTAGGAGACCCCTATTCTCCTCACTACAATTCCCTGAGTAGTTTAACAGTCAGTCCTTTTCCCCAGAGAACTCTGGGAATTGCCGGCCTGTAAGGGGACTATGGCTTTCCTAGCAACTCTCAGAATCCTTCACAAACTACACTTCCCAGAATTCTTTGGGAGAAACCATGACTGTTTAAAATGGAACAATAGTGGAATAAATGTACAGTGTGAATGTGGCCTCAGTGTGAGGCCGCTTCCTATGTTCCGGTGAAGCATTTTTTAGAAGTAGGAAGATGACCTACGTCACTTTCTAAGAATGGTAGAGGCCAGAGCTTTCTCTGTTAGTGACTATACACACCAGTTCAGAGTACAACCACCTCTTTTTTTTGCTGCCCATGGCAACCATTTTGTGCTGGCACTTTTACCAAGGTGTGAGTACCAGTGTGCAATTTTTCACCAAAAAAACCCCAAAAATGAGTGGAGGCAATTGACTGCTCTCAAGACATAGATTTTTTCCCCTGTCCTGGGGCCACCTAAAAAAAAATCTGCAGGGTTTGGAGTGATTCCCTTTGCATCAGGGAAAGCTGGCTGGGCTTTCGTACTGAACTGCTAACACCTGTGTCTCAAAAGACTCCCCCCCCCCAAAATCTCCGGAGCAATTTTGCAACTGTTTTTAAGTCTTAATATACATATTTGTATGCAAGTTTGCATAAGGTATATAGTTTTTCACAGCAATTTCCCGATACAATGCATTTTTCTGTTATTTACATAAAGAGAATTCATTTTATGCTTATTTTATATCCTGGTATATACATTTTGGTACACATTGCTTGAGTGGAGAAATATATTGCAAAATTCAGAGAAGTGCAAATTCCAAAGGAAGGCTGAATTTTGGTTCTCTTATTGTTTCTGGAATTAGGTAGATTCACCATTAAATGCAAACTGAATTGAATTTCTCCTCAATCCCTATATGAGGTTCAGTAGTGGACCCAAGATGTGAAGCTTTTCACTTGTGGCATTCCTAGAAGCTGCCATATGCCTAGTGAAGCCTTGACTTTTTAAAGAAGCTTTTGGGGAAAGCTGACGCTGCAGACCTGGTGCTAGCTATCGGTCTTGTGGGCATCGGCCAAGAGCCCTCCGGGAGGGGGACTTAGAAGGGCCTCTCACCAGTTGGCCATGCCACCAATCACTACCGCCCCCCCAGTCGGGCCCCTGGATGCTTTCCTGGCAGTGCTGCTTTTGAAGGGTTGCAAAGCTAAGCTCCCATCTGTTGAGGCTATCCATCATCTTAAGTCACCCCAAAACAGAATGCCTCGGTCCATTGATCTATAACAATTTCATAGATCTACAGTCTAGATAGAACCAAAGAGATATGAAATCTATGAATTTTGTAGAATTATTACATCATAGGGCATTATATTTTGGGGTAACTTAAGATGGTGTGCAGCCATTATTGATGGGAGCCAAGATCTGTTCCCATTCAAAAGCACTGCTGCCTGTTCATCACTGAAGTGCACGAGGGGGCTAGTGAAGTGCAGTCAGGTGCTGCCACCGCTGCAGACGTGGCAGCAGAGAAAGCATGAGGTGGCATCAGCTGACGCCACAGGCACCAGAAGCAGTGCCACGGGCTACCCACCCTATCTGGCGTCTCAAAACCCTCATGGGTGGATATTCGAACACACACACACACATACATAAACACATGGAAAATGTGCATGCACTATGGTGCATGGAAAATGGAAATGGACTGCCTTCAAGTCGATCCCGACTTATGGCGACCCTATGAATAGAGTTTTCATGGTAAGCGGTATTCAGAGGGGATTTACTATTGCCTCCCTCTGAGGCTGAGAGGCAATGACTGCCCAAGGTCATGCAGTGAGCTTCATGGCTGTGCAGGGATTCGAACCCTGGTCTCCCAGGTCGTAGTCCAGCACCTTAACCACTACACCACACTGGCTCTCTGGTGCATACACAACCTTAATTTGTACCCTTTGCAGTCTCTCCAATGCTTATAATCACAGATGAGACAACACAGATCGATTATTCCTCCTGGGCCTTCTGACTAGGCAACAGGAAACTGCTACGAATGCTTTTCAAGCAAGCGCCCACAGGAGAGAGAGGGGTGGGGAGAGGCAGGTTGCAGAATTAAGAGGAACAGTTTGTTCCGAGAGCTTGCTGCCTTCATGTGATTCAGGACAACCTCTGTTTGGAGAGGGTTGTTTTTGCTCAACCCCAAGCAACTGGCACATTACTGAACAGAAAGACAGACAAACAAAGAGACCACAACACAGAGGGTTTAAGTCATGGGAGCTCCAGGGAACTTGTCTGGCAAACAGGCGAGCTCATGTTTTACAATGCAAAGCTTCCTCTTTAGGAGTCACCTTTGGATTCAAATCAAGAAGGCAACTGGGCAGGTCAATGGAAAAAAACCCTATATGTACTACTGCCCATAAGTTACTGTGAACACGTTTGGTTTGGATGGGCAGAACATTGCAAATATGTGTTCAGATTTGAGGAAGCTTGGAAGAGGCCACTAACACAAGACAAATGCTTGAGTTATGAGAGCAGGGGGGAACATAGCCGGATCCTTGTTGAAATCCACCAGCTCGATCTCTCCCTTCCTCGAATTTTAGCCCTACTGTTTCTCGCCAATAGGCATCTAAAAACGCACTCATTTATGGAGGCCAACAGAAATGTGAGTGGGTCAGGCCATCTCTAGCGAGCACACACACACCCAATTCAAGAACTGACTTTGTTATGGGGTGGCCATGTGCACTACTTCAGAAAGGACAGACCTCTGTCTGAAAGTCTGTCTAGCCCACGTTTGGTCGAAAGATAAAGCCTAAGTAGGGAAAGCAGGAGGGGCCTTGAAGTTGTCCATCAAAAGTGAGCACCTGGACAGCAGTCTGAACAGACACACAGCTCACCTGGTCACAGGTGCACCTGGGGAGATGCACTGTATCTCTGTTTAATGTATTTATTTATTTGAGCTGAAGGTGGCATACAAACATCATTTCCCCCCACCAATTTTATCCTCACAACAACTCTGTGAGGTAGGCTAGGCTGAGAGAACAGTGACTAGCCCATGGTCACTCAGTGAGCTTCATGACTGAGCAGAGATTTGAACCCTGGTCTCCCAGGTCCCAGTCCAACACGTTAGCCACTACACCACACTGTACACACCAGTGTAGTAATTACAGTAAACAGAGTAATTATTTTAAAATTTGCATACACACATATTTAACAGAAACATATAGGGCCTGCTACAGCTTCCTCCGTGGCGCAGAGAGGTAAGCAGCAGTAACGCAGCTGAAGCTCTGCTCATGGCTGGAGTTCGATTCCAACGGAAGGAGGAAGTCGAATCTCCGGTAAAAGGGGTCGAGGTCCACTCAGCCTTCCATCCATCAGTGGCCGGTAAAATGAGTACCCGGCATATGCTGGGGGGTAAAGAAAGGCTGGGGAAGGAACTGGCAATCCCACCCCATATATACGGTCAGCCTAGTAAACGTCGCAAGACGTCACCCTAAGAGTCGGAAACGACTCGCACTATAAGTGCGGGGACACCTTTACTTTTACAGCTTCCTGGGGGCCCTTTGGTTACCCATAAGCCCCTTGTCCCCTTGCTTTCCTTCTTAAACCACACTCCTTCCCCCTCTTGGCCCTACCTACCCCTCTAAAGTACAACAAATCTTGACCAATACGGTAAGCCCCTCTTGCCAAAGAAAAGCAATACAACATTTTGAACTTTTGAAATGAGTGTCATTGCTGCATCACTGAACGAAGACACCACACCCACACATGTGCAATTAAGCCTTCGGTCTCTCTCCACTAATCTCATTTCACACTTTTTTTGGGGGGGGGGAGAGATAAAAATGTAACATTTTTGTACCGGCAAAGCATGTAAACAAAAATATATGATGTTATAGCAATATCCGTAAGCTGAATCATCTGGTGGGGTTGGACTGGGGTGCCTCTGAGCTCCTGGGCCAGTGCTCCACCCGGCCCACTGCTGGAGCTGGGCCCATGCAGAGTCTATGCACATTGGTGCTCTTTCTTTCTGGCAAGGCATTTCCTCTTTTGGCGGGGGCAACATGTTAGCTGCCATCCTAAGTAACTCTCAGGCATGAGTCTACATCTGGAGTAGGATGAAGTGGTAAGATTCCTGAGGTGGTAGAGGGCACTGACAACAAGCAGGGGCAATGTGTAGAGCCAGTAGTGATGTAGTGCCGACCTGGGCTCCTACTGGGAAGAAGGGCAGGATATAAATCTAAGAAATAAATAATAGTGGACTGGGACCTGGGAGACCAGGGCTGAAATCTCCACTCAGGCATGAAACACCCTTGGGCCAGTCACCAACTCTCTAATCTACCTCGCAGGGTTGTTGTGAGGAAAAAATGGAGAAGGTGGAGGACAGCCACACACATGCCACCTTGAGCTCTTTGAAAGAAAAGTGGGATGTAAGTACAATAATAATACTCTTCCAGGGCAAGCACCAGCCTGCAGTGAGCCCTTGAAAGCAGTGGTGGCACCATTGCTGTTGCATTAAATAGGCCTGGCTGCGTCAGTGTGCTGTATGTGCATGGCTGCCATCACCCAAGATGGCTGAAGGGATGTGCTGACGCCCCCACCACCATGATGGCAAGCATGCGCACACAGCACGCTGACATGGGAAGTGACGTTGGCAGCCTGCAGCAGTAGAATGTTCAATGCAATGGAGATGCTATCTCCCATCTTCAACCACAAATCCACAGATATGCCATGGGCCACCTGAAAAAGCTTGTCGGCCACTGGTGGTCCATGCACCACAGTTGAGGAATCCCCTGACCTATACATCTTGTTTTCATTGTAAAGAGCAAATACTAACCATCTGTTCCCTGCTCATTTTTCCAAACTCTCCATTCTTGTTTAAATATTACCCTATCATGTTCCACACACTCTTCTCGACATCTCTTTTTGGTGTTAAAGAAAAATTAAAGCCTTCCATAACAATGCCTTTTCACTTGAACAATTTTATTAAAACAACAAGAACCACAAAAGTGATTTGCAGCTCAGCAGATTTCCTATGGGAATCCATCACTATGAAACTATGTTAACCATGTGCTATTTAAAGAGGCTGTTTGGCTGGACTGTGTTCTTTGTAGCCCTTCAGCCGTCCTAGCAAAATTCATTTGCTGTTTACTTTCGCCCATTGTTAGGCCTGAAAAATAGTATGTGGTACTTAGTGAAAAATAAGATCTCTCTGTGACTATTCTTAGCAGCTTATGAACAACGTCTCCTACTGGGTATATCATTTTTGAATTGTTTACCCACTTTAATATACCCTGCAATTTGAGGAAGGGCAAGCACTTAGATTCTTTTTTTTAAAAAAAACAAAACAAAACTGGTAGTTCTTAGCTTAAAAATAAAGCAAGAGAAAGAGGAAAAGTGGAACAGATCTTGGCATACTGAGAACAGACAACAAGTATTTTCATTGAGAGAAAGTTATTCACACAATACACCAAATATTTTAGCTCATGCTAATGTAAGTAGCCACTTGCCCAATCACCCACAGTGAGCAGGAATGTGTGGCAGGCAATCATCCCATTTACAAATGGGAGGAGAGGTAGTTTTTCCCTTCAGGTCATCATTGGGTTATAAATGACTACAAGGCTATTAATACCTCTGATTGGGCAGGCTATTAACTTCTGTGGATTTATTTGCACAGCAGTTTTGACCAATCATATCCTTTGTCTTGAGACCAAATGGCATGCCAATCAAGAAGCATCTTCATCACTTTCTTTCCCTCCCCCCCATATTTATTCAACTTATTTTGTATTGCATTTGTAATCCATCTCATGACTTTGATGCAAAATTTACTTGCATGACTTACTTGATCACTAAGATCCACCTGGTCCAGCACCTTGTTCTCAGTGGCCAACCAGTTGCCCATGGGAAGCCCGAAAGCAGGACCTCAGCATAACAGCGCTCTCCCCACTCCAGCAACTGGTATTCAGAAGCATTCTGCCTCCCATAGTGTGTACCTTCAAGTCGATTCCGACTTATGGCAACCCTATGAATAGGATTTTCATGAGGCTGAGAGGCAGTGACTGGCCCAAGGTCACCCAGTGAGCTTCATGGCTATGTGGGGATTTGAACCCTGGTCTCCCAGGTCGTGGTCCAACAGCCACTACACCACAATGGTAGAGGGAAAACATAGCCATGATAACTAGTCGCCATTGAAAGCTAGCAGAGATGGTGGCCATCACTACCTCCTGGGAATGCAAATTCCACTAGTAGCCATTGAAAGCCATCCAAGATGGTGGCCATCACTTCCTCCTGAGGATGCAAATTCCTGGGGATGCAAATCATACAATGTATAAAGTCCTTTCTTTTATCTGTCCTGAATCTTCCAACATTCAGCTTTACTGATTGGCCCAGAGTTCTCCTATTAATGAGAGAGCCCTACTACCAAGGCTACCAAGAGGTCTTCTGTATCTTTAAAAGTTGTGCATGGGCAAGGGAGAATTTCACCTTGTGGTTTTTCCCATTACAGTGTTGCAGGAAAACCTGCACTTGGCTGAATTTTCTCTTCTCTTAAAGATACAGAATCATTCTCAGGCCCTGAGCCTGGCAACCCTAACCAACGGTCTGATCAGAAGGCAGTTTCCTATGTTTTTGCTGTATACCATCACAAAGAAAGGGGGCACTGTGATGTTCCTATATTAATGTATATATGGTAAGTGTTGGTTGTTTAGAAGATATATGGTAAGTGGAGTGAAAGAGGGGGAGTGAATGGGCAGTAGAATGCGAGATGATTGGCTGAGTGTTTAAAATGGCTGAATGTATAAAAGGAAGAGTGAGAGTGGAATCAGGGGGGGGGAGAAGATAACTGAGTGGGTTGCTTGGTGGGGTTTAGAGAGTTGTTTATCAGGAGGGAGGTGGAGTTCGGATTAGTATTGAGTAAAACCATATGCTTATGTGCCTTAAGAAGAAATCTTGTTAATCTTGTTAGCTTTGTTATGTGTAATAAATACTTAATTTGCTTTACCAAAGGCCTGATCCTTGGCTGGGGTTTCACAGACCAGAAGGGAGGGTAAGGTAATGACCAAGGCTGAAGGGGAACTGTAACAAATGGTGGCAGCGGTGAAGAGAATAACAATACCAGTATTCAGAGTCTCTGGGAATACTAGTATTGGGACGTTACTGGTGGTTGCCTAGCAGGGGGATCTGTTGAGATCTGTGCTAGAGCAGGGAGAGAAACCATAAGAGAGAGCGGTCCGGACTGGTGGAGTCCCTGGTGGTGCCTAGTGACAGGCAATAACCACGAGCAGGTAGGAACCTGACAGGGAGAGCCAGGGAAGGACGCATCACAGGCACCACTTGCTGTTCTGCTTCATGTAACAAGCATACAAAGAGCCCTGTTGGATCAGGCCAATGGCCCATCTAGTCCAGCATCCTTTTCTCACAACCGCTAACCAGGAGCCTGTGGGAAGCCCACATGCAGGATATGAGTGCAACAGCATTCTCCCCTACTGTGGTTTCCAGCAACTGGCATTCAGAGTAGAGATGGGAGATGAATTTCAATTTGGTTGGCATGTAAAGCCAACTTTATCAAATCTGCACTTTCTGAAACATGAGAACTGAAACACAGCCATCCTTCAAAATTCATACGTCTCTGAATTTTGCGATGTAGTGTTCTCCAACCAACCAATGTTTACAAAAATGAACGTATTAGGGGAAAGTGTGCATAAAAATGAAACTATCTGTGAAAATGACATACAAGACATTATATTAGGAGAAATTGCTTGCAAAAAGGTGTCTGTTGCATGCAAAAAGGTATTTATTAGAAGAAATTTGTGCTAAAAAGCTGAAGAAGTTTCATGAGGATATTTAAAAAGTTAATTGCTGCAGAAATGTGGAGAACTGAATTTAAGACTGACAAAATGAGAACCTGAGAGCAGCAAAATTCACTCTTTCCATCCTTCATTCAGAAGCATACTGCCTCCAGCTGTGGAGATGGAACATAGCCGTTAGGGCCAGAAGCCACTGGTAGTTTTATCCTCCATAATTTGTCAAACCCTCTTTTAAAGTCATCCAAACTGGTGGCTATCACTGCCTCTTGTGAGAGCAAATTCCACAGTTTAAAATTTAAATTTCCAAGCAAAATGCCTTGAAGAAGCCTCGAACCACAGCAGTTATAGATATTCAGTAACAAGGGGAGGCCCTCTGCACATGGTTGTGGGGTAGCATTTTTTACAACCAATATTTTAGGACTCTCAAGTCACATAACAGGAAGCAAGACTGCAACCAATGCTAGAGAGTCTCTGTCCAACTACTCAAAAGCAAACCACTTTGAAAAGTCAGTAGACCTTAACTTGCTAGTAAGCATGCACAGGATTAGGCCGCACATTTTGGTAAGCAGCGTCTTAACAACTTGAGCACTATTTCAAAGCAAGCAAGGAACCAGACTTATAGAAGTAATCTTGTTCGTTACAGGATCACTTAGAATTAGCAGGTTGAGAGAAAGGAAAAAAGAAAAACAAATGAATCAATCAATCAAATTAAACATGTCTGGCAGAACAAAAAGGGAGGTGGGTTCTAGTGTGAACCTCAACAGTTTATTTAAAAATAGATCCTGCAAAGACAGGTGTTCCCTTACCAACCGGAGAGTAACCAACACAGCAACGAGAAGCTTCCGGAGAGAAAAGTAACCGAGATGGGTTCAGAGGAAATAAGAGCACAGCTCACAACGGGGGGGGGGAGGGGGCCGGGGAGTCCCAGAAGAGAAGGCTGGAATAAAATACCTTGGTCACCCCCTTCCCTCTCCGCTCCCCCTATTCCTTTCCCTTTCCCTCACTCTCTTGGTTTCCAGTTGCTAAGAGGTTGACACACCATAACTAATCTGTTGCATAACCACCTCACTGCAGCAGGAAAAACGATGGGGGGGGGAACGGGGGAAAACTAATTTTGAGGAAAGAGAAAGAATAAAATAAAAAGCCCTCCAAGAACAAAACAAAAACATTTGCCTAGCAGTCTCTCAAGGAAGCACACCCGCCTGGGGAGGGTTTAAAAAAGAAACAAACATGCATTCATCACCAGCCTTCCAAACAAAAGATTAAGCCGCGAAGGGGGGGGCAATCCGATAGGAGTTCAAGCTGGCCAAAAGGGAGGGGGGGAAGACAGGAGAGACACGGAAGATCCCCCTCCCGGCGCGGCGCTCCTTGTCTCTCTCCACCACCACCACCACCGATGCGCTTTTTACCATTCAGCCTGACGGTGAACTGCCTCCTCTTCCGATCGTGTTCCACCTGGATCGGGCAGCTGGGCTCCAGGATATTGAGCTGACCTGCCTGGGCCATGATGCGGAAGGGGCGAGCCGTGCTGGCGCCTTCGTGGGCGCCCTCTCCGTGGGCCCGGTTCTTTTGTGAGCGTGCGGGGTGCCTGCGGGGTGCCTGCGGGGTGCCTGCGACGGCCTCCCCCCCGCTTTCTCGGCTCCTTGTCCCTCCTCCTCCCTCCTCCTCCTCCTCCTCCTCTCTCAGACCAGCCGGAGGGATCCCCAAAAATGTTGGGGGAACAACTATCAGCGAGCACAGCCCTCCTGTTCCCTCTTCTTCTTCTTCTTTTTCTTCTTCTTCCTCCTCCTCCTCCTCTTCCCCCGACAAGCTAACTTCAGTGGAGAAAGAGTCCAGCACAATGACCAAAGAGAGACATCATAATCTCCTGCTGAAACTGACAAACAGCAGCAGCAGCAGCAGCAGCAGAAACAAAAAAAGGCCAAGAAATCAGCTGTGGGCTCACGTGCCAGCGGCCCGGCCAATGGCTTCTTCCCTTTTTTGTTTTGATACATTCCATTCCACTCTTAAAGGGGACGCAGCCCCTGTTTAGCTGAGCTGTCCGTTTCATCTTTCTTTCCCCCCCCTTCCAAATCTTCTCCATTTGTAATCTTTTGTGTGTTTTGGTGTGAGTTTTTTTTTCCCGGGTTGCAGCAGGCCGGAGGTTATCTTAAAGCGGGAAAGAAAAATGGGAAGAATCCCTAACTCATCCTCTCTACTTTAGACTGGCTGATTTCTTTGTGTTTCCAGAGGGGTGTTGGTGTTGTAATATCTGGTTGTGGTTCTGGACTGTTTTTTTCTACTTTTGTGCCACAGTGGATGTGTCCACCAGGACATTTCTTCTGAAGGGAAGTTTAAAAAAACTGTAAATGTACTGCCTTCAAGTCGATTCCGACTTATGGCAACCCTATGAAGAGGGTTTTCATGAGGCTGAGAGGCAGTGACTGACCCAAGGTCACCCAGTGAGCTTCATGGCTGTGTGGGGATTTGAACCCTGGTCTCCTAGGTCATAGTCCAACACCTTAACCAGAAGGGGGTTATTCAGAACATAAGAGCCCAGCTGGATTCCTGCACTGAGCAGGGGGTTGGACTTGATGGCCTTACAGACCCCTTCCTACTCTACTATTCTATTATTCTATTCTATGAGTGGCTCATCTCATCCAGCATCCTGTTCTCACAGTTGCCAACCAGATGCCTGTGGGAAGCTCCCAAGCAGGACCTGAGTGCAAGAGCCAGCAAGCAGAACAGCTCCCCAGAGAGCTTCGGCTATGGGGCGGTATACAAGTGCAATAAATAAATAAATAAATAAACAAACAAACAAACAAACATGTGTGCAATTCTGCCTCTAGTCAAAATACATTTAAAATAATACAGCATCTAGCACAGCACATGACAATTCCTACAACAGGCAGAAAAATCTTTGTCCACCAAGATGCTCAGCAATTTTCAAGTTGTCTCTGGGGGGAACATTTTTGGGAACCACTGCTATATTCCTAATAGTGGGATTCAGCAAGGTAGAATTCCAGGTATAAGAAGCAGCAAAGGATAATGAAGTGAACATTGGAATTTTATGCTCAGTAATGAGTCCAATGGGGCTTATTCCCAACGGGTACAGAACTGCCATACTAGCATTGCAATCCTAACCACATCTACTCAAAAGTAAGTCTTGTTTAATTTATTGGGGCTGTATCCCAGAAAACAAACAAACGAAACAGGATTACAACCTTGCTTAAGAAGAAGCTGTCTTGATCTCAATAGACTTTACTTCTGAGTAGACATGCACAGGATTGCTCAGTCAGTTCAGTATGGTTGTGATGCTGCTTCCTCCTCTTCTCTCTGCATCCTTGGATTCACATAATCCCCTGACGCCAGGCTTCATTTGCTTAGTACAGGTCTGATGTTTTGCTGCTGATGGTTTTATTTACAGGTATTTTAATTTACATTGTGCTTGTTTTATAACTGTTCTGATTTTGTCATTGTTGTGTTGTAATCTTTATGGTTCAAAATTGTATGGGTAATACCCAGATGCCATCAGTTACTGGACAATATTAATAACAATTAAAATAAATGCAATTTACAAAACATAAACTTTGGAGTAATTGGAATGTTAATAAACATTCCGTAAACCCTAAATGTTGAGGAAGTGCTGTAGTTCAATGGTAGAGCACATGCTTTGCATGCAGAAGGTCTCAGATTCAATCCCTGGCACGCCCAATTAAAAGAATCAGGCAGGGCCTTCCCTACTGTTAAGCAGAGTGAGGCAGACTCTTCAGGCGGCAGAATTTGGGTGTCAAGGAAGGGCAGCAAATTGTTAGTCATTGTTGTTGTATTTTTACACCCAGGGAGGAGCACTTGTGGGACTTGATGTCTCAGGTATTGGGTTAGACATAATTCCTTTTATTGGGTTCAGATCACCATAGAAACCAGCCCATAGACTCATCCTGGTGCCTTCCAGATATTTTGGACTACAACTCCCATAATCACCAGCCAACATCGCTGGAACCAGGTTAAGGGAGGCTGCCATTAGTGAGATTAAATATCAATAGTTAGGGCATTGATACACATCAGACAACTTCCCCTGAATTCGCTGCATTGTATGGTTTCTATCTGGGATGAAATGAATGGTATGTAAAAATCCAGAAACAAGAGCCATAATGGCAACTGAATGTGAACTAGGAAGAAAAAAATCCTGATTGAGTTTATTTGCTGTTTGCTTTTAATTAAGCCTCTTATTGGTAATGTCCCCCTTTTGAAGTTAAATATAACTGTATTTGATGTCTTTTATTTTTAAGGAGTAGGATAATATCCTTCTCACAGTTAAGTTGAGTTTAAAATCCAATTTATGTGTCCTTAATACTGTAGCTTTCCCCAACTTGTCCAAATTTAGCAATGCAGTTCTCCAACCACGCAATGTTTACAAAAATGCATATATTAGGGGAAAGTATGCACAAAATGAATATATTCATGAAAAGAACATACAAAAATGCATTATATTAGGAGAACTTGCTTGCAAAACTTAGTTACATTCACCAAAACTGCAAATAAAAATATGTTCTTTAGGATAAATTCATATGAAAATACTGAGGGATTTTCATGAGGATTTTTTTAAAAAAGTGCAAATTGCTGCAGAAATGTGGTGAACCCAATTTAAGATTGGAAAAAAATTAGAAAAGGAGAGAACTGAAATTGACAGATCCTTCCAGCCCTTTGGCTATGTTTATTTATTTATTTGATTTATATCCTGCCCTTCCTCCCAGCAGGAGCCCAGGGCAACATGTTGGCTATGTTGTACCTCCAGTGTTGGAGATGGCATGCCTCTGAAGACCAATTGCTGGGAATACCAACTGGGGAGAATGCTGTTGCACTCATTTTATTTTAATTTTTATTTTATTCGATTTATTAGTCACCCATCTGGCTGGAAACCCAGCCACTCTGAGCGATGTACAAAATAAAGGCATATAAACATCAAACATAAAAGTATATAAACATCAAAAAACATGTCCTGCTCCTGGGCTGTTCTTGAATGAAACGGACTGCCTTCAAGTCGATTTCGACTTATGGTGAACCTATGAATAGGGTTTTCATGGTAAGCGGTATTCAAAGGGGATTTACCATTGCCTTCCTCTGAAGCTGAGAGGCAGTGACTGGCCCAAGATCACCCAGTGAGCTTCATGGCTGTGTGGGGATTTGAACCTCTCTCGCTATGTACCTACCCGTTCACTACGCTCGACGTCGAAGGCCCTTCTCCGGGTCCCAACCCATAAAGAGGCCCGGCGATCAACAACTAGATCTAGGGCCTTCTCGGTGGTGGCCCCCGAACTATGGAATGCCCTCCCAGACGAGATACGCCTGGCGCCTTCTCTGTTATCTTTTCGGCGCCAGGTAAAAACTTACCTTTTCGCCCAGGCTTTTTAAATTTTGTAAATTTTTAAAATTTTTAATTTAACATTCTAAACTTAATATGATCTTAATTTATAAATCTCAATGGCAATTTTATTAATGTTTTATAATTGTACCATATATATATATTTTTTTCCACACTTGCTCATATTTTAATTGTGATTTTATTTGTTGTACACCGCCCTGAGAGCTTTCTGCTATAGGGCGGTCTAGAAATGTAATTAAATAAATAAATAAATAAACCGCCGTAGTCCAACACCTTAACCACTACACCACACATCTTAGGCACTGTTTATCCATTTGTTTTCAGGTTCATTTCAGGATGTGAAATGGGAGATGCCCATCGGTACTGGCATTCTGCTGGCTTTTGAAGACTAGGTCCTGATCTCTGGACCTGAACCTCCTATTTTACTTGTGCTGTTTTAATGGGCAGCTGGTATAGCACAGTGGGGAGGAGAGCCTGGCTGGGAGTCCAGAGTCTGTGAGTTCAAATCCCTGCTCATGTCTCCTGGGTGTGAAGGGCCAGCTAAAGATCACCCCACAGGGAGTGGCTCAGGGGTGACGTGCCCTGCCACCTGTGCAGCTGTGGGCAAGCTGCATAGTCCCAAGGAGCCCAGTTGCCCCCAGCTGGCAGTTGTGGACAAGGAAAGGACTGGCTTGTGCAGCTGTGGCAAGCTGAACAGGCCCTAGCCCGCTGGGGAGGACTAGCCTCAGTGGGAGGCAATGGTAAATCCCCTCTGAATACAGCTTACCATGAAATCCCTATTCATAGGGTAGCCATAAGTTGGGATCGACTTGAAGCCAGTCCATTTCCACTTTGTTTTCTTATGTAATTTTATCTATCGCTTGTTTGTAATGAACTCTCTAAGCGGTTTACAGAAAGAATAAAGTGTTACAATTATCAATTCTAAAAACAATTAAAAACAGATATGAAAGACATGCAAAAGATAATTCAAATTAACAGTAAGCTATGAAGAAAATGTTTGGCTAGGCTTGCCTATACAAAATGTTTTAAGCAGCTGCTGAAAAGAATACAGCAAAAGTGTCTGCCTGATGTCAATAGGCTTGGAGTTCCAAAGTGTTGGTTGCTACCACACTAAAAGATTGATTACCTGTATCACTGCCAGTTCAGGAGATCAAAGAGGTTGAGTAGGCACATATGAGTAAGACGATCCTGGTTTTAATTATGGATGTTTATTTTAATGTTCGGATGGAATTGTTTTACTTGTAAACTGCTTATAAGCCACCTTGGCAATTAAGCAGTATATATATAATTAAATAAATCATAGAATAGTAGAGTTGGAAGGCACCTATAAGGCTATGGAGTCCAGTCCCCTGCTCAGTGAAGAAATCCAACTTAAAGCATACCTGACAGGTGGTTGTCCAGCTGCTTCTTGAAGGCCTCCAGTGCTGGAGAGCCCCCCCCCCCAGTCATTGGTTTCATTGGCATACCGGTCTAACAGTTAGGAAATTTTTCCTGATGTTCAGCCAAAATCTGGCTTCCTGTAACTTGAGCCCATTAAGTAAAGTTTTTTTTAAAAATTATTTATTTAATTTGTATCCCACCCTTCCTCCCAGCAGGAGCCCAGGGCGGCAAACAAAGCACTAAAACACTTTAAAACATCATAAAAACAGATCATAGAATCATAGAATAGTAGGGTTGGAAGGGGCCTACAAGGCCATCAAGTCCAACCCCCTGCTCAATGCAGGAATCCAAATCAAAGCATTCCCAACAGATGGCTGTCCAGCTGCCTCTTGAATGCCTCCAGTGTTGGAGTGCCCACTACCTCTCTAGGTAATCGGTTCCATTGTCGTATGGCTCTAACAGTTAGGAAGTTTTTCCTGATGTCCAGTCGAAATCTGGCTTCCTGCAACTTGAGCCCATTATTCTGTGTCCTGCACTCTGGGACGAGCAAGAAGAGATCCCGGCCCTCCTCTATGTGACAGCCTTTCATGTACTTGAAGAGTGCTATCATATCTCCCCTCAGATCTTAAAATACATTAAAACAAAACAGCATTAAAGCCTTAAATGTTCTCACAGTGGCCAACAAATTAAGTATGCCTGTTTCACAGGTTCCCAAACAGTGGTCCATGGACCAGAGCTTCATTCAGGTGGTCCGTGGCATGTCCGTATTAAATATTCATATTGATTTTTAATTGTAATTTTATTGATTCTTTTATGTCTGATTGTATTTTATTGTATTACAATATGAGTTCTATGGAATGCAAATTGTCATACAATAAAATACAATATAAGAGAAATAAGGAATAAAAACGCAATTAAAAATCTCCTAGCACAGCGCATTACAATTGTTACAACAGAAAAATCATAAGTGGTCCCTTGCCAAGACCCTCTGCAATTTTCACGTGGTCCATGTGGGAAAGAATTTGGGAACCACTGGCCTATGGGAAGCCAGCAAGCATGATCTGAGTGTGGCAGCACTCTTCCTAATTGTGAACCAGCACATAAATCAGTATATACAATTTTTAATGCAAATTGGTGTCCCATTTTCTTTACTTTTTTAAGCAATACATGAGTGGCCACCTTAGTTTGTCTCACCTTCTCTTTGTTTTTAGATGGCTGAGGTGACGTTTTAAAACACACACGCATACACAGATCGGTTACAGTTTATGATCTGTTATTTAATATTCCTTAAATGTGTTGCTAGCAAATTTTGATCTTTGTACCATCTTATTTTAAGCTTTAGCTGCTGCTACCTTTACAGTTAAAATGTTTGCATAGATTCAATGGGCTGTACCCAACCAAGGCTCCATCTGCATTATACATTTAAAGCACTACAATAGCACTTTAAACTGTCATGGCTTCCCCCAAAGAATCTTGGGAAGTGTAGTTTGTTAAGGGTGCTGGGAGTTGTTAGGGGACCCCTATTCCCCTCATAGAGCTACAATTCTCTGAGTTCCCTGGGAAGAGGGACTGTTACTGTTAAACCACTCTGAAAATTATAGCTCTGTGGGGGGAATAGGGGGTTTCCTAACAACTCTCAGCACCCATAACAAACTACACTTCCCAGGATTCTTTGGGGGAAGCCATGACTGTTTAAAGTGGTATGATACTACTTTAAATGTATTGTTCAGATGGGTTTTACTCAAAGTAGACCCATTTCAATTAATGGACCTCAGCTAGTCATGTTCATTAATTTCAGTAGGTCCACTCTTGAGTAGGACTAGCATTTTGATACAATGCAATTTGTTTAATGTTGTTTTCTCGTGTACTTTTTAAAAATTGATAACTTGCTCTGATTTGTTTTAAACACAAATGTAGGATATCGGGTCACACATCCGCACTGTATATTTCAAGCACACTTAGACCACTTTAACAGTCATGGCATCCCTAAAGAATGCTGACAGTTGAGAGGAGACCCCTCACAGTGCTAGTTCCTAGCACCCTTAACAAACTACAGCTCTCAGGATTCTTTGGGGAAAGCCATGTGCTTTAATGTATGGTGTGTAAGCAGCCAGGGGAAAGCCATGACTGATCAAGTAGTATAAGAGAGCTTTAAATATATGGTGTGGATTTGTTCTCAGCAGTACAGTAACTGGATCTAGAATATCATTTTTTTTCATGTACTTTAGGGATCAAATCTGTCCCATAGGTCACAAGTCGGGCCATCATTGTTCTAGCTACTAAAAGAGTCACTTGCCATTTCTTCTTCTTAGAGAGGCACTCAGCTGGACTGTTCCCTCCCCTTGTGTGTGTCTGTGTGTATTCTTTGGAGAGGGCTCTTGACAGTAAAGAATGTCAGGAATGCAGGAGGGTGGGGAACATGAAAACCTCCTAGTATGTGCATTCTATTTACTCATGCAGGTCATTTATGCATCCTTTTCCCTACGAGGCCACCTAACCTTCTCCCTGCTCCTACTAAAACACAAACAAGGGAACGTTCTGTTGGCTGATCTCAAGGAAACACAGAGTGTGGGCATGTTTTCCAAGCTAAGGGTGGAAGAAGGAAACAAAGGAGCAAACTTGTTTTTCATCTCATGAGTCTTTCAAAAAGCCCATTATCTTGTGCCCTCCCGAAAAAAATTGGCAGGGTTAGAAATGCACAGGTTATTTCAAATCTAAGCCAAATATTAAGGACCTTAGGGAAAGGCCCTTAGCTCAGAGGTAGACTGGATTAAATTTACCAGGGCCAGCACTAGCCTGCTGCAGGCCCTCAGGCCCCAGCCTGCCATGGGCCCCTGCCCTCCCCGTGCATGCATGCACACCCACTTAAACATGCCCGGTTGTGCCACCTGGCACATCAGTGCGCATGCCTGCCATCACCCAAGATGGTGACGGGGACACCCCTACCGCCATCTTGGGTGATGTCAGGCATGAGTGCTAATGCATAAGGTGAACCAACTGGGCGTATTTAAGCACCATCAGCAGCGGATAGACGAGGGTGATACAGAGGATGAGGACTTGGACTGGGACACCTGGGAGGGGGCAGACAGCGGGGTGGACTCACAGGGTATCCCAGCTCCTGTCTTTGTCAGCTCAGCCCCCTCAGCTCCTGACCGCCCTGTGCAAGCGCCACCTAGTGCACCTGACTCTCCAATTGGACACGCTGACGCCGCCAGAGATTCAACCTTGCATGTCAGGCATTTCTCAGCCGAGCCCTGCCCAGATTCCCACACCCAAACCAACAGCTAGCAGCCCCCCTCTGTCAAAGGAGGAGACTGAGATCAAGCCTCCTTTGCCGCATGCTCGGAGACGCTTGAAGAGGGAAGTTCAATAGACTAAGCTGAGGAGGAGTCTTCATTTGCACGTGCAATCCAAGCCTACTTAAGTGGACTCGGAGGGGGGAACCCAGTTGCTGAGTCAATGTCTTGGAGTCACGAGGTCACGCTTAGTCAGAGTTAGAGCAGTGCTAAGTTCCTAGAAAGAGCAGTTGGGTTAATTTATTTATTTATTTTATTCATTACATTTATATCCCGCCCCATAGCTGAAGCTCTCTGGGCAGTTTACAGCAATTAAAAACAATAAAAAAATATACAAATTTTAAAACACAAAAAAGCATTTAAAAACACAATTAAAAAAAACCATTTAAAAACATGCTAAAATGCCTGGGAGAAGAGGAAAGTCTTGACCTGGCCCCAAAAAGATAACAGCGTTGGCGCCAGGCGCACCTTGTCAAGAAAATCATTATTAAGGCGAACTACGTTGGATGTTTCTATTACTTTAATAAAAACAGAAAAAGCCTCAGCCGAGTCTGAGCCTGGTTTCCCTGACTACGGGCAGAACACTGACCAGCCCCCAACCTGGCCACCCACTGGGGATAGTCCTGAGACTGATTGGTCTGATCCAGTAAGGCAGTTCTAACTAACTTCAGCTGGGACAGGCAACCATTTACAGTCTGAGGGCCGCATTATTTTCTGGGCAACCTTGTTGGGGGCCCATGTCAATGGTGGGCGGGATTGGAGGCAGAAGTGGGTGGAACAACAAATGGGAATTTGTTAAATTTGTTAACTAGCAGGCTAGTTTTTAAACCCATTCACTAGGGATGGGGGAGAAATTCTATTCAGTTCGCATTTAGAGCCAAATCTATTAAATTTGAATTTTCCGAAACAATGTGACAACTGAAACACAGATATGCTTTGAAATTCGCACATATCCAAATTTTGTGATGCAATTCTCCACCCAAAGAATCTTGACAAAAGTCATGTATTAAGGGTAAGTGTGTGTAAAAATGAATATCTTAGTGAAAACAACATACAAACGTGCATTATATTAGAAGAAATTGCTTTTGCAAAAATGTGCATTAGTCAAAACTGAAGATAAAAATGTGCTTATTAGAAGACATTCACCCTAAAATTCAACTAAAATGTTGATGCATTTTCATGAGGATTTTTTTAAAAAAATTCAAATTGCTGCAGAAATGTGGAGAACTGACTATAAGATTGGAAAAATGAGAAACAGAGAGAGACGAAATTGACAGGTCCTTCCGCCATACCACTGACATACCCCTCCCTATCCTCCATGCAGGCACAGGAGGCATTATCAGAATTCAAGGTCACATTCTAGCCAGACAAAGACACTCCAGGAGTGTGCAAAGCAAGGCCTGTGAGGGGGGTGGCCATTGGAAAAGGGTGTGTGCCTGAGGAGAAAGGGTGGCCTGTTGAGAGCCCCAAGGGCTGGGGCTGATGGGAGTTGTATTCAAAAGCATCTGGAGGGCACCAGGTTGGTGAAGGTTAGAGAACCTTGTGAATTGCTGCCACTAAATGCATTTCAAAATGAACTGCATGTAAAACTGGAAAAGCAAAGATGCTTTACAAATGGATGACAATGTCAGGTGGAGCCCTCTAGAAAAACAAGGCAAACAAGGCTATTCAGCACTGGTTAGGCCTCATCTTGAATACTGCATCCTGTTCTGGTCTCCGCACTTCAAGAAGGATGCAGACAAACTGGAAAGGGTTCAGAGGAGCGCAACGAAGATGACCAGAGGACTGGAAACAAAGCCCTATGAGGAGAGACTGAAACAACTGGGCATGTATAGCCTGGAGAAGAGAAGACTGAGGGGAGATATTATAGCACTCTTCAAGTCCATGAAAGGTTGTCACATAGAGGAGGGCCGGGATCTCTTCTCAGTCGTCCCAGAGTGCAGGACACGGAATAATGGGCTCAAGTTGCAGGAAGCCAGATTTCAACTGAACATCAGGAAAAACTTCCTAACTGCTAAAGCCATACAACAATGGAACCAATTACCTAGAGAGGTAGTGGGCTCTCCAACACTGGAGGCATTCAAGAGGCAGCTGGACAGCCATCTGTTGGGAATGCTTTGATTTGGATTCCTGCACTAAGCAGGGGGTTGGACTCAATGACCTTGTAGGCCCCTTCCAACTCTACTATTCTATGATTCTATGAAAGCATGACAGTTCCACTTAACTCAAGTGTAGAGAGTAGGGTTGCCAGTGCTCCGATTTGCACCTGGAGACTGGTTTTGGGGGGCCCTCTCTGGGTGAGTCACCTTAATCTCCAGACTCTTAGCTTTCATTTTAAAAAAGTAAGTTTCTAGGTGGTCTGGTTCAAAAAATATAAACCAAAATGTCAGCTGCCCCTCCGGCAAATTCTGTTAGTACCGGCTGCTCTAATCCCTGCCCTTTCAGGTTTTTAGGCAATAAGTGAAGCAGGGTTGTGATTGACAAGATTTGTTGACCCCCAGGCAATAGCTAAACCCTATTTCAAGTTCTGAGAACAGTTTCCTTTCCTGCTTGTCTCACATCAATAATTCAGTAAATTTATAGCTTTCAGCAACATAAAGAGTACTTTCTACAGGATTGGGACTTGCTTCTGAGTAAACATGCATAGGATTGCACTACAACAGAAGATCACAGCAGGATCTTGGCATACACAGTAAACAATTTTAGTTATAATTATTATAAAAGTGTGCATGGAGGTTTTTTTAATTACTTGCAAAAAATAGCACATTATACATGTTATCTTTCAATTAAATTTTGAACAGAAGTTTTAAAAAGTGTACATGCTGAAGTGTTATACTTTTCTAATTAAGGAGTCAAACAAGTTTAAATTTTACTGGACTGTTGAAAAGGGCAGTTTATTTGTGTTATTCATAACCTTTTTTGAACACCTTCCCAATATCAAGCTTTTCTGGGAGTAACGCTGCAGTGCTGATTCCACATACCTGGGAGTGAACCCCGTTGAATTCAGTAGAACTTACTTTTGAGTAGACATGGTTAGGATTGTGCTGAAAATCAGTGGGACTTTTGAGTGAACATAGAATTGTGCTGTAAATCTTTCTCTCCTCCTCCGATCCTTTTTTTAAAAAAAGTAGTTAGGCAGGGCTTACTTAGGTGTCACTGCTTTTATTTGGCAGAAAACTAATACTTAAAAAAATATTCTACAATAGCCAACTGGTTTTGACAATAAACTATTATATGGGATGTATGTATTTTTACATCTCTGGTGTGTGTGTGTATACGGAATATTTCCAACAACCCTATGAGGTAGGGTTGTAAACCAAGGCAGCTCACAACAAAGCCATTTAAAATCCAGTAACCATCAAACAAGTATAAAACAGTGGCAAAACAGCTCAGAGTGGCATGATTCTGAATTTTGGATTGGGTGAGTGAAGTTCCTTATCACTGAATTGCAGTCCTGAGCATGCTTCCCTGTCTGAGTAAGCCCCATTGAATACATTGGGACTTGCTTCCAAGTAAACATGCATAGTATTGCACTATAAGTATCTTTACGGGTTGTGTATATAATAATCTTTGATATTCATGCTTATATAAATATTTCTTCATACTACGTCTTGATATGGATCTGATTTCACACTATGGTTGTAAATTATTATTTCCTCTACATTTTAAGTGTGCCCTTCTATGTTGGCATGGTCACAGTCCCCCTCTGTTGTTTTCACCCTGAGGGGCAGATTAGGCTGAGAGATTGTGCGTAGCCCATGGTCACCCAGTAAACTTTGTAGCTTATTTCCATTTTAACATTTAATTAAAATGATTTATATGCAGGCAAAGTTTATGAAGTAATGCAGATCCACATAATATATTTAAAGCACATCCAACTTGCATTTAAAGCGCATGACTTCCTCAAAGAATCCTGGGGAGTGAAGTTTTCCCCTCACAGTTATAGTTCCCATCACCCTTAACAAACTAAAGTTCCCATGATTCTGTGGTGGGATTCATCTGCTTCAAATGTATGTTGAATGTGCTTTAAATGCATGGTGTGGATCTGCCCTAGTATACTGTGGATTCATTAGTGAATTGAAAAGAACAATTTTAAAAGATAGTTTTTAAAACAGGGCTGTAGCTCAGTGGCACATGTTTTGCATGCAAAGGTCCAACATTCAATCTCTGGAAGAGACTATTGCCTGGAATCCTGGAGAGCCAATGCTAGTCCATGTGATCAATGAGCTAGATGGTATCAAGTGGCCTGACTCAGTATAAGCCAGATTCCCTTTTGCCTAAAAGAGGAAAGAGACTCAAGGGCCACAGTGACTTTGAAATTTATTTAAGTATTTTATTTACAGTGTTTATATACTGCTTTATTGTAAAAAAAACCTCAAAGTGGTTTATAGAAGGAATTAAAACAATAAAATTATTGGCAAAAAAAGTTGAAGACAGGTATTTAAAAACATTCAAAATAATAAAACCAACTATGAGTTAAAAAGAGATAAAAAACATAATAGCTTCTCCATGAGTGGAGGCTTGTCTAAATAAAAATGATTTTAGCAGGTGCCAAAATGAGTACAATGAAGCCCCTGCCTAATGCAAATAGGCAGGGAGTTCCAAAGAGTAGGTACTGCCACAGTAAAGGATTGATTTCTTACAAGAGCAGAACAAGCACACCTTGAACTTGGCCTAGTAGCAAATCAGCAACCAGTGCAGATTTCAGAGCATTATGTGAGGTATTATGTGCTGATAGGGTCTCACTCATGTCAGCAATGGTGCCAAAGCATTCTGCACTAATTGCAGCCCTCGGGTCAGGTTGTGTTGCATGGTGATTCCTGTGACCTTGGCTGACTGGCTGCCCGGATTTTTAAAATTTTGGTTAGGAACTCTGACTGGTTGTGGGTTGCTTAGTTTTCTGTCATACTCATAGGAATCTTGTTATGGTTGGTATGGTATTGCATTTAGAAAAGCATCACTGTCTTTTGTCTTTTCTATTTGCATTTAATTTACCTCTGACCTTACTCTCTTACATCCATAGAAGCAACAACAGTGATTCCATGTGGTCAGCTCAAACCCCTTAAGCCCACCGATGATCCACCTTGTTATTTGAATAATGGTTTGTTTCTTGCCCAATAGCGGTAAAAGAGAATTCACATACTGGGAAGTATGACTTCAATTGCTGCTGTTCCCAATTTACTGCCAGTGAAGGTTAACCATATCATGCGTGTTTTCTCTCTGTCAGTTATTACTTACTGGAATTAGGTTGGCTGTCAAAATGAGTTTATAGCAGCCCACAGAGTAGGCAGGAAAGAGTAGAGAATCTTCTTAACTCTTACTCATTTCTCAAACCTCTCTCTGCAGTGAAGAGTCAAGTCTGTAAAGAAGCTTGGAGCAGCCACTTTAAAAGGCAGGCAGGGCACTCCAGGCAGGGGGTTGCCAGTCTTGCTTTGATATGGATATTGTTGCAGAGGATCCCTAGTCAAGCCTTACCAACAGCACAATCTTTACAATAGCTACTAAGTAAGTCCTGTTGAGTTCTATGGGGCTTAGGCCCTTAATAAGTGTGCTTAGAATTGCAGCCTTCAGGGGCATTCATTTTTAGTCCTCAGTGCTCCCATCAATGGCCTTCTGGTGACTGGGCTGGCCTGAGGGCCCTTAAACCCTTCTTGCCAGAAGCAAGTAGACTAGATTAAATGTTCCTCACCCGGGTTCTCTAAGCAGGTGAGGAAGAATGATCCCATCACTTTAGCTGGACCTGGAAACACCCTCATTTAGCTAAGATATCTATCTTAATTTCCAATCAGAGATCTTTTTTGTTTGAGTGGTATGCTGCAAGCAACTGTGGTTGATACTTAATCTATCATGCTTAATGACACCACTAGGGCCCACCCCATGACATCACTAGGGCCCACCCCTGAAATCTCAGGATTTGGGATGCTTCTGACCTAGCAATCCTAGTGGAGAGTCTTTGGCCCTGATGTTGCTGAACTACAACTCTCACCAGCCCCAGCAAGCATGGCCAAGGACCAGCGATGATGGAAGTTTTAGTTCAGCAACATTTGGAGGGCCAAAGGTTCCCCACATCTGACTTAATGCCTCATCTGGAAGCGCCCTCCCTCTGTCTCCTGAAATGCCTGACTCTACTCTAGTGCCACCTAGTGACTAAACCATCAAATGACACCCACATTCTTCTGCTTTGAACTGCAGCCTTAGGGCTGTAGTCAACTAAATCCTGCTCAGAGCAGACCCATTGAAATGAATGAACCTAAGTTATTGTCATGTCTATTAACTTCAGTGGCACTATTCTGAGTAGGACTAGCATTGAGTACTACCCTTTGATTCTAAATTACACCCGCGTTCTTGAAACAGATGTTTTGCAATATGTAAAACAGCCTTAAAACTGTAATCTCTGTTCAGGTTTTGGCTGGTTCTTCTATGGTACTTTATGCTGATATTTGGATGTGCTAAGCATCTGCAATGCCTATCGACATCACCCATTGAGTTTCCGCACCTGGCTCTACCGCGTTATTTGAAAACATTTAGTCAGAAACATCCTTGATGGGGATAATTTTAAACTAGAAGCTTAGAAATTAGAATGTCCAAATCTCTTTGTGAGACATCAGATAAAAGTATGGCTTTTTTCATGGAGTATCTGTTAAAGCGGGGTGGGGGTGGGGAACTAGTGGCCCACCAGATGTTGATGAACTACAACTCCCATCTCCCCTGTCCATTAGCCATGCTTGTTGGAGCTGATGGGAGTTGCAGTTCAGCAATAGCTGGAGGGTCAAAGCTTCCCCACTCCTGTGTAAAAGCCACACTGTCTTTAATCTAACCTAGTACCAACCCAGAAAAAATCTGTCCTCTTGACAGTCTTCTTCCTTCATGAAAAAAGCTTTCATTTTTCTGCCTCATTCTCAGGGCACTTGAAAATTACTTTAGGATTTCTTTAGAAGTGCTGTCATTGCAGAGTCTTGAGCTTACTTCACTGTGATGAAGTAGCGTGTGTGTGCTTATCTTTCCAGTAAACATTTCTCCAGCACTTTAGAACCTCCCTGGCTGCCCGCACTTCCTGATCTGAAACAGCCTCAGGGGAGGTGTTAACTGCATGCATCTTCCTTTTGATTTTGTCTGAAGTGCCAGCATCTGGGGAGGCTGCAGAGTGCGGCCACTGGTGAGCTGAGTTGTAGATGACCAGGGAGAGGGCCTATTCAGTCGTGACTCCGTCTGTGGAATGCTCTACTCAGTAAGGTCCACCTGGCACCTTCACTGACATATTTTTTACACCAGGGAAAAATTTACCTTCCACCCACCCACAATTTGATGGACTAGGGCTGCATACACACCATAGCTTTAAAGCATATCCAAAACACATCCCCCACATCCTGAGAACTGTAGTTTACTTCTAACAGGGCTACAATTCCCACCACCCCTAACAAACTACAGTTCCCAGCATTCTTTGTGGGGGGAGAAATGTGCTTTGAAGGTATGGTGTGTACGCAGCCTGGGGTGATGATGTTTTTGCTGTCAGGGTGCTGCCAAAGCTGCCTGTGACTGTTTTGGTGGGGTGGCTTTGTATATTTTTATGAAATGCATGCATTTTTGTATGAATGTGTTAATATTATAATGTATTTATGTTTATGTTTTTAAATATGTTCCAAGTCACTTGGTGACCTCTGTGTAACAAGTGAGTAATGAGTCTAATTAATAACAACAAATAAAGTGAAAGGACAACCACAAACACCCCTCAGCTACCTCAAATGTAAGATAAGTGTGTCAAAGCAAAACACCTGCACCCCACCCATGAGCATTTCACTTAATTTTTTTCTCCCCTTTGATAAAGTTTGAATCCAATTTCTTTTCCCATTAATTGATGGAGAATGGTTGTTGCGGCGCAGGAGGACGACACAGGAGAATGTTTAATCAGAGCACTAATCTAATCAAGTTTGGTGCCAAATTTCTGTGACTAAGCATTCAGCACTAGGTGGCAGAATGAACACAACCAAAAACAACACTGTGAAGAAATATTTTCATACAGATCTTTGACATCACTCATCTAGATTAGAATCTGCTTAGTGTTTTAATGAAAAAGGGAGTGCCTTATAGCCCTTATATTTCTTAAGACTTGCAACAACAACCCTCCAAGGTAGGCCATGAGAATTCCCATCTTACTATGAAGATGATTTGCCTAACACAGGAATAGGGGACCTTGTGCACTGGGGACAAAATGCAGGCCCTCCAGGCCTCTCTGTCTGACCCTTGGGACTCTCCCCAGGCAACCCCCCACACCAGCCTTGCTTTGAACTCTCCTTGAGTGTTTTTGCTTGGCTGGAAAGGGTCCTTGAACCCTCAGAATGCTTCTTGCTTGCCTAGATGGGAGATAGAGGACGACATGTGAAGAATCTAGTCTACTGTACAAAGGCAAAATTTACATTCTTTGCTGTGCCTGCTTTTGCTGCTGGCCCCACTGGCCATTGGCATGTGGCCCCCAACAGGTTACCTGAAAGGGAATGTGGCCCTTGGACTGAAAATGATTTCCCATTCTCAAGTAACATAACAAATTTAGAATCAGAATTGCCTCATTGGAGCAATCAATGTCAGTCTAGTCCAACATTCTGTATTCAACAGAGAGCAGCAAAGTGACTAGAGGTCTTCTCAGGGATGGGCTGTGGGTGCAATCTGAGGTGAGCCAGTAACTAGAACTTATGAGGCATGTGGGGAGGACCTCAGAGCAAGTTAGGACCAAACGACAACCTAGAAGGTTGCAGAACGCTGACCCCTCCTTTCCCTGGCTCATGCCAAGGCGTCCATGTGCGTTCGCTGGAATGTTCCTAATATTCCTCACGTGTTTCCCCTTCCTCTGCTTTCCTGCCACTGCTTGGCCTGGCCCTGCTTGGTTCCCCCCTGTGAGGAAGGCTCAGTGGGTGATGACGAGGCAGAGGGGCTTTTTCAGTTGTGGCTCCCTGTTTGTGGAATGCTCTCCCCAGTGAGGTCCACCTGGCACTATCACTAACATCTTTTTGGCGCCAGGCAAACATGTACCTCTTTCCCCAAGCATTTGATGGACTATGATGGTGTTTGTGGCTAGCTGTCTTTTGCTGAGTTGTTGCTGCCTGAGGTCAATCAGCGGGGAGTTCCAAAGTGTAGGCGCTGCCATGCTAAAAGATCGAGTTCTTACGAGCGCAGAACAAGGATTATGCGGCACCTGTAACAGTTCTGCAGATTGAAGTGGTCAAGTGGACACATAGGGAGTAGGGCGATCCTGTAAGTAAACTAGTCCCAAGCAGTTAAGGGTTTTATATACCAAAAGTAACACCCTGAATGTGGCCCGGTAACAAATCCGCAACCAGTGCAAATCTCTCAGCCGAGGTGTTAGATGGGATGATGAGAGTTATTGTCCACAATATCTCTCCCACCTGGATAGACAGGTCACTGCTATGTGTCTCCTTTCATTTATTGTTTTTTCCAATTCATTTGCTGTCCTTTCCTGTGTTGCCTTAACTCGTTTTTAAAAGCTTTTTTGAATTATATTTTGTAGATTGTGTACTATTACATTGTGTATATTATATATTGTTTAATCATCTTCTATTGATCATTCTAATGTTTTATTTTGGTCAAGTGCTTAGATATTGTGCAACAATCAAGTGGCCTATAAATGTTGTTAAATAAATGAAAACCATTGCCTTCAGACATATATGTGGAAGGTGATTAACAACTAACTCTAATTATCAACATCTGGCGAGCACGAGGTTGGCTACCCCTGGATTATACTCCGCCTTTCAGTGCAGGAAGCTGTGGTGGAACTCTGAGTGTGCATCAGTGGGGGATTTCCTCCTAACGCAGATGCCCCAGCTTCAGAGAAAGGGACTTTCCTCAGGAACACAGTAGGGTGGGAAAAGGTTAAACTCTCCTCTCCGCATCGGCTGCAGTCCAGATACACATCGGCTCTTCCCCAGTGGAAGTGTTTTTAAAAACAAAATAAAATGGCATGTTTCATGCAAAGATGTGTTAAACATCCCGCCTGGCTTGGCCCTGGGGGTGACGTGCAATCTTTCTGAATTTTTCCTCCCCGATGGTGGTGGCTTGCTGTACTCAAGTAATCCATGACATGACAAATTAGCAGCCCAAGAGCTTCCTTGCCACTCCTTTCTTTCCTACCGAAATGAATAACTCTGCTACCCACGCATGCCACCCAAACCCTTTCCATCCCCTCCTTTCATGTTTCCTTCCCTCCACGCTTTCTTTTCCTGTACACCAACTCTGTCCATCCAGAGATAAAGACACACACAGATGCATGGGCCAGTTTGCATTTGAATCGTCCTTGTTGCCCTGTACCCCCAGGGAAGGGGCACATCACAGGGGCCCTGCTCCATACCTTTGTGAGGCCCACCTGAGGAGATCAGAATAAAGGCGCCTACTCAAATGTGTTCAGTTGTAGATCCAGCTTTATTACAGAACGGTTTCTTCACTTCCCCTGGTGCAGGCCTCACTTTCTTCTAGCTCCACATCCTTGAGCAGACCTTTGCTTCTCAGGCAGTGGTGGCTGGTGCCCTTTGGGACTGGTAGGGCAGAAGGCAAGGAGCCTGACAGTAGGTGGCACCAGAGCTAATGACAGGTGGAGCTGGAACAAACAGGCAGAGCCAACTAGTCCTAGTTTTGTCCCCATCTTCCTCCTTGCTGAGTTCTACAAAGGGCAACTCTGAGACCAAAGAGAAGGCAGCTAACAGCTTGGGCCAGGTGGGGGTGTGTGTGACTGCAGTTGGTGGAGCAGTGCCCCCTTTGCCCAAATAGGGCAGCCTCCACTGTTCTCAAAGCTGCTTCAGTATTCCAGGGGAGGTTCTCCCCCAGTGCAGACAGGAGTCTTCTGCCCTCAAACGCTTGGCAAACTGAAATTAAGGGCTCCTATGCCTTCCTAGGGTGCAATGGGTGGGTGGGTGGTTAGGTAAGCCAGGGCTCCTGATATCCCTGCTCTGGCTATGCCCAATAGGTACCAGCCTGATAAGGGAAGTAAAGTCCACCTGAATCCGTTGTCATGAATGGATCATTCCCTGGTGAGGTTTGGGATGGACACGGCTTCTTCATGCTGCAGGGATGAAGAACCTATTTAGAAGAGAGAACTGAAGAGAGATATGATAGCATTTTTCAAGTACTTGAAAGGCTGGTCACACAGAGGAGGGCCAGGATCTCTTCTCAATCATCCCAGAGTGCAAGACACAGAATAATGGGCTCAACTTGCAGGAAGCCAGATTTCGGCTGAACATCAGAAAAAACCTCCTAATGGTTAGAGCAGTATGACAATGGGACCTAGGGAGGTGGTGGGCTCTCCAACACTGGAGGCATTCAAGAGGCAGCTGGACAGCCACCTGTCGGGTATGCTTTAAGTTGGATTCCTGCATTGAGCAGGGAGTTCAATTTGATGGCCTTATATGAGCCTTCCAACTCTACTGTTCTATGATTCTATGAGATGATCTGCCCTGGGAGATCTGCAGAATCTGATGGATTCCTGGATGCTCTGTGGATTTTTCCATCTGACATGGCTGATGCTACTGTGGAGATTCTTGTCACACTGTGGACTTGTAAGATGCATAGAGGAGGTCCATGGCTTGAGGATACTCCTGAATCCAACATTATTACTTCAGGCTCAAGTGGCCTTGATGGTTAGGAATGCATCAACTGCTCAATCAGGAAGCCACTTTTATAGTCCATCCTGTCCAAGAAATCCAATGGCCCAGCTTGAGTGATTCTTCATTGGGAAGGCTACAACCTGCAGCTCACTGATTTACCACATGGGGAGTTGCCTACAGACCCAGCAACAACTATGATGCAACACCTCCATGTGGTGTGATGCACTGTAAGAACATTTGGGTGCAACTCTTAATGGGCTATTCTAATGTAGGATCATTCGGCTGCAACCTGATGGGATGTGATACACGTGGATGTCATGTTGCTCAGTGCTGCAACAGTTTGCTTTATGGTGATGTTGTCCCATGATGATGCATCAAATGATACATTTGGAGGTAATAGGTGAACATGTTTTCCCTTAATGCAATAACCTATGAATATGTCAGGCATGCACAACAAGACTGTAAGTGCCACTGAAGCCACTGTGCTGGAAGCAAGCATGCTTAAGATTGTCAGAAAGGTGGCCATGTTAGTCTGTTGCAGGGAAAACAACGAAGTATCTTGTGTCATCTTAAAGACCAACACATTTGTTATGCCATAAGTCATTTCATGAATTTACAGTCCACTTTGTCAGATGCATGATGTGTTATCCTGAGTTACAGGTGTATATATACACATGGCTTGGGGAGGGGGATTGGAAAGAGTGAAAAATGAAATGCAGAAAAGTACAGGCAGTGATAATTAAATAATTAACTATGGCCATAAATAAAACCGTTATCAACAAAACAGTTGTAGATAACACAGATGGTCTGACATTGATAAACTAATTAGCACATATGGTGTAATAAAAATCCTTTGTCCAGATTCAGCCCAAAATGACTGCAAGCTCTTGATGTATTGCGATTACGCTGTTTCACTTTGCAGTCTCCCTTGTTCCATTGTAAGCTAAATTACAGTGTCCTGGAAGGCTGAAACATTCTCCTACTGGTTTTTGAATGTTCCAATTTCTGATGTCAGATTTGTGTCCATTTATTCTATTGCAATGATATGTTGAGAGACTTTGGGGATCGTCAAACCATAATGTATTCCAAGGTCTCACACACCATTTCCAACCAAAGGGAAGATAAATTTGACTGGTGTTATTCTTTTGTGACAAACAGATTTTGGGACAAATAGAGGCACAAGCCTAGAAAGGGTGTGCACTGATGATATGTGCACTGATGATATGCCCCAGGCAGTAACTTGGGCATAACCACACATTGCATGGGTGGCTCACAACAGCAACGGATGTGTTATATGGGAGGAAGAATTGAATCCCCCACCCCAGTACAAAAAGTCATTGCATGCAGTGTGTGGAGAGATAGTATCCATGCAATCGCTATTTGTCAGGGCTGACATCTGGAGAGAGGGCAACTATTGTGCATTACTTAACACCAGTCAGAGTTGTGGGTTCCCAAATGGTGGTTCATGGGCCACCAGTGGTCTGTGAACTTCTTTCAGGTTGCCCGTAATGTGCCCACATTAAATATTCACATTGATTTTCAACTATTTTTACTGCTTCTTTTCTTTCTTATATTGCTTTTCAGTTTTGATTCTATGGAATGCAAACAAAAATACAATAAAACACAATGTAAGCCACTCATTGTGGGGGTGATCTTTAGCTGGCCCTTTACACCCAGGAGACACAAGCGGAGATTTGAACTCATCGACTCTGGACTCCCAGCCGGGCTCTCCTCCCCCACTGCAATATACCAGCTATAAGAAATAAAAGAAACAATTAAAAATGCAATTAAAGGTCATCAAACACCTAGTGCAGCACATTACAATTGCTTCAATAGGCAGAAAAATCCTTCGGCGGTCCACCAAGACCATCAGCAATGTTAAAGTGGTCCGTGGCGGGAAAGGTTTGGGAACCACTGGTGTGGATAATACTGAGCTAGGTGGGCCTTTGGTCTGACTCGGTATAAATGGATAATTTTTTGTTTATTTTAAACGGTTGTAACCCGCCCTGGGAACTCAGGAAGAAGTGTGGTAATAAATTTAATAATAACTAATACGAATAATACCACCACTGGTACTGATGATGATCAGCTTCCTACGTTCCTGGTAATCTCCGGCCAAACGTCACTTGAACAGAGCACTCCAATGCAACACAGCGCGTCCCAAAACCTAATTCGCAGGTGAGACCTATGAAGACTCCTGTGCCACCCGAGGGTGAGCTCGTTCTTTTGTTGCGTCAGCAACTAAGCGCCGGGACCGACGTTTAACCGCAGCGGGGCGGGCGGCTGGAATTTCCTTACAGGCTACCTGAGAAAGAAGTAGAGGCGGGCCGAGAAGGGGCGTGGCTCCATACTGACCCCGCCCCTTTAGAGGAGTCAGCCAATGACTGAGTGGAGAGCGTCCCGGCCTGGGCGGGGCCGTGGCCGAGGCAAGTTCGGCGGCTTGCTCGGGCAGAGGCTGTTGCGCTTGATTCCTGAGGCTGGCGCGGAGGGTGTTCGGACATGTCCTGGGTGCCGCCGGTGTGCTCCGTGCCTCGACGTCTCCCACTGCCTTACCTGGGCGTTTAGCCGGATCTAAGCAGGCAGAAGAACCCGCGAGGGAGGAAGGAACTAACCAACCCAACAACCGGCCGCCACAGCTCGCCATGTCTCTTCCAAAAGGTAAGAGGTGTCTGGGAGCAGGACGAGAGCGATCTGGGAGCAGGAGTAATCCTCTGCAAGCTGGATCTTCATAACTTGCCCTCCTGTAGGGCACCTGGAAGCCTGGGGGTCAGGCCGAATGGTGGTTTTGCTGCCGTCTGTTACGATTCCGAGTTGCAGCCTGTCCATGTTTCGTGTGGACCCTTTTTAAAATGAGCTGTAAATGTGTTGGTGACCCTTGTTTGAACTGAACTTTCTTGAATGTATTCTATTTTCAGTTGTTGTTATGTTAGTACGCTGCCTTTGGGATTGTGTTGGGAAAAAGGCAGTTTACCCGTGCTGTTTTTTATCATCATCATCTGGAGGATGGTTCGCAGGAGTTTGACCGTCGGGAAGGGGAGCCCTGCTCTCCAGTCCCGCTTCCTCTTTGGGTGTCTCTTTTTTCTCTCAGTCCCATGACCTCTGTAATCCTGTACATCCTCTGTAATTGCAGCTATGGCTGCAAACAATTGTGTGTGTTGTATTTTAGGATGGCTGGTTTTTTTTTTAAGTGTTTGTTGTAAGATGTTCTGGTGTGAAAGTAGAAGACAGAAATGATTTAATCTTCCTCCCTCCCCTGTCCCTGTAAATTATAGTGTGGCTGGTATTTCATGCTAGTCTACTCAGAGTAGGCCCACTGAAGTTAATAGACCTAGTTTATCAGTTATTGTGCCTCTCTGCTATCCCAGGACAAATGGCTAAGCTCTGACCTCTTGCCCATCTCTAGCGGATTGTAAACCAGCTTGGTGTCCTCCTAGGCTGCTACTTCTGCTCAGAGCAGACCCACTGAAGTTTATTTACTAAATTAATAGTTTGCATCCAAATGTGGTCCTCTCCCTCCTGCTTTTACTGTCACAACAACCCTGTGAGGTGGGTTGTGCTGAGGGACAGTGACTGGCTGAGGTCACCCAGTGAGTTTCATGGCTGAGCAGGGATTTGAACCCTGGTCTCTCAGGCCCCTGCCCATCACTCTAACCACACTGGCTCATGACAAAGTTAGGTTCATTAATTTCAGGGGGTATACTCTACAACCCTATATTTCTTTCTGGTGAGTTGTTCCAAAAGATGTCTCGGTGCCACTCCCCTTTTGGATAAAGAATATAAACAAGTCCATCATCTAGTTAAAGAGCTGTAAAACGTGGCATAAAGATGGAGGGGATAGCCCTCTTTCTCCCTGCCACCAAACACATGCACACACATACATAGGGTCATTACTAGCCTGTGAGGGTGTTTCATTGTGGTAAAGTAGAATTTGAAGAATTGATCTCATACAAAATGGTGTGTATTATATTTATTTATTAAGAAGTTTATAGCCTACCTTTCTTTCCAAAATAGACTTAAACAGCTTACAGAAAAAATACATTAAAAACACAATAAGATAATTCAAATTCAAATTACTAAAAACCAAGTTTGTGTCTTAAACCCAATAGCAGGGTTTAAAAAACAATTCAGCATAAAAAAAAGCAGGGAGGCAGAACTCGCATGAAATGCTTGGGAAATAAAAACATTCTTAGCAGCTCTCCTGAACCTTTAGAGAAGGATTAGAGTGTTAGAGTGTTGTATTAGGTTCATATCCCCTTTTAGCAGCTGGCTCACCCAGCAAGTTTGTTGATGTCAGCCTAACCTCCCTCACAGGGTTGTTGTGAAGATAAAGCGGGTGGGTGGAGAACCATGTTGAGCTCCTAAGAGGATGGTACAGATATCATCCCAGAATGCAGGATATGGAATAATGGGCTCAAGTTAGAGGAAGCCAGATTTCACATGAACATCAGGAAAAACTTCCTAATGGTTAGAGCATACAACAATGGAACCAGCTACCTAGGGAGGTGGTGGACTCTCCAACACTGGAGGCATTCAAGAGGCAGCTGGACAGCTACCTGTTGGGGATGCTGTAATTTGGATTCCTGCATTGAGCAGGGGGCTGGACTTGATGGCATTATAGGTCCCTTCCAACTCTACAATTCTGTGACTCTCTTGTGTCAGCTTTTTCTGGGGGAGGGGCACACCATGGAGTAGCTTTATATATCTGCTGTTGTGACAGGCTGGGGAGCTGCATTCTGTGTCATGCAGTGGCTTTGAGTGGTAAGCCAACCTTGATGAGATGGGCAGCTTGTGTCATGCTTTGTTTTGGGATGCTTGCTCACATTGCTGTAACCCTCAGCTTTCAAATAACTGGCCAGTTGCATGAGATCTGGCTGCATTATATCCCACAGCTCCTGCTGATCTCACAGCTTGCTGTATTTAGGGAGGCATGAGCGCAAGGAAGAGCTGTACCTCTGGCAGAGAGCATCCACCCTGCATGCAGAAGGTCCCAGGGTCAATCCCTGCCGTCTCCAGGTAGGGGCTGGGACTGTTTCCTGCTTGCAACTCTGGAGAGCCACTGCCAGTCAGTGTAGACAATACTGAGCTAGATGGACTGATGGCCTGGCTTCCTAGCCTCCTGTAGGTGGTCAGCTGCTAAGTGGCTGGCGGGTGTTATGGCTGGCGGCAGCAAGATCAGTGGGCATGGGCAAAGAGGAAGCAGCAAAATCGGCAGCAAGATTGGTAGGCATGGGCAAAGAGGAAGCAGCAACATCGGTGGGCATGGGCAAAGAGGAAGCTTTCAATCAGTTGGGAAGAGCAGATGGTGATGGCAAACCAAAGGGGCAAGGTGGGGCTGTGGCTGATGGGAGTTGTAGTCCAAAGCAACTGGCAGGCACCAGGTTGGTGAAGGCTAGAGCAAGGCCTCCTCACCACTCTGTGGTGCTACCACACTTGGACATAGGAACAAAACAGGAAGCTGCCTTATACTGAATCAAACCATTCTAGCTCAGTATTGTCTACACTGACTGGCAGTGAATCTCCAGGGTTTGAGACAGGGAGTCTGTCTCAACCTTACCTGGAGATGCCAGGAATTGAACCCGGGATCTCCTGCATGCAAGGCAGAGGCTCTACCACTGAGCTATGGACTTGGGATGCAGTGTCTGCTTCTGGCTGCTGCATATAAAAAATGATCCAGGGGGCTGGAGCACTTCCTTGTGAGAAGAAGGTACATCACTTTGGGGGCTATTTAGTTCAGGGGGAAAATTAATAAAAGAGAGGTGCCTGCAATTATGTGTGGGGTGGGGAATGTGGATTGAAGGTTTCTTTCCCTCCCTCATAATGCTAGAACCCAATGGGGGTCATCCAAGGAAGCTGAATGGAGATTCAGGACACAGCACTAAGTGTTCTTCGCACAGCATTAAGGTCACATCCGCACCATGCATTTATTCTGCTTTAACAGTCATGGCTTGCTCCAAAAGAATGCTGGGAACTGTAGTTTACCCCTCGCAGGAGCTACAGTTTCTAGTACCCTTAAATTACAGTTCTCAGGATTCATTAGGGCAAGCCAAGACTGTGAAAGTACCATAACAGCGATTTAACTGAATGGTGCTTGGACAGGAAGCTGTCTTGTACAGAGTCAGACCCCACGGGTCCATCTAGCTGGCAGCCGCTCTTCAGGGTTCTCCACTATGAGAAGCAAGCTGCTGGACTAGACAGATGTTCTTTTTGATGCAGCAGGGATTGTCACTTGAGTGTAAAGCTATCTTTTAGTGGACCAGTTCTGTATTTGATCATCTAAACGCGACTACATATTGATGTCATTTTCAAGATGGTGCTGCACTGGCTTGAATGGCTTTTGAAAAAGATTATGCACATTCCTAAAGGGCCGGTCCCCCAATGGCTGTTTGCTTGACAGCTTGGTGGAACTTCCATGTATAGAGGCAGTATATCAGATGTTGGGGAACGGACAAAAAAGCAGGTCATTCTCTTTCTGCCCTGTTTGTGGGCTTGCAGGGGCTTCTCCTGTGGGAAGCAACATGACGGTTTGGTCCAGCAAAGCAGTTGTTTGGTTCATATGTGAAACAGTTATCAAATCTATTCATGGCTACACCCAACAACCATTTCTGTGATTGTGGTGGTGGGGGAAACAAGTCCTAACGCAGTTGTGAGTTGTTCTCCTGTATGGACATAGGCATAGATTTGAAGCTCCCTTAAGCTGATTCAGACAATTCATTCCTTCAGCCCAGTATTGCCTACTTTGGCAGTGTGACTCTGTTTGCATGTAATGCTTTTCTGGCTTATCATGGCTTGCTGTAAAATGAGCAGCATGCAGATTCATGCTGCCTGATGGCTCTCTCTTTGCTCCTTCCGTGGCATGAGCAGGATAAACAAACTAGAAAATCTTGGCTTCCTTCCTGTTGTTTTGGAATTGGGGCTGGTGGTGTCGTGACAGCTTCTTCCCAGCAAGCTGTGGTTGCCAGCCAACCTGAAGCCATGGTTTGGTAATGGCTTGCTGACTGGGGAGTCACAAACAGCTGTCTCTGTCTGTTTGTGATGCAGTGTTGGCTGGTGGCTTTGTGCTACTGGGGCAGCGGAATCCACCCCGGGTTTTAGCCCAAATTTTCAAGGAGCTGTCCAAGCTGCAGAAGCTCAGACTAAAACCCAGAGAGGATTCTGCCACCCCACTGATATGTAGCCACCAGCCGCCACTGTTCTGATGTAACAGGAAGCCAAGGCTTAGTCTGGTGCAGAATTACATGCATCTGTGTCCGGTGTCCCTCAGCAACTCAGGCTGTTACTCAAAATCCTTAACTGGCAATGGCTGGGATTGAACCTGGGATTAGCACACAAAGCCTGTGCCTGGCCACTCTCAGCTATGGGTCCCCCTTCCTTGGCTGGTGCTGCGTACACACCATTCATTTAAAGTGCATGGCTTCCCCCAAATGATCCTGGGAAGTGTGGTTTACCCCTCACAGAGCTACAGTTTCCAGCACCCTTAAACTATGGTTCCCAGGATTCTGTGGGGAAAACCATGTGCTTTAAATGTCCGGTGTGTACACAGCCTGGTTTTAAGTATGCTTCTCCATTGTGAGTATGCACTTGAGAATATCAGCTACACAGTGAGAAGATCCTTGGTGATTTGCCTGTTAAGATTATCATGCAAATTGGCTGGGGAATGAGCTTGTAGCTCCCCTAATGACACTTGCACTGGGGTGTCCCACTTCACACTTGAACTCCAGATGGAATAATTCTCTGGTGCTAGATGAACTTGCTTCGCTACTTGTGCAGAGATGCCGTTGTCACTCGAGGTATGTTTACACTACAAGGTCAGAACCAGTTTGAAACCTGTTTCAATAGTCCTGACTTTACCTTGCAAAAAACTTTCTAAGAAATGTAGTTGTTCTGTGTGGTGCAGAGGACTGTTTAGTGGACATCCTGGCCCAGGGATGGGGAACCTTTTTCAGCCTTCATGGGTAACCTTCTGAGTGCAGCATGCCAATGGTGGGTGGGGCCAGGAGCAAAAGTAGTGGGGCACAAGGGTTGTTTCTATCTTTGTATAGCAAGATACATCTCCAGCTGTGAAAAAGCTGGATATCTATATATGCACCTGCACACTAGAGAAACAATGATGTGTCAATTTTGGTTCATTCAGTTTGTCATTTTTCTAATCTTAGATTTGGCTCTCTACATTTCTGCAACAATTTGTGATTTTCTAAAAAAATTCTCATGAAAATTCTTCAGCATTTTAGTGTGAATTTCTCCCAACATGCACATTTTTGTCTGCAGTTTAGAGTCGTGTGCACATTTTTGCAAGCAATTTCTCCTAATATAATACATTTTGTATACTATTTTCACTCATGTATTTATTGTTATGCACACTTGCCTCTAATAGTATGCATTTTTTGTAAACATTGTTTGATTGGGGAACTGCATGGCAAAATTTGGATAAGTGTGAATTTTGGAGGATGGATGTGTTTCGGTTCTCATATTGTTTCAGAAAGTGAGAATTTGATAAATTCAGCTTTAAATGCGAACTGAATCAAATTTCTTCTCTACCTCTAATGCACACACACGCACCCTTCCATCCCCTCTCCGGGCAAGCATTGCCACATTGTCACAGTTCACATTCCAGCCAGGCAAAAGCTTTTGATGGGGGCAGACCAGAGCCAGTGAAGGGCATGGCCTGGGAAGGGCCTTCCTAAGTGCCAGGCAGAGAGGCCTGGAGGGCTGCATTTAGCCCTGAGGTCTAGGTCTGAGGCAGAACTTGGAAAAGTTACTTTTTTGAACTACAACTCCCATCAGCCCAATCCAGTGGCCATGCTGGCTTGGGGCTGATGGGAGTTGTAGTTCAAAAAAGTAACTTTTCCAAGCTCTTCCTCAGCCTTACCGTAGCCCAGCCTTTCCCAACCTTTGGGTCCCCAGATGCTGCTGGACTACAGTTCCCATCATTCCTAACCATTGGCCGTGCTGGCTGGGGCTGATGGGAGCACATGGCTGACAACGTGTCACACCACTCTTAAAAAATCTGCACTGGCTGCCCATCTGCTACCGAGCCAGGTTCAAGGTCCTTGTATTCATTTACAAAGCCCTGCACAGCTTAGGTCCAGGGTATCTTGGGGACCGCCTGAACTCTTATATCCCAGTTCAGTCACTGAGATCATCTGCAGGAGCGGCTCTGCTTGTTCCCCAAGTTGGCAGGGCTCATTTCACATCGACACAAAATCGAGCCTTCACTGTCATCAGCCCAGTTCTCTGGAATGCTCTGCAGACAGAGTTTCGGCAGGCGCCTTCCGTTTTAACTTTTATATGCTTTTGAGCATTTCTGTTTTGCCAGGCTTATGCAGGCAATTAAGACAATGTCTTTTCTCAATAGCTGATGTTTGTTTTTATTGTATGGTTGGTTTTGAACTTGTAAACTGCTTTGTTTTCAACGAAACAGCGGTGTACAAATATATTTATATATAAATATAAATAAACAAAAATCTTGGGACCCAAAGGCTGTGAAAGGCTGCCCTAGCCTTAGACCCACTGTTTCTGGGGTTTCTCGAGGGCATTTAATTCTGTTTGAAATAATGCTGCAAAGGAAATATGGGCAGCTTAGCTTGCATTGACAGCACGGTCAAAACATGCAAAATCATCCCTTGGGCTGCAGTTCTGTACACTTTTGCCTAGGAGTAAGCTCCAATGAACACAGTGGGACTGGTCAACATGCATGGAATCGTGCTGTTCTGACACTCTTGACTGGACCGCCCATCTGATGTTTCCGTGTGCGTTTTTGTAAAATCATTTAAAAACTTTTATTATAAGGGCATGTCCCTTGCTTGGGGATGAAGGTTAAAACAATAATGTTTCATTATTTGTTAATGCCCCACATCAAAGGCTGGGAAACCCTTTCAAGTACTCTGTTAATGACTACTGAGGTATGGATGGCATGTTGTTTGCATAGTTACACATAATAGGGTAATTACTACTTGCATAACTGGTGAGAAGATACCAAAATGTTTCTTGTGTTTCGATGTTCTCATTTGCCAACCTTGCTTTATGGCAGGCTTGTAAACAATAGCTTGCCTAGTATGGCCAGAGTGACTAAAGATCCTCTGCACGCAACCTAACTGGGGAAGATTTTGAAAATTGGAGGATAGTTCTTTTGTTTCAAAGGCTAAGGCTGCAATCCAATACACATCTACTAAGACGTAAGCTCCATTGGGTTCAATGGGACTTGCTCCTAGGGAAGTGTGTACTGGATTGCAGTCTAATGGTTGCAGTCAGTGCTAATCCTACTCAGAGCAGACCCATTGGAAAATAGTGGGTGACAGACTTGGGTCCATTAATTTCAATGGGTTTACTCTGAGTATTGCTTAGCTGACTACAACCCAGGTATAGGTATGTGCAGACACATGTGCCACCATCTTGGTTGATGGTAGGGATGTGCGCATGTAGCGTGCATGCATGCTATCAACCAAGATGGTGGCGGAGGCGTCAGCCCCTTAGGGGAACCTCGCCCACCATCTTGGTTAATGGCAGCCCTGCGCGTGCAGCTGCAAAAGACAGGAGAGACAGGTAGGGTGTGTGTGTGCGTGTGCACATACGTGCATGCACCAGGGCCCGGGACAGGCTGGTGCCGGCCCTGTGCAGGAGAGGGCCTTTTCAGCCATGACCCCCAGGCTTTGGAATACCCTACCTCCAGAAGCCTGCTCTGTTCCTTCCCTGATAGTATTTCAGAGACTTCTGAAAACCACCTTGTTCCGGAGAGCCTTTGGGCGGGGCTGAAAGTATCGCCTGAAACTGATTTTATTCCCCCCCCTTATTTCCTCCCCCCCGTTACCTCTTTAATCCCCTTTTAATATCGCTCCCCTTGAATCGTTCTGTATTTTTATCTATATTCCTGTTTTGTTTTGTTTACTGTGTATGATTTCATTGTGAGCTGCCCTGAGTGCCCAACTGTAGGGTAGAAGGACAGGATAGAAATATTTTAAATAAATAGAATTTAAATATTTTAAATAAATACAATAAATACAACCTTGGGATGGGGGAGAAATTTGATTCAGTTTGCATTTAAACCCATATTTATCAAATTTGTAGTTTCTGAAACAATGTGAGCAATGAAACACAGCCATCCTTTGAAATTCACACTTATCCACTGCAAGGAGTAGAGATAGTTAGGGAGTTTAAAAGGGGCTTAGACAGATTCCTGTAGGAGGAGAAACCTATGTAATGGCTACTAGCTATTACAAGTGGGTCCTGCAACAAAATGTTGCAAACTGGAATGCACCTGCTCAGGGTAGCAGCCAGCCATGCCCTCTTCAGGATACTCCATTCCATTTCACCTTCCCCCAACTCCTGTCTTCAGCCCAAACAGTTGGTCAGCATTCCATGCCCACTGAACATGCCTAATCCTCATTGGGCTATTTTGAGTCTCTGCCCCCTCCCCACCCTCAAATCGGTGTTTTCCCTAAAGATTTGTACCGTTGAGTGTACAGGGCAAAGCACTGCTTAAACTGAGGGACTTTGCTGCATACTGGCTCGCGTGGCTAAATGGCAAACAATGAATGGATCTTTTAAGTAGCTGCTACAGCAACCTGTTTAAAAAACACCTTTGTTTACTCGGAAAGAGCTTTGGAGCAAGCAGGCAGGGATAAATAAACAAAGCAGCCAGTTTAGACTTGGTGAAATTCTACCTGCTTATTGAATAGTTTTTAGCTGGAGACAACCAGAAGCATTTGGAAATGCCCCTAATCTGGTGTGATGAAAAAGGTTGCCGAGTTGTAAAATTGGGCCTTAATAACTTTCAGCACATACTTGGAGGCCTGTCATCACTCACTTCCTTTTTGGCACGTTTGCAGAAATCTCTTTGGATGATGAGAGGGCCTGCATGTGACATTGTAAGCCACTTAGTGATGTGGACTAATTAATTATGTCCATTAAAAAAAACCCAACAACTCCAAAACCACTTTGTATGCGGTTGTAAAATAAGTTGAAATGAAAAGGGATCGGCTCAGTTTGCCACTTAACAAATGCATCATCATCATCATCATCATCAATAATAATAATAATAAATGTATAAGCCACCCTTCCTCCCAGAAGGACCCCAGGGTGGCATTTTATTTTTTAAAAAAATTATACCCTGCTTTTCTCCTCCCTCCCCGCCCCCACCCCAGCAAAATAAACTCAAAGCAGTTTACAACAATAAAATGTTGGAACAATGTATAAAACAAATACATCAGGGATAACTAAATCAGCAGTTGTGGAAGAGCAGCATTTTAAACACTAAGTCCCAAAATTCAATTAAATAATGATATATAAAAAAGCAATTTGAAAGCGAACAGCATTAACACAACTTACAAAAGAGGGGTTTTTTTGCCTGAAAGCCACTTTTGATAACAATTTTTTAAACTAAGCACCTACAAATAGTGGCAGCTGGTGGCTCCGTGTCAGTGGGGCTGTGCAACCCACTCCAGGATTTAGTCCGATATTTAAAGGAGCTCCTTGAAAGTTTGGACTAAAACCCAGAGTGGATTCCACAGCCCCACTGACATGGAGCCACCACTGCCTAAAAACATGCAGTGAAACAGTTTGCATGTAACACTAAACCATGGCTTAGTGTGAAGGAACAATTATTCAGTGGATTCCCTGAGAGAAGATGGAGGTTGCTTTTCTCTTCCTCCAGTTTGTCTGCAGGGATGGAGAGCCAATTGTTGCCAGACAGCAACACCCATAATTCTAACTATTGGCTGTGCTACTTAGGGCTGATGGGATTTGTAGTCCAACAACATCGGGAGGTTCCCCATCCTTGGCTTACTGTTAAACCATGACCTGGGTTTGGACGTATCTTGCTCCAGACAAACCATGAGCTGTAGCCAAGGTTTGTTCTATGGCTTACTGCTTGTGGTTTGTCTGGAGTGAGGTAAACCGTGAGCCCAGATTTGGATGCAATGCTAAGCTAAACCATGCAGTGGCGGGTGGCGGCTACATGTCAGTGGGGCAGTGGAATCCGCTCTGGGTTTTAGTCCAAACTTTCAAGGAGCTGTCCAAGGTGCAGCTCCCTGAAAGTTCAGATTAAAACCCAGAGCGGATCCCACTGCCTCAATGCCATGGAGCTGCCAGCTGTCACTGAAACTATAGGTTAGCTCACAGCAACAGAACCAAAAGAAGAGCAGAGTCCGTTGGACTGTGGCATGGCCCGTGATGTGGGGTGGGAAATTTTCTACTGGAAAAAAAATGCATTGCATACCAAAACTAATTTAGTAACATAATAAATGAACTCAGTACATTACGAGTCGGTGGGTGACAGGAATGGATGACAATACTGGCTGAAAATCTAACATGCAAGTTGTAGCCCACTTTTTTCAGATTTACTAGGAAACGCATATAGTTATGCCCTCAGCTCTTCAAGCACCCTATAATTAGTCTGCTAATTGTTCTCAGTGCCTTTATTCCCCCCCCCTTAAAATTCTAGTGTAAGGGAAGAGTGTGCTGCTGAGTTGTCATGCCTTAAAATATTTACAAGTATTCTGATAAAAATAACTCCCAAATCAAGCTTTGAATCTGGTTTGCGATATAACATTGAAAATCACAGTTAACAGCACATTCCTGTACCTGTCTATTCAGAAGTAAGACCATTGAGTTTAATGGGCTTGCTAGGGGTTAACGGGATTAACGGAAGATTTTATAGGATTGCACTGTAAGTGCACTTTATTGAATGTTCACTCCTAATAAAACACTTCAGTTCAACTACTTTGGGCTATTATGAATAAAACCCTTGAAGATATTTATATGTACGCAAAGTTAATATAACAAACTGTTTAAATTATAAAGTATCAGATCGCCATCAACTGGGGGCAACAGAAAAAATCTGAAAAGCCACATCACTGGGGAACGGATTATAGCTCAGTGGTAGAGCATTAGACTTGGCTGCATTCACACTGTACATTTATTCCACTACTATTCCACTTTAAACAGTCACGACTTCCCCCAAAGAATCCTGGGAAGTGTAGTTTGTGAAGAATGCTGAGCGTTGTTAGGAGACTCCTAATTCCCTCACAGAGCTGCAATTCCCGGAGTCCCCTAGGAAGAGGGATTGACTATTAAACCACTCAGGGAGTTGTAGCTCTCTGAGGAAAATATGAGCCTCCTAACAACCCTCAGCTGTGTTCACAAACCACACTTCCCAGGATTCTTTGGGGGAAGCCATGAGCATTTAAAGTGGAATAATAGTGGGATAAATGTCTGGTGTAAATGTGGCCTTGCTTGCAGAAGGTCCCAGGTTCAACCCCTGGCATCTCCAGGAAGAGCCAGGAATGTCCCCTACCTGAAATCCTGCAGAGCTGCTGCCAGTCAATACTGACTTCGGTGCACCAATGGTGTGATTTAGTATAAGGCAGCTTTCTATGTTCCTATCACTGGGTACAACCAAAGAATGGCCCTTTCTATGACTCTCCCTTATCTAGGGATGGGGAAGGAATTTGATTCGGTTCACATTTAAAGGCGAACCTACCTAATTCACACTTTTCGAAACAATACACAAACTGAAACGCGGCTGTCCTTCAAAACTTGCACTTTTCTGAATCTTACGATGCAGTTTTCCAGCCAAGTAATTGGTACAAAAATGCATGTCCTAGTGTAAGATGTGCATAAAAATGCATGCAGTAGTAAACTGATTGTTAAATGTGCATTACATGAAGGGAAAATGTTTTTCCAAAAATGTGCATATTAAGTATAGTTGCATAGGAAGATTTGTATATTAGGTGAGGATGAATTTTCATGAGGACTTAAAAAAAAAAGCTCAGACTGGTGTATAAATGTGAAGAACTGGACTTAAGGCTAGAAAGACAAGAAATGGAGCAAAGCAGTAACTGACAGATGGGCCCATTCTTCCTCTTACCTATTAGCTTCCAAAATAATATTGTTAGGTTGTGTTGGTGTGTATGTACATGCTGGTGCTGGCTGTTTTTATGTGAGCCTATCTAAGCTCTTGGCTGCTTACCTCATGTGGGAAGGATGCTGGAGGAGATCACCTGTGCTTGTGAATGAGCCACACTGCCTAGAGGGCATCATTGGCTTGCCATGTGCCTTTACAGGTGAGTGTGGTGACAATGAACTTGAAGTACTTTTCTAAAGCATAGGAAGCTGTCTTTTGTTGAGTCAGATCATTGGTCCTTATAGCTTGGTGTTGCCTACACTACTGTTCTTCAGCCGTGGGTCCCCAGATGTTCTTGGACTACAACTCCCATCATCCTCAGCCAGCTTAGCTGCTGGTCAAGAGATCCTGGGAGTTGTAGTCTAACATCTGGGGATCCAGAGTTGAAGAACACTGGCCTACCCTGACCTGTAGAGGCTCTCCAGGGCTTCTCCCTGGAGATGCCAGGGACTGAAGTTCTACCACTGATTTATGGCCCGACAAAAGGAAGTTATATTTTCCATACTGTAGCTGGAAGTTGCATGGTGAATTCGGAAAGTGGTTTTGCGTTAACTGAGTTACATCCAACTCAGTTGTACTCAGCTTAGACCCAATGAAACTAATGGGCCTAAGGTAGTCATTACTATCTCCACCTCGCAAATTATCTGATGGAGGGCACTCCAGAGAGTGGATGCTTCCACCAAGAAGTGACCAGCAGGGTCATCTCGGAAGAACTTAACAATCTGTTTGGTCTGTACTGGGGGAGGTAGTCTGCTAGGTATCCTGGTCCCGAGTTGCTGAGGGCTTTAAAGGTTAGCAACAAAGCCTTGCAGTTGGACTCGCTAGACAATATGAGGCCAGATCCACACCATTCAGTTAAAGCCCATCCAAACACTTATAAATCACATGGCTTCCCCCAAAGAGTCATGGGAACTGTACTTTGTTAACTTAAGGTTGCTGGGAATGTGTAATCATGTGAGGGGAAAACTGCAGTTCCCAGGATTCTTTGGGGGGAATCATGTGCTTTGGATGTGGATTACATGTATGATGTGGATCTGCCACTGGCTTAGTATGTGTAAACCTGGGTGTAGGAATAGAGGAAGCTGCCCCATATTGCGTCATATCAATGCTCTATCTAGCTCAGTATTGTCTACACTGACTGGCAGCAGCTCTCCCATGTTTCAGGCAGGGCTGTCTCTCAGCCCTACCTGGTGAGGCCAGGGATTGACCTGTGAAAGCAGAGGCTCTACCCTCCATGCCATGACACTTCTCCCTAACTTTCTCTGTGTGTATGAAAGTGAGCAGTTACTCAGATCTGGCTTTAAGCTAAACAGAGCGCATGGGTCTCTGGTGAGGCACAGGAGTGTGTGCTGATTCAGTTAGCAAAGCTGGGAATGAATTGTAGGGGTTCACTAGAGAGTCAAAGGAAGCTGCATCTGGCAGTATTATTAAGTGCAGGCCTGGGGAACCATTGAATTTTTTACAGGCCAAGGGCCACATTCCATTCTGGGTAACCTCCTGGGGGCCACATGCCAGTGGTGGGCGGGACCAGAGGCAAAGGTGGGTGGAGCAATGAATGTAAATGTTTCCTTTGTACAGCAGGGCAGTTTCTTCACCCACATCCCCCTCTATCCCCCATCCATGCAAGCAAAAGAGGCATCATCAGAGTCCAAGGACACTTCTTAGCCCGGCAGAAACACTTAAAGAGGCTGCAAAGCACGGGCAGTGAGGGGTGTGGCCAGAGAGTGGGTGTGGCCTGCGGAGAGTCCCAAGGACTGAACAGAGGGCTGTATTGAGCCCCTGGGCCTGAGACATCCCGCACTCCTGTTTAGTGACTGGAGGGCATGTAGCCTCCACCCAGAACGACGTGATGATGGCTCCAATATGGCAAGGAGTTGGCAGGGATGTAGGTCTGCTAGCTGAGACAGAGCGGTGTGTGTGTGTTGCCATTTGAGCCTAGGAAGCTGCCTTTTAGTCTGTTTGGCTCAGCAGCATTGTCAGCTCTGGCTGGTGGCACTTTACAGACTCTAGCAGAGAATGCTCTTCTCCCAGCACTGTGGAGATCCTTTGAACAGGAGATGCCGGGGACTGAACCTCGGACCTTTGGCGTGCAAAGCTGGTGCTCTGCCACTGAGCTACAGTCTCTTCCCATTAGAGTTCACCTCGGTTTCGATAGTCAGGGACTCATCCTTCCAGGGAGGTGGTGCAAAGGAAAGTTGAAGGGCTTCCCAACACATCATTGTGAGTTGAGCTATGTGTGTATTTAACTAGAGAGAACCTGGATTTGCATTTCCTGCCTGCTGGTGTGTAACGCTCTTATGAGTCAGCACCAGTCATGTTTCTGAATGAAGAAGCTGATTCACAGGCAGAAGCATGTGAGCCTGGCTTCCTGGCCTTGAGATATGCTGTTCGGCTCCTTAAAGGGGAAATGGTGTTGCCTTCAGGTGTGACAAGTATCGCAGTGCAGGTACAAGGTTAGATTCTGAGTGGTCCAGCTTCCACCCCTCCCATCCTGGAGGAGGTGTGTGCATGCATGTAGGGCTTGTTCTTTTGGTTCCCAAATATGCGGCTGGCAGGTGCATTATCGGTGGGAGTGGCCTTAGCCTGCACAGCCTGGTGGTTGCTTCATGCATTGTTTTTACCCATGATGGTGTTAAGTCAGAGCTGTGATTGATAAGTGAGTTGTTTGGATACCAAGCAAGAGAAATCTGATTGTGCATTTGTGGCTTGCGCTCATGATGGTATTACCGACAGTAATAGTCAATCCTGCTTTCAATACTGTTTATGCCTACAAACGTTTTAGGGTGGGCATACTGCTATGTTTTCATAAGAACATAAGAAGAGCCTGCTGGATCAGGCCAGTGGCCCATCTCGTCCAGCATCCTGTTCCTACAGAGGCCAACGAAATGCCCATGGGAAGCCTGCAATCAGGACCTAAACACAAGAGTGTTCTCCCCTTCTTCGGTTTCCAGCAACTGGTAGTCAGAAGCAGGCTGCCTCCAACTATGAAGGCAGAGCGTAGCCATTGTGGCTAGCAGCCTTATCCTCCATGAATTTCTCTAATCCTCTTTTAAAGCCATCCAAGTTGGCGGCCATCACTGCCTCTTGTGGGAGAAAATTCCATAGTTTTAACTGTGTGCTGTTTCAGTGTGTTGCTGCATTTCCAGTCAGTGCACCTCCAGTAATTTCCTCTTGAAATCCTGTAACTTTTTATACTACAAATGTTTTTTGGGAAGGTGCGGCGGTTGATCTCCTTTTGCTGTGCTATAGCACAGGAGCGCTGCTCCTGACAGCAATAATGTAGTAACACTGGGGTAACATCATAGAACAACTGATAAAGTGGACTATTGTGTGGACAATCCAGTGGAAACTCACCGCTAATGCGTTATTATTGCATCAATCACATGTTGCGGAAAACGCCCACCAAAAACAAGTCTGGAGGGGCTCTTAGTTCCACCACTGCCCGTCAGAGGAATCCTTCCCGCTCACCAGTACCTGTGATCTCTTTAGGTGGAGATGCCAGGGACTTAGACCTGGAATGCTTGGTAACCAAAGCATGTGCTCTACCCCTGAGCTAGGACTATCTTAGCACATGTCTCCGAATGGCCATTGCAGTGCTTTCAGATCCAGCATGCTGGCCTTGGAATAATAAATATGTTAACAAGACCACATTCACGTCATATAAATATTCCACTTTAAACAAGAGTTCTCTGGGAAGAGGGACTGACTGTTAGACCACTCTGATAAAAGGGGTCTCTTAACAATTCTCAGCACCCTTCACAAACTCCCTGTCCCTGGATTCTTTGAGGGAAGCCATGGCAGTTTAAAGTGGAATAAATGTATGGTGTGAATTTGGCCCAGTCTCTTCTCAAGCGGCCATTTGGCAGGGTGGAGCAACCTGTGTTTCCTTTCCCATAAGGCCATTTCTTTTAGTCCTTATGAGACATGGGAGGTCAGTAACTCTTCCAACATCCTCCGCGTCTAGATATTGTGTCCGGTTCCTGCAGTGAAAAAGGCGCTCTGTACTTGCTCAAGGGTGCTTCTTTTTTCTTTATATGTTCCATAGTAGGCCATGGTTCTGAAAATGTTCAGGGCTAGGCCTTGGTGGGTGAACTTGTACTTAACCCTAATGTACTGCACCAAAAGATTAAAGGGCACAAGAAAACAGAGTCACATAACCTGGAATCTTCACAACTAGGTTTTTTCCCTCCCCAACATTAGATGGTAGAACAGTATCTTCAGGATAATTGAGGAATTGTTCAGGTTGCTAGTCCTCGGGCAACCACTGTTGTCGTTGAATTAATATAGGATGCCAAACTTGCACATATTACAGAACTCGGAATGGGTGTGGTGGCAGTTTTCAGAGAGATGGGTTTGCTGAGTGCAGATGCTATCTTCAGGTCTGATGCTAGATTCCACAGAAACAGAGACAAGCCTGGTCAGAGCTTGCTGGACCATGGATAGCTCTGAGTGAGCAACTTGCCCCAGCAAAGGTTGGCAGCAGATTGAGGCTTTTTAAAGACTCTGTCTCCAGACTACCTCCTCTAGGCGCCACCCCATTATATAGAATGTCAGAGCCGTAAAGGACCCACCCTCTGGCCTGAAGACAGGCACTCCTCCATGCCATAGCCTCTCTCCTGGTGTGCTCCCTGTGCCACCGGATTGGTGATGTGTGGTGAGGGCATCTGGTTGTTCAGGCTTGGGGAAAGGTGCTCACGAAGGTCTGGGCTCTGGCCCTCTGGGTCCTGGTGGCCTGGGAGGCTCCTCTGGGGGCTCCTCCCAACAGACTTGGGTGCACTGGCCTCTCAGTGTTTAGCCCTTAACCTGACCCGGCTTCCCATCTGGTACTCCTGCAGCCCCCGTGTCCTGAGCCCTGCTAGATTCAGGAGTCGTGACACCAGAATATAAGATTTATTTATTTATTTATTTATTTATTTATTCATTCATTCATTAAATTTGTATCCCGCTCTTCCTCCCAGCAGGAGCCCAGGGCAGCAAACAAAGCACTAAAACACTTTAAAACATCATAAAAATAAATCTTAAAATACATTAGAACAAAACAGCATTAAAAACATTAAAAAAAAACGTTAAAAACATTAAAAACATATTGAACAATTCTGACACAAATGCAGACTGGGATAGGTCTCAACTTAAAAGGCTTGTTGAAAGAGGAAAGGTTATCATCCTATTAAAAAGCAAAAGAACAATAGAACAGCTCTTATTGCTAAGTCTAGGCCCTGTGCTCGAGCCTTTTCCAAAACAAATGGAAAACGGTGTGGCTTTTAAACCTTCAAATAAGAATTGAGGAGTTGCTGATGCCACCAGGATGATGCCAGTTTCCACCTCTTATTGCGGAGCGGCTTCGCCCAGGTTTCTAGCAGCTGAGTACAAAGACATTCTAGCAGACTGGTCAGTTCCTTCCAATGCCTTTGGCTGGCTGGAATTTTGCCCATCTCCTGATGGTAGTCATTCCATTTGATCTACCTGCTGTGTGGTTGTCGTCAATGGCGGCTGGTGGCTCCATGTCAGTGGGGCAGTGGAATCCACTCTGGGTTTTGTCTCAACTTTCAAGGAGTTCAGACTAAAACCTGGAGTGAATTCCACTGACATGGAGTCACCAGCCGTCACTGGTTGTCCTTATATAGTGACCCAGTAGGTAGTGACCTAGTAGGTTACTGCAGTCTTTGGGAGAGCTTCTCCTGCAAGATATCAGGAGCCTTCTCCACAGTAACTCTGAGCAGGGCTTTCAGTGTAGCTGCATCCCTGTCACGATAGACGGGCCACTATGTGTACTTTCTGGAAACAACTGAAGACATTTTTGTTCAGACAGGCTTTCCCAGCTGGATGAATAGGTCTCTGCCATGGGTGTCAATTTTAGCTTTTTAAAAATATATTTACTTTTGTGTGTGTTAAAAATTGTTTTAAATTTGTGTGTGTTAAATTGTTTTGCTGTGAGACTATTGTGGAAGGCAGTAAATACATTGATTATAATTGTGGTGATGATTTTGTACCTTTCGGAATTCAGTTCTCCAGTTTCAAAGTTCTGAACGTGATGCATACATGTGAGATGACAGGGAAGGGTTAGGGGGTCTGTCTCTCTCACACACCCAGGTGTGGATCAGCATTTATAAACCTCACAGGCAGAATACATTCCTTATGTAGAATAAAGCAAAACTGCTTAGAGGGGAATTAGATTTCTTCTTTGCTTTTTGTTTAAGCACAGCTGCAGCAACACTAAACAGCTGGGTGTGATGTAGTACAGCAGAGCTATAGAAAGAGTAGAGTCACATGGTGCAGCTCAGGTGGGGCTATACCATGTTTGTGCTTTTGCATATTTGGATGCTGCCCTATGTAAAAACAAACATGATAGGGATAAATGCTCTAGCTTAATCTTTACCGTGACATGCTATTTTATTTAGGTTCGGGGGGGGGGTTTATATACGGGGGCTCTTAAACATGCAACTTCCCCCAACATACTTTATTTATTTATTGAATTGCTTCCTATGAAGCATTTAGAAGCAATTTTGCAATGCAAGAAAAACATATATTAAAAACAATCTCTGGGATAAGCTACAGTGGTAGAGCTCATTTCAGAACTCCTTGATTCTGTTGATTGTGTTGCCCCCCCCCGAGTTTACCACTAGAGCTGGCTCTAGTTCTGAGGTTGCACTTGGTAAAACACGACCTTTGATTTTGGTAGGCTGCCAGCTGTCGGGACTTCAAAGCACAGTGCAGCGCTGTTTGAAAGGCCTTTTCAGGCTCTCGGACAGCACCCTGCTCCTGTTTGAAGCTTGGACTAAACAGGATTTAATCCCCACTCATCAGGTGGCTACATGAGACTGTTCCCTCATAGCCAATGCAGGACTTAACCTTATCTTCATGCCCATCAGCTAACATTGACAGTGACATCAGCTGATGGGTGGGTGTGGTTTGTGGAAAACGGCCTTGCTGGCCAAATTGGACCTTCTGGCAGGCCAAGATTGTTCCATAGACTATAGGTTCCCCACTTCTTCTTTAGAGCATCTGACGCAGCATTACTCTGGGACATTGTTGGGAACATAAAATGACTGCTTCTGCCAGGCACAGAGGATTTCAGCACCTTGGACTGCTCCTTGAAAGTTGGGACTAAAACCTAGAGCAGAATCCACTGCCACACTGACATGGGAGCCACCATTGGGTACTGGGTGCTAATGCCAGGCTTAAAGGATGACCTATATACATATGTGTGTGTGCGCACCTGATAATTCCAGCTATCATCTGAATGTATAAAATCAGGATCCCAAATCAGCAATTGTGAACTTTTTCCTCTTATTGTATCACTTCAGCAGAACAGCCTTTGAGAATGCTGGCACTATAAGGGAAGCATTAGTCTGCACAGCCTCTGCAAACTTGCATGGCAGACGCTCTGCAGGGGAGAAAGAAAGTGATAAAAGATGTGCAGCTTTTCTGAAGTGTTGTATTTCTTTTGTATAAAATTATAGTTGGTTGTCCAGTTAAGTCTGGGGTGTGGAAACTTTGGCCCTCCCAGATGTTGCTGAACGACAACTCTGATCAACCCTAGCCAGTATGGTTGTAGTCCAACAACATCTGGAGAGTCATAGGTTAGCCATCCCTGCACTTCTCATTTTGGTTTTGTGCACAGCATGCTTTTAAAGTACATGACTTTCCCCCAAAGAATCCTGGGAACTGTAGTTTATAAAAGGTGCTGGGAGATGTAGCTCTGTAAGGGGTAGACTACCCCTTCTTTGGGAGAAGCATGTGCTTTAAATGTATAGTATGATGCACTTAATGCCCACTATTGTAGGCTGGGCTTTGTTTCTGAGTGAAGACATTAATTTGCAGCTTCATTCCTTTTTTTTTTTTTAAATAGCTGACTGTTCAGTTCAGCTGCGCTTTTAAAGATCTTGCGAGCTAGCAAGACCTGATTGTCGACAGAATAAAAGTTTTTTTAATGCTTGAACTGATAACAATATGGGCACCAAATGTATTGTACTAATTGGCGAAGAAACTGCTCCACCATTTTTTAAAAAAACCTCCCATTTTGTTGCATTGCTTTCAAATTCGGCCTGCGATATTGTTCCATCAAAGGGGGAGTGCCCCAAACTTCCTTGACAGCCTTACTCAAATTGGTCTGGTGTGTTGCTGAAGCACAAAGGGAGAAGGGTGTCCCAGAATCCTTTGTGTCATCACCCTAGGAAGGTTGCGCAGCATGCATACCTGAATTTGTGCTGGATGTAAGCTAGCACCAAAGTGGCACAAGAACTGAGATTTCTGATGTTGCAACAAGTATGCAATGTGGAAGCTAGCATGCAGTACAGAATTCCTCTCTTCCCCCACCCCCACCCTGCAATATTCATTTTGGTACCAGCCAGGTAAAAATCAGTAATGTTGGATGGCCAGCCCAAGTGCTGTTTGTTCTATTAATAGAATGTGATGAGTAAGGCATGGGAGATGTGCTTTATCTCTGGGGAAGCAAACATACTGTTTTGGAACGTGGTCTGCAGGAAATTAAAAGTGTAGCAAGCATTGAAAGAGCTGCGCTGGAAATGGGGCAAGATCCTCTCTGCTGGTGGTGGCTGAAGATAGTGGAAGGAAATGCATTCTCTTGTGGCTTGAAGTTCTTCAGCAAGACAGGAAGGAAGGACCAAGAGAACCATCAGGTGCCCGCACCCATAAAGCACACGTGCAGCTCTTGAAACCCACCAGCTCTTCCTTCCCTTTTGTGTACGGTGAATGCGGAAGTTACTCTGAACTTTCGCCACGCTCGTGCTGGGAGGTGTTGATCTGGATCTTTCAAAGTTTGTGCTCTTATGTTCTTATGCTGAGCCCAAAGAAGAGCCCTGATGCATCCGGCCAAAGGTCCACCTCGTCCAACATACTGTTTTCACGGGGGTCAGCCAGATGTCTAGGCCAAGTGTTGGGAAGCTTTCACCCTCCTGATGTTGCTGAACTAGAACTTCCATTGTCATCGGCCATGCATGCTGGGGCTGATGGGAGCTGTCGTTCAGCAACATCTGGAAGGCCAAAGCTTCCCCACTCCTGGCCCAGGGGAAGCCTCCAAGCAGGACTTGAGCGCAACAGCGCTCTCCCTCACCTGCAATTCCCAGTAACTGGCATTCAGAAGTATATTCTGGTTTTAACCTATAAAGCCTTACACGGCTTGGGACCACAATACCTGATGGAACACCTCTCCCGATACGAACCCACCTGTACACTATGCTCAACTTCTAAGGCCCTCCTCTGGGTGCCTACTCCGAGGGAAGCTCGGAGGGTGGCAACAAGGGAGAGGGCCTTCTCAGTGGTGGCCCCCAAATTATGGAATGATCTTCCTGACAAGGTGTGCCTAGCACCATCACTGTTATCTTTTCGGCGCCAGGTCAAGAGTTTCCTCTTCTCCCAGGCATTTTAGCTTGTGTTTTTTAAATTGTTCTAAATTTTTTAAATTGTCTTTTAAATTGTTTTTAAAAGATGTGTTTTAAATTTGTATATTTGTTTTTAATGTTTTTAGTTACTGTAAACTGCCCAGAGAGCTTCGGCTATGGGGCAGTATACAAATACAATAAATAAATAAATAAAATAAAATAAATTGCCTCCAACAGTGGAGGCAGAACATCATCATCATGGCTGGTAGCTATTGCAATTGGCAGCTCCTCTGCAAAAACTGCCCACCCAACCCTTGAAAGCCCAGAGTCTCTACCCTGCTCTTCTGTTGCTGCTTTTAAGAACAGAAGACTTGTGCTGGATCAGACCAGAACTTGTGGTCCATCTAGTTGAGGGAGGGTGTACCTGTGGCCCTCGTGGTTGTTGGGACTCGATTATCTGCCTTTCACCCAAAGGTCCCAGGGCGGGTTACAACAATTTTGAAATACGACATTGAAAACAACATTTAAACAACCTAAAATCCCCAAACAGGGCAGGTCCTAAAAATTCATGTCTCAGGTGTCAAAGGCCAGGGCAAAGAGGTGTGTCTCCAGCATTTGTCTAAAACTGTACAGTGAAGTTGCCAGAGGCAGCTCCATGGGGAGGCAGTTCCGCAACTTAAGGGCTGCCACAGAGAATGCCCTCTCCTGGGACACCACACCCTCCTTCAAGGCAAATGGTACATCCCCCCTTCTCCAGTGTTGGACTCAAACTCCCATCAGCCCCAGCCCCCATGGCTAATGTGTCAGGGATGATGGGAGTTGCAGTTGAACAACTTTTGGATGGTCACAGATTCTCCATCTCAGATCGAGTCCATTGTGGCATGGATGCACTGGCCCTCTCCTGCTGTTGTCCCCCAGTATTCAGAGCTATTTTTTTGCCTCTGATCCTGGAGGGAGCATAGGGGTTACGTCCTCTGTACTTCAGTGGTGGCTGGTGTCCCTTGAGACTGTGGGGCGGAAAGCAGAGTGCCCAACAGGAGGTGGAGCCAGAGCCAATGATAGGCGGAGCCAACTGACGCTGAGTTCTAGGGCAACACTGAGACTGAGGAGGAGAAAGCTGGCAGCCAGCACCACCCGCTGGACTGGATGTATGAAGGCAGGTGCAGGTTGGCTGAGGGCAAGCTGAGGTTGGTGGGGCAGTGCTCCTCTTGCCCTGATAGACTAACCTCCACTGCCATATGTTTAAAGCACATGGCTTCCCGCAAAGAATCTTGGGAACTGTAGGTTATCCCACAGAGCTACAATTCCCAGCACCCTTAACAAACTATAGCTCCTAGGATTCTTTGGGAGAAGCCATGTGGTTTAAATTATTATTATTTATTAAGTTTATATCCTGCCCTTCCTTCCCAAGGAGCCCAGGGCGGCAAACATAAAACAATTTGACAAGAAAAAGAAAAACCTACTAAAAATAGTTTAAAGTATTCCAAAACACAATTAAAAACATTCTAAAACAGTTAAAAATATTGTAAAGCACAGTTAAAATATTCTAAAACACAGGTTAAAACCATTCTTTCATCAGGGATCTTCAGGTTGTATGCTATGAAAGTGACTGTAGCCGTCATGGCTGGTATTCACTGATGGCTTTGAAAAATGAAATGGACTGCCTTCAAGTTGATTCTGATTTATGGCAACCATACGAATAGGGTTTTCATGGTAAGCGGTATTCAGAGAGGGTTTACCATTGCTTTCCTCTGAGGCTGAGAGGCAGTGACTGGCCCAAGGTCACCCAGTGAGCTTCATGGCTGTGTGGGAATTCGAACCCTGGCCTCCCAGGTCGTAGTCCAACAGCTTAACCACTACACCACACTGGTTCTCTTGATGGCTTTAATCTCCCATGAATTTGCCTAATCCTCTGGATTAGAAACACTGATTTAATCTCAGCAAACCTTAGAATTCCTGGAAAGCTTTGGATGTTATGCACAAGCACAGTTCTTTTGCATAGACTGACTGCCTTGCTGGATGTTACAAACTTGCCTTTCTGGAGTGCATTTACAAAAGAGCTGTCTGTAGTGGTTTTGGATTTATTTTTAAAACTGTTTAGAAAACATGTAGGCAAGCTTGATTTGCTGTTTATTAAAAACAAGAGAAAGGAAAAAAGTATTCCTCCTCCTTTCTTTATGTAAAATCATTCTATTTCCACCTGGCGTTGCCCATTTAATTCACACCCGGTCAGCTAGCTACACTTCCTGTTGACTCCCTCCCTTATTGGCTGATGTTTCATAGATGCCAAATAAAGCAACAGTATAAAAAGAGAGGATGTTGGGCAGCTGCTGTGGAAAGAGCTCTTTGTGTGGGCGGCTAAGTTGTGAATGGGATGATAGCTAAGGCTCTCTCTTATCTTTCTGGTAGTATTGAGGTTTTTTTCCCCTTGTTTTGTTTCCTTTTTACAGACTGGAACACAGTTTCAGCCTTGAACATCTGTAAGCATTTAATTGCAGATTAACAGTGTCTGGTTATCTGAATATTCTCATCCATCGTGCCTTATGTTTGCACTATACATTTAAAGCGGTATTGTACCACTTTAAAGAATCATTGCTTCCCTCAAAGAATCCTGGGAACTATAGTTGGTGAGTTGTTAGGAAACCCCTATTCCAGATCTACAATACTCAGAGATCCCCGGGGAAGAGGGATTGACTATTAAACCACTCTGAGAATTCTGCAAAGTGGTACAATAACTGCTTTGAATGTATAGTGCAGATGGGGGTCTCAGATTATTGCTGCTTGTTAAAGGGTCAAGCCCACAGCTAGAAGGGAGATGATGGGGGTGCTAAGGGTACAATGGGGGACATCGTCAGTCAGTGTGACATAGTGCAAACTTAAATACCAGCAGCAATATGCATTTAAAATTTTATTTATTTATTTATTTATTTATTTTATTTGTATCCCGCCCTTCCTTCCAGCAGGAGCCCAGGGCGGCAAACAAAGCACTAAAACACTTTAAAACATCATAAAAACAGATCTTAAAATACATTAAAACAAAACAGCATTAAAAACATTTTAAAAAACAATATTAAAAAAGGGTTAAAAACATTAAAACATATTAAACAATTCTGACACAGATGCAGACTGGGATAGGTCTCAGCTTAAAAGGCTTGTTGAAAGAGGAAAGTGTAGAGTAACTGTAATGTAGAGTAACTTAAAATTAAAATGTCTGTGGGTGGCCTTGGACATTGGGTAATACATGCTGGCAACACCCAAGTGCACATCTCCTGTGCTGCTGCGGGTGCCCACATAGGAAGCTGACTTATACTGAGTCAGATACTGGTCCATTTAGCCCGGTATTGTCTACACTGACTGGCAGTCAACTGGAGACAATTGGACCCTTGGATGATAAGGCAGTCAAAGGTGTACTAAAGAACGATAAGGAGATTGCAGAAAAGCTAAATGAATTCTTTGCATCTGTCTTCACAGTGGAAGATATAGGGCAGATCCCTGAACCTGAACTAACATTTGCAGGAAGGGATTCTGAGGAACTAAGACAAATAGTGGTAACGAGAGAGGAAGTTCTAAGCTTAATGGACAATATAAAAACTGACAAATCACCGGGCCCGGATGGCATCCACCCGAGAGTTCTCAAAGAACTCAAAGGTGAAATTGCTGATCTGCTAACTAAAATATGTAACGTCCCTCGGGTCCTCCTCCATGCCTGAGGACTGGAAAGTGGCAAATGTAACACCAATATTCAAAAAGGGATCCAAGGGGGATCCCGGAAATTACAGGCCGGTTAGCTTAACTTCTGTCCCTGGAAAACTGGTAGAAAGTATTATTAAAGCTAGATTAACTAAGCACATAGAAGAACAAGCCTTGCTGAAGCAGAGCCAGCATGGCTTCTGCAAGGGAAAGTCCTGTCTCAGTAACCTATTAGAATTCTTTGAGAGTGTCAACAAGCATATAGATAGAGGTGATCCAGTGGACATAGTGTACTTAGACTTTCAAAAAGCGTTTGACAAGGTACCTCACCAAAGGCTTCTGAGGAAGCTTAGCAGTCATGGAATAAGAGGAGAGGTCCTCTTGTGGA